>NW_006408526.1:33380391-33428782 GCF_000296735.1 Chrysochloris asiatica | reverse complement strand
TATACACATGAACCTCATCAGATGGAATACACAGAAATCAAACTGACTACATCTCTGTAAAGAGATAGTGGCAAAGCTCCATATCATCAGCCCAAACAAGACCAGAGACAGACTGTGGAACAGACCATCAATTGCTTATATGGAAGTTCAGGCTGAAGTTGAAGAAAATTGAAACAACGACATGAGGGTCAAAATATGACCTTGAACATATCCCACCTGAATTTAGAGGTCATCTGAACAGATTTGATGCATTAGACACTAATGACTGAAGCAGAAGAATCATGGGATGACATCAAGAACATCATACAGGAAGAAAGCAAAAGGACATTAAAAAGACAATAAAGACAAGAAAGAAGGAAAAGATAAAAATGGATGTCAGAAGAGACTCTTCAGCATAGAGATGCTAAAGAAAATGGAAAGAATAAAGAGTTAAAAAAGCTGAACAGAAACTTTTAAAGGGCAGCTTGAGAAGACAAAGTCAAATACTATAATGAAATGTGCAAAGATATGGAGTTTGAAAACCAAAAGGGAAGAACACACTCAGCATTTCTCAAGTTGAAAGAACTAAAGAAAAAATTGAAGGCTTGACTTGCAATATTGAAAGATTCTCTGGGCAAAATATTGAATGATGCAGAAAGCATCAAAAGAAGATGGAAGGAATACACAGAGTCACTGTACCAAAAAGAAATGGTTGGTGTTCAACCATTTCAAGAGGTAGCATATGATGTAGGGCCAATGATACTGAAGGAAGAAGTCCAAGGTGCATTGAAGGAATTGGCAAAGAACAAGGCACTGGGCATAGATGGAATACAAATTGAAATCTTTCAACAAACTGATGCAGTACTGGAGGTACTCACTCACCATGCCAAGAAATCTGGAAGACGGGCATGTAACCAACTGCTTGGAAGATATCCATATTTGTGCCCATTCCAAAGAGAGATGACCCAACAGAATGTGGAAACCATTGAATAATATTATTAATATTGCATGCAAGTAAAATTTTTCTAAAGATAATTCAAAAACGGCTGCAACTGGACATTGACAGGGAACTGTCAGAGGTTCTGGCCAGATTCAGAAGGGGATGTGGAACGAAGAATATCATTGCCGACATCAGATGGATCTTCGCTGAAAGCAGGGAATGCCAGAAAGATGTTTACTTGTGCTTTATTGAAAACACACAGGAATTCGATTGTGTGGTGAATGATAAGCAATGTACAACATTGCTGAGAATGAGTATTCTGAAACAATTGTGCTCATGAGGAACGTTCAAACAGAATAAGAGAAAACCAAATGGCTTAAAAATAAGAGAGGTGTGCACCACGGTTATAGTCTTCACCATATTTATTAAATATATGAAGAAGTACATAGCATCAGGATTGGAGGAAGAGTCATTAACAGCCTTAGATATGTGGATGAGACAAACTTGTTTGCTGAAAGTGAAGAGGACTTAAAAATACTGATGAAGATCAAAGACCACAACCTTTGGTATGGGTTGCACCTCACTGTAAAGAAAACAAAAATCCTCACCACTGAACCAATAAATAACATCATGATAAATGGAGAAAAGATTGAAGTTTTCTTCATTTTGTTCAGATCAACTATCAACACTCACAGAAGCAGCAGCCAAGAAATCAAACAATGTCATTGTGTTAGGCAAACCTGTTACACAAGACCTCTTTAAAGTGTTCAAGAGCAAGGATGTCAGTTTGAGAACTAAGGTAAGCTTGACCCAAACCGTGGTATTTTCAATAACCTCATATACATGTGAAAGTTGGACAATGAATGTACAAAACTGAAGAAGAATTGATGCATCTGAGTTATGGTGTTGGAGGAGAATATTGAAAGTATCATGGACTGCCAAAAGAGCAAACAAATCTGTCTTTGAAGTACAGCCAGACTTCATCTCTCATACTTCGGACATATTGTCAGGACGAACCAGTCACTGAAGAAGGATATCATGTTTAGTAAAGTGGAGGGTCAGAGAAAAAGAGGAAGACCTCCAATGAAATGGATTGGCACAGTGGCAGCAGCAATGGGCTCAAACGTAGTAACAATTGTGATGTTGGCACAGGACCAGACAGTGTTTCATTCTGTTATGCATAGGGTTGCTATGAGTCGGTACCTACTCGAAGGCACCTAGCAATAACAACAACAACAACAACAAATATATGTAAATATATAACATACAAATTATCATTATAACCATTTCTAAGTATAGAATTCTGTGGCATTAAATTATATTCACAATATTGTATAATCATCATCACCACCTGCTTCCACTTTTTCATCACTTCAAACAGAAATTCTGTAAGCACTAAGCCTTAACGCCCATCCTCCTCTTCCCCAGCTCATGATAACATCTAATCTACTTTTTGTCTCTACACATTGACTATCCTAGATATTTCACAGAACTGTGATCATACAATAGTTGTCCTTTTACACCTGACTTCTCTCACTTAGCATAATGTTTTCAAGACTCATCTATGTTATGGCATGTAAATCTTTACAGAACCAAATACCACATCTTCTCTTGTGGAGTGGCTGGTGGGTTCAATTCCATTAGCAGTCAAACACTCAATCACTTAACCATCCACATCAAGGGAAGGGTTAAGCTGACTTTCTCATTCAGTTTCTATCATCCTTAGAAAGAAATGGCAAGGAACAAGACATAGGTAGGTTCTGGATCTTTGAGAAAAACAGCACAACAACATATTTGCTGCCAGTTACTTGCTTCATCTTGACCCCTGAAGAAAATGGTCGGACTGCTGGATTTCTCCACTCTGTGGCAGTGTCCATTGGGTAGGGATACAAGTTGTGAATGTGGTGGATCAGACACAATATCAAAAGACACTTCCTGACTGGGAGTGGTGGAAGAACAGACTTGTACCAGGTGAACTGTGCAGCTTGTGGGGATCAAATGAAACCCCCATACTTCACATCTGTGCACAGGGAACACTTCTTCTCGGACCTTAACCACTGAAGCTAGGTCAGACTTTACATGTTAAAAGACACAGTTTCCAGATTGCCAAGTCTGGACTCCTGGCATGGCACAATAGGATAAACACTGGACTGCGAACCCCAAGGTCGGTGGTTCAAACCCACTAGCTGCTCCTTGGAAACCTGGTACAGAGTCTAATCCACTCTAAAGCACTTAACAACAACAACAACAACAAGTCTGCCCAAGATCTCAGACACCAACAACAAGTGTGGAGGTCCCCAATGCAACTTCAATTTTGACTTGTAGGTTGCAAATTTGGGGATTCCTTCTACCCACCTCAGCGTTTTAGTTGTAAGCTTAGTGGTTCTCAGTCTCCTTTGCTTTTGACCTGCTGGCTCCAACTGTTCCCTTGGGTTTGATCATTCACTGGGATGTCTCACAGAACTCATGGAAAGTGCTATGCTTACAATTATAGTTTTATTATAACAAAATCCCAACCAGACACACTTGTTGTCGAGTCAATTCTGACTCATAGTGACCCTGCAGGACAGCATAGGACTGCCCCATAGGGTTTCCAAGACTGTAGAGCTATATGGAAGCAGACTGCCACATCTTTCTCCCTGCCAGCGGCTGGTGGGTTTGAATTGCTGACCTTTCAGTTAGCAGATGAGTGCTTTAACCACTGTGCTATCAATGTTACTGCATAATGCCACAAAAAGCATACAAATGAAGAAACACACAGGGAGAGGTCTTGGAGGGTTCCCAATGCCAAGCTTCCATGTTCCACAAAGGGATTTCTCCCTCCCGTGTGTTGAGGTGTCTTTCTATACCTTTCTATGTCTTCCAAAGGAAACTCATGGAGTGTGGGGCCTCCTGACATAGTTAGGACTGATCAATTGATTACCAGCCCTCACTTGAGTCACCTCTTTAGTATAATCTTTCAGGTCTGGTATGGAGGTTTAAAGATAACAAAGACACCTCCATTAACTCAGGAAATCTCAAAAGTTCAGTGTTATCTTTTAGGAACCAAATTACTTTGGGTAGAGTTAAATCATTTACCCCACATGTGGGAGATTTGAACTTCCTATCTGTCCAAAGAATGTGTTCTTACTGGGGTTTCCACCATCAGCACATGCTTTTCTCCTGGCCTGATGTGGTTGGGAATTGAAAATGGGAAGGCACTGTCCTTGGCAGATTCCCTCCCTGGACCCTCCACCCTGTCACTGGCAGAGCTGAAGTTCATGTAGAAACTTGCCCTGCTGGATTGTCAAGACATCATAGCGATCCACTGTCCAACTTTGACAGCTGTTGGCAAAAGAATCGTGAATACCTACACCATGACTCCAGGTGCCGAAAGGCACAGGGCGTTCACGGCATGGGGCCTATCAGGGAAACATATGACTGATGGGAAATGGGCACTGGGGTGGAGAAAAGTAAATATCCAGGAGACAGGATGGCAGGCAGTCTCTGCCCTCCTGTACCTTGTCGACAGCACAGAGACTGGGTCCACCTTCTGACAATGTCAAGTCCTATCCTTGAGTAATCTTTGTGCTGAGGGTCAGGTCAGGGGCTGGGCGTGAAGATGTTTGGTTTCATGACATAGTTATCTTGGAACTTATTCATTCATTCATTGATTTGACTGTTATGTATTGAGAGTCTGTTCTGTATCTCTTTTCTAGTAGTTTTAGATGTGGGGATCCAGGAATTAACAAAAGCCACCATAGAACTTACATAGTTGCTGGAGAGACAACTGCATATAGATTATTTACTGCAAAGAAGAGGGAAACAAGATAGATATACACTTTGACTTTGGATGTGCCACTTAGTAGCTGTGTGACTCTGAGCAAGTGATTTAACTGCTCTGACCTTCTCATCTTTATCATGAGGACAATACTACTACTTATTTCATAGGGTTTTTGTGAGGATTAATTGAGTATGGGACACATAGAGGACTTGACTCATGGTAGATACTGACTACCTGGATCCATTACTGCTGTTGCTGTTGTTAGTATTATTAATGTTGTTGGTTGCCATTGGGCCAATTCTTACTCAGAGTGGGTCCATGTATTCAGAGAAGAAATGTTCCATAGGGTTTCAAGGTTGTCACCTTTTGGAAATAGTTCTCAAAGCCTGTCTTCTGAGGTACACCTGGGTGTGTTTGATCTGTCAATTTTTAAGCTAGTTTGTGCTAGTTGGGGACTCCTATTGCTAAAGTTACATATATATAAAAGGAAGTAGAAGAGATTAAAATGCTCCGTCTTTTCTTTCAGCAAAGTGAAACCCTGGAAGAGGTGACTCAAAACCTGCATCATATTGCTTCCAAACATTTTGTTGATAGAACATCAAATTCAACCAATACCTTGAGTGTTTGATAAACAAAGGCTCTAGCAACTGACTCCCCACCCCACCCCCCCATCGGTGGGATCAGGTGGTTGTTTGAATTGGATGAACTAAATGGTTGTTTAAACTCAATGAATCAATTCATTGTCTGGCATGGTAGCGACCCAATCTAAGATTGGTCACAATTTTACCTAAGACCCTGAGTGCTTTCTTTTTCATAAAGAGCCTTTTGGCTTGCTTCCTTCATTATTTTATAATTGTTAAAAATATATGATTGAGTGTGAGGACACACACACACATAAAGAAGTTGAGCAATCTAATGATCACCCCTGCTGAGTTATGACCAAGGTAACTCAACTTCATACTTTTCCAAGAGCAAAGTAACTTACCCCTTCTCAGTAAGTTTTTTCCAGAGTAGATGCCAAAGGGCCAAATGGCATCGTCTGAGTTTGGTCACTTTCCTGCCAATCACTAAGCAAGACTGGCTGCTGGCACATCGCTCTGCTACCTATTGTGAGATAGCATCAGCTCCACCTGGCATGGAAAAGGGAGAGTTGGCATTGCCCAACCTGTAGGTGCTTGTGGAGAGGAGGTAAAGGATGCTGGTTTCTGGCAGGTAAATCTGTTGCCACTAAGACCTGGCACGTTGGGGCAGCTCAGCAGCCCAGACAGAGAATTAGCATGGAGGAAGAGCCTCCGTCCATGGCAAGACCAGTCTGGCTCCTTGGTACTGCCATGGAAAGGTGTTCTTCCTTGGCAGAGAGCTCAGTACATCTCAGAGGTGAATATAGGTTGTGGGGTAAGGCTACAGATAATCCTGGATGACTGTGACCCCCATAATCTCTGGAAGGTACTTTAGGGTACTCTTTGCCCTATATATGGAGCACCTGCATTTTCTGAGCTTTTCCTGTAGTGATAATACATGTCTCTCTGAGCTTTTGGAGACTGGGAAACCGGTGATATTTTGAGCGTTGCTGCTGCCTGCTCTGGGAGCATTGTAACCCATTACTTTTCACCCCAAGCTTTCGGTGGGAAAAAAGAATCCTGTAGGGACGCTGCTCTCCTCAGCCAAGAGTTGTTAGCCACCACCTAGTCTGCCTTTGACTCGTGCCGACCCCATGTACAATAGAACCCATCACTGCCTGGTCCTATGTCATCCCTATGATTGAATTTGCAAGGATCATTATGATCCATAAGGTTTTTTTTTTTTTTTTTTTCTCAAACCAAAGGCCTCACATATTTATTAGCCAACCTCTTTAAATGCGGAAGCATAAAAATAAAGGAAGAAACCAGAAGTTTTGCAAAACATGTTCAACTGATCAAATCTTGGCAAAATTGAACTTGCTATGGTAGGGTTCTAGGACCTGGGTCTATTACGTGCTGCGCCATCCACATGTGCCACTCCTTAGTGAACATGTGCCACTCCTTAAAGAACATGGGCCACTCCTTAGAGACCCAGCTTCGTTCTTCTCCAGTGTCTTCTCTTGGAGTTGTATCTGATTTTATTTCCTGTTTTCATTTGAATCCATTGAGGAATGGGACAATTATGCTTTTGTTTCTTGGCCAGGAATCTCTTGATCCTAAAAGTCTTAAGAGAAGACATTGTGAAGATGGTACGTAGCAGCGGTCACACGATGGCGAAGAAAGGAAGAGAAAGGACAGTCGATCCATAAGATTTTCAGTGTGGTGTTGTAGGGTAAGCCCTGAACTTCTAACCTCAAGGTCGATGGTTCAAACCTATCAGTTACTCCTTGGAAACCCTATGCAGTGTCGCTATGGGTCGGAACTGACTCGATGGCGCTTTAACAACAGTTTGCTTTAGTTTGAAACCTGTTCAGCATCCTAGCAACATAGAAGCCTCCACTGATAGGCAGGTGGTGGCCCTACACGAGGTGCATTGAGCGAGAACTGAACCAGATTGTCTGCACAGGAGGCAAGAAATCTACCAAGATTACTCATCTAGACACCGTTCTCTCCATGTGCCAACACAGAAAGATCACTTCATGTGGATCCAGAAGAGTAGGGTTCCAGAATCGGCACTGCCTTTTATAAGTGGTGAGATGTGGACACGTTGCTTAACTTCCCTGGGCCTCAGTTTCCAGTTGCCCTATCATTGTGAGGATTAGATGAAGTAATGCAGGTGAAAGCATACTACTAACCATGAGCAAATTCTAAGTGTTATGTGATGTTCTCGCTGCAGCTGGTCCACCCACAAGGCACCCCATGGTGATTTTTTTCTCATTCCATCTTGTGAGAAAGCTGTTTACTTGAATAAGATGCCTAGGAGAAACAAGATGTCCACCCCAGGAGCCCAGGAGAGCCCCCACTCATTCCTGGTCCATATCCTCGGAGCTCTGTCTGATCCCTAGGTTTCTTTCCACCCTAATGCTGTCAGCCTGTTCCAAAGCCAGTCCCTGACCAAGCCCAGACTTGAGGAGGGAAAGGCAGCCACAGAAATGAAAGATCAGGATTCTCTTTCTATTCCTTCCTTAGTTTCCTGTTCTGAGATGGGCACAGCAGCCTGATTTATTTTTGACAAATGTGTCTGCATTATGAATTATATTGGGGATGGAATTGTTACATTAAATCAAAGTTAATTTTCAACTTCTGTTCAGGGTGCCATAAATAATCAACTCCTGAGTAAGGTTATGGACTGAAGTCGCCCAAATTATGCTAATGAGGATGATTAAACTTTTGAATTCTAAGTTTCTGTAAGAATAACAATCAGTTAGCATTTACATTTCTGCCAGGCTGTAGGATCTGCTTGCTTTTTTCTGGGGCTGTTATTAAATATAAATAACAATACCAATTTTTAAAACTCAAGTTGAGCCCTTTGGGGTATATTCTATTCTTTTTTGGGTTCTCAACTCCTGCAGATGCCAATAGGGGCTATGTCTGCATGTCTGAGGCAACCAGAGGGGGATGAGCTGGTGGGACAGACTGCCACAGACACTGTGCGTTTAAATTTGCCTTAGAACTGCAAAGGGATGATCAAATTCTAACCTGGACAGTAATTATGTTCTGTCCAGGTGCATTTTGGGAGGAATGTAGGAAGCCATGTTGAGTTTTAGAAGTGCTCCAGTGCTCCATGATTTCCGAGGGATTTTGAACTTAGGATAGGGGACAATCTCTTAGTCTTTTCAGCTGACATGCAGTGTGTTTTCAGGCCCATTGCATTAACTTTCTGCACTCTGTTGTCTCTTCAGAGGCTCTGGGGACCTTTCACAGAATGCTACTCAATTCCCTAGTTTAGCTCAAGAAGGGGATCCAGTTGATTTCCAGCCTGATGTTTTGCCACCTGTTATCAAAGATTGCCCTGAGATAGGCTCATCCCTCTCCTGATGTTTTTGTGGGTCCTAGGCGGCTGCTATCGTAATAACAGGTCAGCTCAGAGGTTAGGATGCTGGCTGAGTGGCTATTGTTTATCCCAGTTTCAATTTCATCACCATGACAACCCACACAAGTCATTGTCCGAGCCAGTGCCTTGGTGCGGTGCAGAAGGTGTACGTGGGGTGATGCTGGTCCTTGCTGGCTGGCTGGCTCCTCTCTTGTTGCACTCCTGTGGCTGCTCCTTTCTTCCCTGCAAGCACTGAGGGTGTTCTTATTTTCTCCACCACTTACCCAGAAATTGTTTTTCAAAAGTGTCTCATTTCAACTGAATTTGGCTCCGAGTGATTGGAAACATTGCTCAGTGAGGAGTTCTTCTCTTGTCAAGTCTCCCTCCTTAGCATTCTTGCAGGCCTGCCTCGATCCCCTTGGGTTTCCAGAACTGCTGTAACTCCTGGCTGAGATAGAGGGGACGGGTGTGGAGGGGTGGGGATCTGCTTAACACTCACATCATCCACATAGTGTCTTTGTGAAAGTCCTGCTCTCACAGCTTGGTGTATCTCAAATGCGAAAGCTACTTTAATGTGTCTTCCAAGCTAGGGGGTGCCCCCCCTTGCTTGAGAATTTCAAGATTCAGATGGCTGGTGTTTCAGTTTTGCTCTATTGCTCTGAGAAACCCTCGTTCCTGTCTATGGAGGGCTGCTGAGACACCAGCTCTGGATGTTAACATCAGGTGAGCCTTGAAAGAATTGCTTTGGAAAAATGGGACATGAGACTATTGGATTTCTCTTTCGGGTCTTCATGTGTTTTATGATTCTGAAAGCATATACTGCTCTGATACAGAGCCAGCTAAAAAATGGACTCTTCTCCTTTCTGTCAAGGTGATGAGCCAGCCTGGAGGAGGCCTCAGACCAGGTTTGTCCTGTTGCTAAGAGTTAAGAGGCTGGCTGAGTACCAGGAAATAATGCTACCATTCCCAACCAGCCTATTAAATAGGGCTTCCTTTGCATCCACAGCATCACTTGTTTTTGCGGACTGGATGCCCTATTTACCTGAATATAATAGTATGCTGTTGTTGATGCCACTAAGTGCCCTTGAGTCAGTTCCAACACATAGCGACCCTATATAGTGCTTCCAAGGAGTAGCTGGTGAGTTTGAATCACTGACCTTGTGGTTCAAACCCATCTTGTGGCCCAGTGTTTTATCCCACAGTGCCACATCAAGACTCCTGAACATAACAGTATAGTGATTTAAAAAAAAAAAAAATTAAATAATGAAACAGCTTTGCCTAAGGGAGGTAAGCTGTGCGTGGCTAAGGAATAATTAGTAAAAAATTAAACTAGTGACTATCAAGTTGACTCTGACTGATGGTGACCTCTAAGTGTGTCAGCATATACCTGTGCTCCATAGGGTTTTCAATGGCTGGGGCCATCTAGAATGCCAGGTTTTTCATCTGAGGTGACCATGGGTGGATTCAAACAACCCACCTTTCATTTAAGTCAAGTGCTTACTTGTGTATGCTAACCAGGGGCCCTGGGGATCTAATCATTATAATTGTGTGTTGTCAAGTCCATTCTGACTCGTAGTGACCGTATAGAAAAGAGAGCAGCCTCATAGCTACCGCACAACAGAACAAAACACTGTCCAGACTGTGCTACCCTCAAAAGGGTGGCTGTGTTTGAACTCATTGTTGTGGTTATTGTGAAATCATCTCACTGAGGGCCTTCCTTTCATTCACTGGGCCGTTACTTTACCAAGTGTGATGGCCTTCTCTGGAACATGAGATGACGTCTTGCCATCCTGGCTTCTAAGGAACATTCTGACTGTACTTCTTCCAACACAGATTTGTTTGTTCTTCTGGGAATCCACAGAATATTAAGTATTCTTCACTGACATAATTCAAAGACCTCAATTTTTTTTTTGGTCTTGTTTATTCACTGTCCAGCTTTCACATGCATATGAGGTGACTGTAAACATCGTGGCTTGAGTCAGATTACCTTAGTCTTCATCTTTGCTTTTTAATATTTGATACAGAAGTCTTTTGAAGCATATTTTCCCACTGCAATACATCATTTGATTTCTTGACTGCTGCTTTCATGAGCGTTGATTGTGGATCTAAGTAAATAAAATAATTGACAACTTTAATCCTTTCTCCCTTTATCAAGATGTTTATTGCTCCAATTCTGAAGATTTTTATTTTCTTAAAGTTGATATGTAATCCATACTGAAGGATTGATATTCAACAGTGTTTGATATTCAATAAGTCTTTTATATTCAACAGTGTTTCATATCCTCTTCCCTTTCAACAAGCAAGGTTGTGTCATCTGCATATTGCAGGTTGCTAATGAGTCTTCCTCCAATCCTGATGCCATGTTCTCCTTTATATAATCCATTTTCTCAGACTATTTGCTTAGCACACACATTGAATAAGAATGGTGAAAGGATATAAACCTGAAGCATCCCTCTCCTGATTTTAAACCATGAAGTATCCCCTTGTTCTCTTTGAATGACTGCTTCTTAGTCTATGGACAGATTGCAGCTGATTACTGCAAGGTCCACAGTTCAAACCCACCAGCTCCTCTGTGGGAGAAATATAAGGTTGTCCATTCCTGTAGCAATTTACAGTCTTGGAAACCCTAAGGAGCAGTTTCACTCTGTCTTACAGGGTCATTATGAGTTGGAATGGACTCTATGGCAGAGTTTTTATTATCTCCCTGGTTTTCCTGGGGGTTTTAATTTAAGAAGCCTGGGAATTACCCATCACACCCAAGCATAGTACTGCAGCTTCATAGTACCCATTGCTTCATCCATGATCCCCAAAGCTGGGAATGTTGATACTATGTCCCAGGGGCATGTAACCCTTGCTGAGAGTTCTGCTCTCAAGGAGGAAGGGCAGATGGAACATGTCTAGTATCTAGTGCGGATTTCAGGAGAGGTCTGATTGGCCCTGGGGGAAGTGCCATGTAGGATGTCACTGCTATGAGTGGAAGGGGTGCCTGGACCTATATGAACTCCAGAGTTTTCCCCTCTGACATTCAATGAGTCTGTATGATGTCACTTGTTGGTGCCAAATGAATGGGAACTTATGCATGGGTGGGTCTGGAGATGTATTTAGGGATGCTCCAAACTGAATTTCTTCCACACCACTGACAAGAAGGCTTTGCGAGTTACCAACTGAGGAGAGATCTGAGCTGGCAGAATCAAAGGAAGCAGGTTTAGGAAAGGATCCAAATTACATTGAGAAAGATCCCACTGCTGTTCCAAGCAGTCCAATACCCCCTTTTGATTGAATAGGCTTGTTATAAAAAATGCATTAAAAAAATGAAATCGAAAGCAAATCCCTTCAAATAAGATTTCAGCCGTGTCTCAAATCCAGGGGTTTATTTGGAAGTTCTATCTTCTCACACTCTGCACAAAGCTGTGTTGGAAAGACCATAGTCCCTGAGCATGTCAAAGCAGGAAGGAAGATAACCATCAGGTTTTCTGAAATGGGAGCAAATGCCCCTTCCTTGGTTATTTTATGGTTTACTTACATGGAGGAGAAGGTCGCCTGATGTCACTCCCCCCAAATGATCATTGCTCTTAGGGGCTGAACCTTGAATTAATGCTGAACCCGTGACTCCGTAGTAGTTTCCTGCTATCCCTCCTTAGACTTCTATCATTCTGTTCTCTGCATTCCCGAAACTTGGACCAACCTGTTGCGTCCTATGTGTTAGCCCCATTGCCTTCCTCCTCTCTAGAAACAAAACAAAACAACCCACAGACCAACTGCCATTGGGTCAGTGTGACGCATGGTGCCTCCATGTGTGTCAGAGTAGAACCATTGAGTTTTCAATGGCTGGCGTTTTGGAAGTAGATAGCCAGGTCTTTCTTTTAAGGTACCTCTGGGAGGGCTCCAACTGCCAACCTTTTGGTTAGCATTAACTATTTGCACCACCCAGGGCCTCTTCTCGCCTCTAGATTGCTCCCAATAAGAAGCTCTTCCTATTGTATTTGGAGAAAAGACCAAGTTGCTTACTTACAACCTTTACTTGAAAGACAGGTAGGAGCCAGGAAGGTCTGTCAGCTAGGACAGTGCAAATGTTAATCCTACTTAATTCCAATTTCATGATGAAAGGCTCACTTTGAGATTTGATTGAGGTGAGCTTAGGTCAAACAAGAAGAGGTATCATTCAACCACATATTCATTTATTCATCAAACATCTATAGAACCAGGCACAGAGCTTGGACTGGGGGTCAGAGGAACAATACTTGGTCTCTGCTCTTTAGGGAGACAAACAGAAATAAACAGGAAATGATCACAATATATGCAATCAGTTTTGAAATAAATGTATGTACCAGTGCTAGGAAGAACAAATGAACGGTAACTGTGACTCTAGGGGAGGGAACACAGGGTAAGGGGTCAGTGAAGAAACTGACTCCTGAGTTGGGTTTCAAAGGCTGAGAAATAAACTCATAGAAATAAAGTATGGAACTCATTACATCCTAGAGAGATTTTTAGGAGGTTTGTAAATGAATTCTGATAGAATTTGGAGAATGTACGTAGGTAGCTCTGGAGAAAGTGTAGACATGATGTCTGGACATGGGTTCAAGCTCTGTTTTTCAGGGCGTGATCCCTGGTGAGTTACTCAGCATTTTTTGTGCCTCAATTTCTTCCTCCTCTGCAAAATGGTTAATATAATAACAATGCCTGTCCTGTCTATTTCATGGGGCTGCTGAAAGGAGCAACAATGCATATGAACATGCCAGAAGAAGGTCAAGTGTAAGGCAAATGTAATTGCATTTTAAAGCTTTTAATTTGGAAATCATTCTAAACTTATAAGAAATTGCAAAGCTAAAAATATTACAAAATACAGTTGCCTACACTTTACTCAGATTACTTATCAATTACAGTTTATCTCTATCCTTTCTCTTAAATATAATGCATGTATGTTTATGCATACATTTTTTTTCTGAATCATTTGAGGGTAATTCGTATACATCATGGCTCTTTATGCCTAAATACTTCAATGTATATTTCCTAAGAAGAGGGGTATTCTTTTCCATGACCTCAGCATATTTATTAACGTCATAGTTGTAACATTGATATAATACTTTTATATCCTATCTATTATGCACTTCATCTATATTTCTTATTTTTCAGTTGGTCTAATAATACCTTTCCTAGCATTTTCTCCTCCAGTACAGGATCTAGCTTGGGGTCAAGTATGTCTTTGTTTTCAAGTTTCTTTTAATCTGGAACATTTCCATAGTCTTTCTTTGCCTTGTATAATATTGATATTTTTGTAGACTATTGTCCCCCATTTTTTAAACATTGTTTCTCTTTTTGTGTTTGATGCTTTTTCTTGATTAGATTGAGGCTGTGCATTCTCAGTTAACATTACAGCCCAGAGATACTGTTTACTTCTTAGGATATCAGATTTGTAGACAAATGATTCCCTCTGTCTTTTATAGGTGATTTTGAGATCTTGAATATCCTGTCAAGGTCTTACCTGATTTCTCTACTGTTAATACTGGATTGTTCTTCCTTGCAAATGGTAATTAGTCTATAGGAAGACACTTAAGATCCTGCAAGCATTTCACTCCTCATCAAAAAGACTTAATACCTATTGATGATACTTGACTGATCCAATCTTCACCACAATGGTGTAAAATGCTAATCTTCCAACTCTCTACATTTACTAGCTAGTTCTATTAGCAGGAACCCTCCCTTCTATCTCTCTGTCTGTCTGTCTATCTGATGGGTCTATTTTTGGTGTGGATTCATGAATTCCTATTTTTCAATGGTCTGTAATGAATTTTTATAGGTAATTCCTTTGTGCTCAAATTAATTCAAATTGGAACATTGTGAGCCCCAACAAGGGTCTTTTCTGTTCTGTGACATACCCCATCATTTTTTTGAGCAATTCTTCACTTTCTAATGCAAAAAGTGTTGCAGGTTTATCTTTTATCTGCTCTACCTCAGTCCTGCCATCAGCCATTTCTTTGAAGAGTCTTGGTTCCTTTGGCTGGAAAATAGTATTAGAATCCAAGATCTGAGCTTTAGGGGAGTTCATTGTTACTGGGGTGTCTTTGCCTCTTGGCTCTCTTAATGGTCAGAGCTAGGAAATACATATGCATGCATATGTAAATATACATATGGTGGTGGTAGTGGTTATGTGCCCTGGAGTTGGTTCTAATTCATAGCCACCCTGTGTAGGCTTTCTGAGGCTGTAAATCTGTACTGGAGCAGAAAGCTTCATCTTTCTCCCATGGGGCGATCGGTACATTGTAACTGCTGACGTTGCAGTTAGCAGCCAACTGTAACCCACTATGTTACCAGAGATCCTTAATATACATATACATACTACATACATGCATACACTTGCACACCTAAACATAACATGCACATATGCATATATATATTCATGCATACAGATTTGCAGCATAATGATAAATTCATATATACATGCATATGTCTATTTTAGAAATCATGTCCTCATAGAACTCCAATTCAAGTCCATGTCTACAGGGTTCTTTCTTGTCTTCCCATATTCTATATTTGCATGGTTCTTCTTCAGCTAGAACTCGGACTCTCACAAGAAGCAACATGTTAGTCATTTACTCAATACTTTCGGAACTGCTTTGCTTGTTCCACCATGACAAATAAAATGACCATATCAGAAATTATTCGCACTTCTTCCCTCTCCTGCCCTGACACACACCCTACCCTGCCCTAGACTGAGGGTATACTAAATCTACAGGAAAATTTTTATGAGGAGTGGAACATTTGCAGGATCTTCAAGTGTCTTTGTACAGGCAAACTTGGTTTAGTTCCTTTTCTTTCCCCATTTCAGTGTGTTATGATACTTATTTGAAATTCAGGTAGGTCTATTTGTTTAAACTTTCTTTCTGTTTTAAGTCTTCTTCTCTTTCCCATTCTTACCAATTAATTAAAAAAAGAATTATAGACTCTTCTTCATATGCTTTCAAAAGTCAAAACTATATATTTTTAAAAAATGGAATGTCACTTTCCCCCCTAGCCCTTTCACACCAGTCCTTCCTACTTCCTGTTGGTATCCAACTTCATTTTTTTCTCTTTATCCTTCCTGTGTTTCTTTTTTGCAATAATACATAGATATATGCATATTTTCTTATTTTCCCATCTTTCTTACACAAAAGGAAGCATATCAGGTATGTTCTTAGGCAATTTTTTTCTCAATAACATCTGGAAATCACTCCATATCAGTTTTCATAGTGAGATCTTTGTGTTTTAACAGCTGCATTGTACTCCTCTGTGTGTGAACTATAGTATACTCAGCCAGTCTTGCATAAAATCATGTTACATTTCAAGACGATAACACTCATTGTAGAAACCTTGACCTTCTACATCTGTAACATTGACACAGGGTGGCAACCACTGGGTTAGCTAAATGCACATTATGTGCAACTAGACATTTTCATCATCTTGACTGGGCATAAATTGGGATTCCATCCTCCCCACCCACATGTATGCGTCTGAACTGGGCTTTGGGCCTTTCTGACAATTGGGGTTGTTGGGTTGTACTTCTCCCAACAAGTATCCATGGATTTACAAAAAGATGGGGAACTTCCTGGGATTAAAAACTTAAACCTTTGCCTACTGTTGGGGCATGGATGAAAACATGACTGATAGAAGGGGAGAGATAGGACCCAAAGGAAGCCAGCCACATGGCAGAGAGAGGGAATTCACCTTAGTAATACAGATGTCTGGAATGGTAAACCAAACTCAGTGACTTGCCTGGCTCTTCATAGGGAGAGTTGATATTTCTCATGGTCCAGACCCAGCCAGTTGGTGATGTGTGTGTGGTTGAGATGGATAAAGAACTGGAATGTATGCAACAGATGGCTGCTCAGAATCAGGTGCTCTGTGACATTGGTGTTGTTGTTAAGTGTAATAGAGTTAATGTCCACTTACAATGACCCCATGTGACAGAGTAGAACAGCCCCATAGGGTGTTCTTGGATGTAATCTTTTCTCCTGCAGGCAGCTGGTAGGTTTTAACTGGTGACCTTTTGGTTAGCAGCCAAACATGTAGCCACTGCATCACCAGGATACCTCCTGGCTGGGAGGGAGGAAACACTCTCTTTGTTGGTAAAGGCAGAGTTGGTGGCAGATGGGCAGAGTTCTCTGCTGAGGTAGGTCAGTACCTATGCCTGGGAGAAGCAATGGGTGGCTGCACTGGAGTGATGTTTGTTCTGTCTGGGCTGTGAAAGCTCTGACCTGGCCACTAGTACCAGAGGCGGTGGGAATGGGCTTCTGGTCTCACCAGGGAAGCAGGTGGCCTGGTTAGTGGTTCTTCCTGGCGCCTCAGCTTGGCAAACCACAGAGGCGTGTGGAAGAGCTGTATGAATCACTGCAAAATATTTTGAGGTACCAAGCTTATCTCTAAGTGAACACATTTTCCCATCTCACTTTATAAAAATGACAATATTGAACTTCAGTTTTCCCAGTGGTGGTAAAGTCATTGGCAGCACTGTTTGTATTCTCTGATGTTGGGTTTCACTGCATTGGTAGTGGGCTGGCAGGGACAAGATGCTGGCACTCCAGTGAACCCACGAAGTGGCACCTTGGGACGCCAGTGGAGCTGGGACCGAAGTGATGGGAGTAGAGAACAAGGCTGGGGTGTCTATGCCCTCATGTGACCTCGAAGCTTCTTGGAAATGTCTGGGAGTAATGACTCCCTAAGAGATTGCACCTTCTGCTATCACACGGGTGGGACTTTGGAGAAGCAAGATTCAGGCTAAGGTTGTTGTAAGGTGCTGTCAAGTGGGTTCCAACTCATAGCGACCTTATGTACAACAGAACGCAACACTCCCTGGTCCTGCATTATCCTCACAATTGTTGTTACGCTTCAGTCTATTGCTGCTGCTCCTGTACTAATCCTTCTTGTTGGGGATTGTCCTCTTTCTCGCTGATCCTCCACTTAACCAAGCATGATGTCCTTCTCCAGGGACTGGTCCCTCCTGATAATATGTCTGAAGTATGAGAGACCATGTCTCACCATCTAGCTTTTTTAAAAGTTAATGGGACCTTTTTACTTCCTGGCTTTTTTTAACTTAATTTTTTTTTTTTTTTTTAACTTCCAGAGGAAGCCTGGGGTGTTTTGGTTGCAGTTGTACATAGAATCATTGCAGAGACCACTTCTCTCCTCCACAAGAATGCAGCTGTTCTCTTTCAACTCCCTGACAGATGGTCAGTTTGCATGAATTAATTGCATTTGTTTTTCTATTTTGTGTACATTCTTGTACCCTCTTGTGTGCTTATTCCCTCTTCCAGAGCCAGTAGCTATCTCTTTTCTTTCCCTGTTTTGTTTTTTCAGACATACTTCTGAACACAGGAGACAATAAGACCGAGGAGTTAGCTTTTTTCCCATCATTCCTTGTAACCAGTGTTCAGATCAAACACTGCACTGGGGTCTGTGTGTCTTGGACTCTGGGTGACATGAACATCCTGAACAAGCAAGGTAGGAAATAGGATTGTCAACTCCTCTGCCACCTCTGCATAAAGACTATGGGTTGAATTGTGTCTTCTCAAAAGATGTGTGGAAGCTTCCCTGGTACTCGTGAATGTGACTTTGTTTGGAAATAGAATCTTTGAAGATGTCAGTTAAATTAACATGAGGTCATGCCAGCAGAGAGCGAGTCCTAATCCAATACAAGTTGTGTCTAACAAACAAGAAGAGACACAGACACATATTCAAAGGAAGACATGCCTACAAACCAAGGAACAGAGAGCTGTCACCAGAAGCTAGGAGGTAGGCATAGGACAAATTCTCCCTCAAGACTCAGAAAAGATCACCACACTGACATCCTGATCTTAGACCCCAGGATTTTAGAAGTGTGAGACAAAAACATTCTGTTCTTATAAGCCACCCAATTTGTAGTGCTTTGGGATGGTAGCCCTGGGAAATACAAGCCCCTGACTACCCCATTTTGGAAGCACTCTGTCCTTCTCTTATCTTAGTGGTTTTTCTTTTCTCTCTCTGGGATATGCCATATTTAGCTATTTGTTTATTTATTGTCTCTCTCATTATAATTGAGTTTTATTACGGCAGAGATTTGCTCCTTGTGTTCACTGATAATTATCTGGTGTCCAGAACAGTGCTGGACACATAGCAGGCCCTCCACTTCACGCTCTTTCCATTACCCTGGCCCAAGCTGTCTAGACCCTGGAAGCCCACTTCTAAATCCCGTCTCCTTGGCAAGGTCCCTGCAAATTATACAACAGCGTAGGTGCCAGTGTGCTGAATGGCAAGGCCAGAGCTTCAAGTTCTACCTTCCTAGAAGATAGACCTTGGATAAACTCACCCATATCCCTGAGCCCCTCTTGAAGAGCTGTTGGGAAGATTTAAAAAATGAGCATCAAAAATTAAAGCTTAAATGGTAGCTCTTGTTATTCTTAGTGGCAGATTTTTGATGCTGGATTCTTTATTCATCCTCTCTTGTCTCCTGAGTTTTATGCCCCTCCCTGTCAGCTTCCAGTCCTTCCATGTTTCCACCCAGCCACCCACCCACACTATTACGCCAATTCTCCTCAGTCTGGAGCCAAGGCCCTTGCCCTCCCGAGGCTCTCTTGGTTTCTATCAAAAACTCACTCTGAAGTATTGTGCTGTGGTTATCTCACCTTGGGTAATAAGGAAAAGCAATTGACTGCTAGCCCATTCGTAAAATGCAATATAGATATGTATGCATGGCTTAATGTCCAAGACAAATTTTGTGAAACAGGACGTAATGTGACTTGGATGTTTAGCGAACACCAGATTATAGACAGTAGGGAGGCACACAGGAAGGGTTGGGAGTGTCTCACAGGGACCTCACTGCTGCAGTGTCCAGGGACGGAGCGAAAACTTGCACCATTACGGGTCTTGTGTAGTCGCGGCCTGGTCTCCCAGAGCCAAGTGTTCAACCCGTATCCACTCTGAGTTTGTCATACAGCTGGTGGGCTGGTTGACGTGACTCACCACCTCTCCTCTCCTCACTCCTCCATGCCCACCTTCTTCGACCCCCATTGCAGTTGTTAAGTGCCTTCGTGCTTGTTTGACTCATAAGTTGTTATAGCAACCCTGTATAGGGTTTCCTGGACTCTTGGTATGGCACTGTAGGATCAGCACTGGACTACAAACCACAAGGTGGCAGTTCAAATCCACCAGCTGCTCCTCAGAAACCCTATACAGGGTCGCTAGAAGTTGGAATCGATTCGACAGCAATGAACAAAAACAACAGACTTAATATTAGCACATTTTAATAAATGATTCTAAAAAGTATTTCGTGCTATGTAGCTGTCTGTGAAATTGGGGAATTTTTAGTTGTTCAGTTGACCCCTGATACAAGTGTACTCAGTTACACCTTTTTTTTTTTTTTTAGGCTAAGCTGGTGGAACTGAGCTTGCTTCAGGTACAGAGCAATGGCTAATGTGCTTGGTTGCTAACTGAAAGGTTGGAGGGTTGAATCTACACAGAGGCACTTTGGAAGAAAGAGCTGGTGATTGCTTTCTCCCCAAACCAGCCATTAAAAACCCTATGGAGCACAGTTCTATTCTGATACACAAGGGGTCCCCATGAGTCATGTTAGACACCCCAACAGCTGGTTTCAGGTGTAAAATTTCATATTTCAAGGAGCTCTGGTAGCTTAGTGGTTATGAGTTGGGCTAGTAACCTCATAGGGTTAGTAAAGATTTGGTGGTAGTTATGGGCCGTGGAGTCAATTCTGATTCATAGCGACCCTGTACAGGGTTTTCAAGGCTATAAATCTTTACAGGAGCAGAAGGCCTCATCTTTCTCCTGTGGAACTGCTGGTAGTTTCGAACTGCTGACCTTAAAGTTCACAGACTGGTTAGTAACCACTATGCTGCTAGAGTTACAACCTTGGAAACCCTACTCCAGGGCACACCACCACCACCACCACCATTTCATATTCCAGGGTTCAAACAGAAGACTCTCAATTGATAGTGACAACATAGAATTTAAAGCAGAAGTTAATCTTGAGCTACTTCCATTCTGTAATTCGAAGTGACTACTTAGAATTTTTATTTGTGTTTAAAATGTAAAACAATGAAACTAATTACAAACTGTGAAGTAGAATGCTTTTGATAGGTACATGCAAATTTCAGTTTATATATGAAATATTTTACTTAATTTGAAATATGCCTTTAAAATTAAAATAGTGTATTATTCTTTTAAATTACTAATAGTTAATTGTTTGCTTTAATGCTAAAGGAGGAATCCAAATAATAAAATATAACATCATTGGCATAACTCAGTATTTACCTAAATTGTGCCATTTGCAAATGTTTTAGTTTTATTGAAATTTGCTTGCAATTACTGCCCAATTATTTACCTAAAATATCATCTTTTAGTTCTTATTCTTTTATTGGAATGATTATATATAGGAGGTTCAATAAAAGAGTATTTCATTGTTTATGTTTCATTCTGGTCATTACTATTTGTTTAAGTCCATGATTACTACTGAAATAATTTTGGCAAATAGAGCAAAGGTTTTATAAAAAATCATGGAATGTGATAGGATTCGATTGAGCAAAGCGGTGGTTCTGATGTCTTGTCCCCAGGGACCAGGACTTTATGAGGTTCAAGCACTGTGCTTAGAGGAGTAGTGTGGGCAGCCTCTCAGGAAGGCTAAGCCTTGACATGAAGTGAGACAAGTGTTCTGATCACATGTTCTGGTTGGAAATTGTACTAAGAACCTCTAGTTAAGACATAGATTCAGCTATAGTAATGCCATGGTATTTGCAATAGCTTCATATGTATGTAGAAGTTGTACAATGAATAAGGAAGACTAGAACAATAGATGCATTTGAGTAATGGTATTGGGCGAGACTATTGAAAGTATTATGTACTGCTCCAAGAACAAACAAATCTATGTTGGAAGAAGTATAGCTAGAACGCTCCTTAGAAGCCAGACTGGCAAGACTTTGTCTCTTATACTTCGGATATATAGAAGGAACCAGTCCCTGGAGAAGGACATCATGCTTGGTAAAGTGGCGGGTCAGTGAGAAAGAGAAGAACCCCAACAAGATGGATTGGCACAGTGGCAGCAGCAATGGACTCAAGCTTAACAAGAATTGTGAAGATGGTGCAGGGCCAGGCAGAGTTTTGTTCTGTTGTACGTAAGGTCACTAGCTATGAGTCAGAACCGACTCAATGGCACCTAACAACAACAACAGTAACAGTAATTCTATAGCAAAATACACTGAGGCTCTGAAGTGAAAATATAGATTCAGCTGCAAATAGAATGGATTTCTCTCTCTTACAACAGGATGTGTATGGTAGCTCCATACCCTTTGGATTCAGGCACCCAGACCCCTCTGCTTTGGCATTCCTGGACGTGCCCTTCTTCATATGCCCTAGGTACCTTACCACCAGAGCAGCATTCTGACCAGTGGGACTGGAAAAAGGGGCAGGGGGTATGTTCTTTTTCCATACATCCATATTCATAATTGTAAACATTACTTTTGCTCACTTCTCATTGACCACTACTAAGTCATGTGACCACAGCTAGCTGCACAAAAGGCTGGAAAATGTATTCTTTATTTTAGGCTGCCATATGTCTAGCAAAAATTTCTATTACTATGGGGAGGACAGAGGGAAGAGATAAATGACTATTTGGAGACCCTAGAGGTTTCTTCCATAGAATACTTTCAATAACTTTCTTCTTTTCTACAACTTGAGATGGCAGCCCACCAGCAGTTAATTCTAGGTCCAAAAGTGTCGTTGATACCTTATCCATCCAGTGAGATTTAGTTTAAAGAAACCTGCTCCAACCATTCGAATATCCTGCCCTGGGGCTGGGGAAAAATGAAAATGGTGTAACTTCCTCCTTGGACAGCTCTATTCTGGAACACGAAATTGTGCTCATGAGGAATCTGTACCTGGACCAAGAAGCAGTTGTTTGAACAGAACATAGGAACACTGAATGGTTTAAAATTAAGAAAGGTATGCAACAAGGTTGTGTTCTTTCACCATACTTATTCAACCTGTATGCTGAGCAAATAATCCGAGAAACTGGGTTATATGAAGAAAAACATGGCATCAGGATCGGAGGAAGACTCATTAATAACCTGCGATATGCAGATGATACAACCTTGCTTGCTGAAAGTGAAGAGGACTTAAAATATGTACTGATGAAGATCAAAGAGCACAACCTTCGGTTTGGATTACATCTCAATGCAAAGAAAACAAAAATCGTGACCACTGGACCAATAAACAACATTCTTATCAACAGAGAAAAGATTGAAGTTGTTATGGACTTCATTCTTCTTGGATCAACTATCAACACTCATAGAAGCAGCAGTCAAGAAATCAAACGACGTATTGCATTAGGCAAATCTGCTGCACAAGACCTTTTTGAAGTGTTGAAGAGCAAAGATGTCTGCTTGAGGACTAAGGTGTGCCTGACCCAAGCCATGGTATTTTCAATAACCTCATATGCATGCGAAAGCTGGACAATGAATAAGGAGGACTGTAGAAGAATTGATGCTTTTGAGTTATGGTGTTGGAGGAGAATATTGAAAGTGCCATGGGCTGCCAAAAGAACCAACAGATCAGTGTTGGTAGAAGTGCAGCCAGAGTGTTCCTTGGAGGCCAAGATGGCCAAATTTCGTCTCTCATACTTCGGACACATTGTCAGGAGGGACCAGTCGCTAGAGAAGGATATCATGTTTGGTAAGGTGTAGGGTCAGAGAAAATGAGGAAGACTCCCAGTGAGATGGATTGGCCAAGTGGCAGCATCGATGGACTTAAGCATGGCAACAGTAGTGAGGTTGGCCCAGGATTGGGCAGTGTTTCATTCTGCTGTGCATAAGGTTGCTATGAGTCGGTACTGACTTGATGACACCTAACAACAACAACACCCCACTCTACCCCACTTCTGTAGGATCAGCACTGGACTATGAACCACAAGGTGGGCAGTTAAAACGCACAAGCTGCTCACTGGAAATCCTACATAGGGTCGCTATGAGTGAATCATCTGATGGCACTTAAGAGCAATAACACCAACCCCCAATTGGACCTTTTCCTTCTCGTATAAAAATTGTTGTTATTGTTGAGTGCTGTGGAGTCGGTTCTTACCCATAGTGACACTATATAGTGTTTCTGAGGAGCAGCTGGTGAGCTTGAATCGCCAATCATGCGGTTCAAACCAGCTATGCAGTCCAGTGCATTAACCCACAGTGCCACACCCGGACTCCTATAAACAACAATAATATAACCATTACTATTTCACATTCAATTCAATGGGATCATGTAGATAAATTAAAGAAGATGGGAATAAACTGTGTTATGGATTAAATTGTATCCCCCTCCAACAAAGCATGTGTTAGAATCCTAATGCTTACATCTGTGAATATAGCTTTTTATATTAGGTCCCCTCCTGAGAGTTGACATGATGAAATGTGGCACGAAGAAACTGTCCTACTCAGGCGAGTGCAATTAGGGCACAGCCTCTAGGGTGAGCCTCAGTGCCTCTCAGGCTTGTGAAGTCCCCACCTTGCCAAGTCACTTCTCCCTCTGCTCCTGCAACTATTTAGCATACGGACGCCCCTGCCTCACACACATAGTGCACAAATGACAAGACCCAGACAGCTAGTGGGAAAGAGTTAATAAAAGGGGCCATGATCCACAGGTCCTCATATTGCACTTAGGAAAGTGACATGATTGAGCTTCCTTAGCTGTTAGGAGGCGAGCTGCGCATCAATGCAGCGGAGAGCCAAGGTGAGAGAAATTTCCAGCTAGCTCTCATCAGAACTGCAGTTCCACATCCTGCCGCTGTGAGGAACTGCTTCCAGGCAGTGGAGGAGCAGATGCCAGCCGGGGCCTGCCCGGGTCTGAGCGGCCTTCCCACCACTAGTACCCATTCTGACTCTGAGATCCCTAACAAGTGGCAACCCTGTTCTCTCTACAGGCAAGCAGGGCCGTCTGTCCTTCCCAGCCCATTAACACAGTGCATGCAGAGTAAGGTTAATGGAATTGAGATGGAGCTGGCTGGCAGTAAAGGGAGAGCCAGTGGTGGGGGTTGGGGAACACACAGCCCACTTTTGTCTCTCAGCCCCCACATACCTCTTCCTGGCTCTGGGCATATCCAAGGACTGTGGCCATTTGGGCACCTCTGCCTCACAGAGACGGAGGAAAGGAGGGGATAGAGGTACTGGAGGGGCATCAAAGAGAGTGGGGTCATTTGTCCTCAGCAGTCTTACCCATAGGGCCCCAGGGAGGGCAGCCATCAGCTCAGTTAAGAGAGTCATTAGGAGAGAAAATCAGGTTTTATGACCACAGACAGGGCTACATGATTGAATTGTGGGTGAAGACAGAGTCAAGCTGTACATCTCAGAGAGTGGGAGCTTCTGTTTGCCAGGCAAAGTCCCCAAAGGGCAAGAGCGGAGGAACGACGCCCACGCGGGTGAACGGTATTGCCATCAGTCGAGCTCCCTGGAACCGTCATTTACTCCTAAATGGAAGGAGATGGATCCAAGAGATGCAGATGGGGCTGAGGTCTGTCTGAACATCAGAAGCAGATTAAATTGGAGGTGGGAGGTGAGAAAGCCCTTCATCTTCAGGGAGGATGTGAGGTCAGTGTGTACAAATTTCACAGATGAAAATGACATATTTTGTAACCTAAGTTCTGGGTGGATTTTCACACTCATTGCTTTGAAAAACAGTTGAGGCTGCTCAGTTTGCTTTCTTTTGATAAGGGAAGTGAAGAAACCCTTTCAGCAATCACACTGACTCATTGGGCAGTTTTGGTGGTGGTGCTCCAAGTTCTGTGTGGCCCGGACCTTAGAGGGGAAAACCTTACAGAGCCTAGGCTCACACCCTTCTATAGTGGGGTGTTCAACCAAAACTATAGTAACAAATTGATTGCCACTAGGAAACATACTGGAGTCTACTTAGGACTATAAAGTTGTTTCAGAAGTAATGGCAGCAATTACTGCCTTGAAAACATTTTCAAATAAGATTGTTTCTGACATCATCTAAAACCATCAGTAACCAGTTGTCACTGAGTTGACCCAATTCATGAGGCCCTCATGTGTGTCAGAGTAGAACTTGCTCCATAGGGTATTTAAAGGCTGATTTTACTGAAGTAGATAGGATTTCCTTCGGAGGCATCTCTGGGTAGACTTGATCCTCCTGCCTTGTGGTTAGCAGCCAAGGATGTTAACCTTTTACACATACCCCTAATTTCTGTCCTTTCCATAGGCTTTTGGAATGTATGAAGTACTTTCATTTGC
This sequence comes from Chrysochloris asiatica, assembly GCF_000296735.1. NCBI lineage: Eukaryota > Metazoa > Chordata > Mammalia > Afrosoricida > Chrysochloridae > Chrysochloris > Chrysochloris asiatica. The sequence goes on along the minus strand of NW_006408526.1, from coordinate 33,402,918 downwards.
TTCTGTGTGGTAGTCAGATTTTGTTATACTCATTTTACAGGCAAGGAAAATGAGGTTTATAGGTACCAGGCAGTGGGGACAGCAAGACAGTAACTAGGAAGGAATTTGAAACCACAGCTGAGGTTGCCATATTCCTGATGCTGCCTCTGGCAAAGGACTTCCCTAAATACCTCTGGAAGGTCCTGCCTAGTAAAGGGAATGGGATACTGATAATCTGTCTCAGGGCTTTTCATCCCTTTTGGATTTTTTTCTTAGCCCACTACCAATACCAGCTGACTACAACCCATGGTAACCTCATGTGTGTCAGAGCAGAACTGTGCTCCACAGGGCTTTCAACTGGTGATATTTTGGAAGCAGACCACCAGCCCTTACTTCTGATGTGCTTCTGGGTGGACTCAAATAACCAATGCACCAGGAACCATCCGCACCACCCAGGGACCCTGCTCTTAGCCCAGGGCCCCCAAACTGAAATTAAATCCAGACCCAACAGTGGATCTCAAGCCTCCACTGAACTGTCCTCAAAGCTGTCTTGGTGTGGTGCCATGTGGTTAGAAGAGGAGGCTGTCAGGCTGCTGGCTTCTTCAAGCTGAAATAGCACTTTTCTTTCTTCTTCTCAGTTCCTCCAAGCTTTTATGAGGCTCCAGTCTTGGGCCATTTCCCAGGAGATAGTAAATGGAGAAAAAAAAAAAAAAGTATCCCTGAGCATTTGGGAACAATATCATTAATATTGCATGCAAGTAAAATTTTACCAAAGATAATTCAAAAACAATTGCAACAGCACATTGACAGGGAACTGCTAGAGGTTCAAGCTAGTTTCAGATGAAGACGTGGAACAAGGGCTCTCATTGCTGATGTCAGATAGATCTTGGCTGAAAGCGGAGAATATCAGAAAGATGTTTATCTGTACTTTATTGACTATGCAAAGGTTTTTGATTGTGTGGATCATGACAAGCTATGAACAACATTGTAGAGAATGAGTTTTATGGAACACTTATGCTCATGAGGAACCTGTACATAGACCAAGAACATAGAACATAGAACAGAGCAAGACGACAGAAAAGATGTGCACCAGGGTTGTATTCTTTAACCATACTTAATCAATCTGTATGTTTAGCAAATAATTGGAAAAGCTGGATTTTCTGAAGAAAAATGTGGCATCAGGGTTAGAGGAAGACTCATTAACAATCTGCGATATGCAGATGATACAACTTTGCTTGCTGAAAGCAAAGAGGACTTAAAATACTGATGGCCACAGTCTTCAGTATGGATTATACCTCAATGTAAGGAAAACAAAAATCCTTACCACTGGACCAATAAATATCAAGATAAATTGAGAGAAGTTAAAGTTGCTAAAGACTTCATGCTGCTCAGACCAACCATCAACACTCATGGAAGCAGTAGTCAGGAACTCAAACAACATATTGCAGTAGTGAGATCTGTTGTGCAAGACCTCTTCAAAGTATAGAAGAGCAAAAAAAGTTTGAGGACTAAGGTGTGCCTGACTCAAGCACTGATATTTTCAATAACCTCATATGCATGTGAAAGTTGGACAATGAATAAAGAAGACCATAGAAGAATTGATGCATTTGAGTTATGGTATTGGAGGAGAATATTAAAAGTACCATGGACTGCCAAAAGAACAAACAAATCTGTGTTGGAAGTACAACCAGAATGCTGCTTAGAAGCCAGGATGGCCAAATTTTGTGCCTCATACATTGGATATATTATCAGAACTGACCAGTATCTGGAGAAGGATATCATGTTTGGTAAAGTGGAGGATCAGCAAGAAAAGGAAGACCCCCCAATGAGATGGATTGGCACAGTGGCAGCAGCAATGGGCTCACACATAAGCAATGACTGTGAGGTTGGCCAGGACCAGGTAGTGCTTCATTCTATTGTGTACAATGTTGCTATGAGTCAGTACCAACCTGACGACACCTAATACTAATAACAATGACAACTTTTGGTTCATGGGGTTATTCTATCCTCAGGGCTTGGAGAGATACTGAATTTGAGATTGGTGGTGGGATTTATGGATGTGCCTTATGTATTCATGTGGTTTGGAAACAGACAACTTTTGCTTCCTAAGGGGGAAAAAAAAGTTGAAAGGGATTTGTTAAATAAACTGAAAGGAACCTCTGGGATCTCTATTTCTCTATGTACAAACCCTTTCCTAGAGTGTAAATGCATCAGGAGCACATGGATCTAATTTCACTCAGACACCACTTTGGTTTATAAAACTCAGAAAGGAAAATCACCAATGGCCAAGTTTGTTTTCATCTCTCTGTCCATATACTCCCAGAAGCTTGTTCTAGCCTTTCCATCCTCTGGGGAGGTGGGATGTTTGCATGTTTGAATGGGAGGAGGAGGTGGCAATAGCAGCTCCCATCATAAATATATCAAACCCCTGCCGTGACAGTGTCTGGAAAAACTGGGACTAGGTACCATATTTACCCAAAGAGTGTCTGGGTACTGCTCCCCAAACACCAAGACTCAACCTTGGACATGGAGGGGAGACAGATACATGGAACCCTGCTGAAGGGCCTCAAAGGAGATATTGTTGTTGTTGTTAAGTGCCTTTGAGTTGGTTTTGACTCATAGTGACCCTGTATAGAGTTTCCAAGGAACCTCTGGTAGGATTCAATTGCCGATTTTGCTGCTCAAACTGACCTTGCAGTGCAGTGCATTGTCCTCCAGCACCGTACCAGGACTCCCAAAGGAGATGGGACAGTAACTATTATGGGCTGAAATATTTATGCTGGAGTCCTTACCTGTTGGACCTGTGACCATGACCTTGTTTGGAAATTGTCTTCAAAGATATTATTAGTTAACATGAGCCCACAGTGGAGTAGGGTTGGTGTTGTTGTTAAGTGCCATTGAGGCAGTTCTGTTTCATAGCAACCCTGTATAGGGTTTCCAAGGAGTGGCTGGTGTGTTGAACTGCCGACCTTTCTGCTCAAACTGACCTTGTAGTCCAGTGCATTGTCTCGCAGTGCCACCCCAGGAGTAGGGTGGTGCCCTATAAAAGATGAGAAGTCACAGAGGGACAGAAGAATGTTCATGTGTTGTCAGAGTTATGCTGCAGCTGCACACAAAGAAATGCCTGGGAGTCGCTGGATGGTGCAAACGGTTAACACACTTGGCTGCTATCCAAAAGGTTTGTTGGAGGTTCAAATCTACTCAGAAGAATGTGGAGAAAGGCCTGGTAGAGAAATCATCCACTGAAAATCCTATGGAGCACAGTTCTAGTCTGACACACATGGGATCACTAGGAATTGAAACCAATGACAATTGAAACCAATGAGAACGCTTTCCTTGGAGCCTTTTGAGAGAATGAAACCCTGATGAAACCCTGACTTTGGACTTCTAGCCTCCAGAACTGTGAGACCATAAACTTTTGTTTGAAGTCAATCACTTTGTGATACTTTGTCATAACAAACATACAACCTTTGGCAGTGAATCTGGTAGCTTTATCCTCTTTTCTCTGTGTGTGTTTTTTTCAGATCTTCCTCTCAGGACCTGAGCACTTAAAAAACAGGTTGTGTAAAGTGAGGCTGGCTAGTAAACATCCCACTCAAAGGAACTCCAGGGTCTGCCGAGTGACCCACACTCCTGGTTTGCATTGGGGAGAATTTTGAGCAAGAAACCCAAGCTTAGCCCGTCTCTAAGGACCACAGGGAAAACATTATGAGTTGCTAGAATCCCATCCCTGTAAGGCTGTATGTTCTGAGATGGATCTCAAACAAGAGCATTTATAAAGAGTGACAGACACTTTATAAAGAAAGGGTAGTCATGAAGGTCTTTTTTTGGAGGGTGACATTTGAACTAACATCTGAGTGAAAAGAAAATAACAAGCCACATATTGAGCCATTACAAGACGTTTCCAGGCAATGAGGACAAGAGCAAACGTTCTAAGGAGGGAACGAGGTTCGATTTAAAGCCTTACAAACCCTATACAGTGTTGCTATGAGTCAGAAGTGACTCTATGGCACATAACCACCACCATATTTACATGCATATGTAAGCTTCACTGGTTTTGTTTCTCTGTAGAACGCAGGCTAAGATATCATTTCTGCTAACAACAAACACCCAGACCATCTTGTCAGTAGCTACAGGCCTGGACAACTGCAGTAATCTGCTAATTGATCTTTCAATATGTACTCCAGCTTTCCTTAAACTCTTTACCATGACATACCAGGCTCTAGTATAGTGAATTATTTAATATGTCTCTTCTAAACTTTAGTCTTTGTAACTCCCGCTAGTGATTTTTCCTGATAAATCTGGGTAAGAGAAGGTGGGAAAACGTGCTGATAGGATGCTATGATCCTATTGTGACTGTTAGCAGAGTTAATTATGATTGTAAAAACTTGGAGTTCTAATGTGAGTTTAAAATGAGTCATCTCAGAAGAAGAGTGGGGATATGGAGTATACCCTTTGGACCCTGAGATTCCTGCGCATGGAAGCTCCTCAACTCAGGGACAGAAAGCTGTGGCACCAGAGGAGTGGCAGGAAGTATCAACAGCAGAACAGAGAACCAGAGCATGAGACAGATTGCTGGGTTTCCCCAGACCACAGAGCAAGTAAAGCTGAGTGACATTGGGTGGGAGACTTGGCTTGCTTGTGTAGAGGGGTACCTCCAGGCACTTAATTGGAGAAACTAGGTTTGCTGGCCCATGGAACTTGAGGCCGAGGCTTATGGTGGAGTTGGTGTTCTGTGGGCATTTATCAGCAGCCCTAAAAGAACTTTGTAATATTGCTGGAGCAGAGCAGAGGCCAGGCTGAGGGGCAGAGGACAGCCTGTCTGTGGGCATGGCAGAGGAGAGGCTGTCTTGACTGGAAGAATTATGCCCTGAGCATTGTCTGATCCTGCCACTGTTAATACCCCTAATAAACGGCATAATGAGTCTGGCATCTGAGTTCTGTGTGGCCTTTATAATGGATTATTGAACCCAGATGAGAAGCAGAAAGTGCTGTGGGAGGGATGGTTGGTACCATTATTTGAACAGGTCCCTAGAACCCCTCCAACATCGTCTCATACTATCTTCCATTCACTCACTGAATTCCAAGTGACCTATAGCTGGTGTTTCTTGAACATGTTAACCTCATTCCCTCCTTCTAGATGTTCCCATTGCCTGGGACCATCTTTCTCTCCTGGAGCAGCTGGTAGATTAGAACTGCTGACCTTGCGGTTAACAGCCCAACTTGTAACCCACTATGCTACCAGAGCTCTTCGCAGGTATATATGTTGTTGTTGTTATGTGCCGTCGAATTGGTTCCGAGTCATAGTGACTCTGTATAGGGTTTCCGAGGAGCAGCTGGTGAGCTTGAACCACTGACCTTGCAGTTAAAACTGACTTTGCAGTCCATGCATTAACCCACAGTGCCACACCAGGACTCCATGCATATGTATTGTTGTTGTTGTTAAGTGCTGTTGAGTCAGTTCCAACCCATAACAATCCTGTATAGGGTTTCTGAGGAGGAGCTGGTAAGTTTGAACCACCGACTTTTCCATTCAAACCAATTTTGCAGTCTGATGCATTAACCCACAGTGCCACACCAGGACTCCATGTATATGTATATAGAGGTTTATATCAAAGAAATGGCTCACACAGTTGTAGGCAAGTTCTAAGTCTGTGGATCAGATGTCAGGCTGAAGGTTTGCCTTGACTCCCATAGCTGCAGGAGCTAATGAACCCAAGTTTGGCACATCAGACAACAGGTTCTGGCTGCAGAGGCAAATAAATCCAAGGTTGGCAGCTAAGATGGCAGGTTGCTGATGACTCCCAGGGTCAGCAGGCAAGATAGCAGGCCTTTGGCTCAAGTCCAAAGAACTGGAGGTCAAATGAGAAGCCAGATGTAGGGTCAAGACCCAACAACAAGCAAAAAGCTTTGCCCAAGTGTCTAATATATTGGAAGGAGGCCATGGTCCTGAGGAGACTGCCTTTCAGTTGACTGGCTGCTCATAGTAGATCTTATCATGGGGGATACTACGTCTTAACTGCCTAACTCCCAAGAATCCTGGCCCAGTCACTTGACACAGAACCTCAACTATCACAAATGCTTAGAAGGATCAGGAGTCATTTGGGAGGTAAAATCGACAAGAATTACTTAAGGACTAGGAATGAAAGCTGAGGGATGTGCGTATGTTTTGATGACACTGAAGTTTTAGACCTGTTGCAACCCTTGGAAGGATCCTGGTGGCTCCATGGTTAAGCAGTTGGCTGTTAACTGAAAGTGAGGAGAGGCCACTCACTCTGCAGGAGAAAAACATGCCTGCTTCTGTAAAGGTTGTTGTTGTTGTTAAGTACCGTGGAGTGGGTTCCGACTCATAGTGACTCTGCACAGGGTTTCTGAGGCTGAAAATCTTTACGGGAGCAGAATGCCTCATCTTTCTCCCACGGAACAGCTGGTAGTTTCGAACTGCCGACCTTCAGGTTAGCAGCCCGATTCATAACCACTACTCTACCAGAGCGCCTTCTGTAAAGATTACAGTCTTGGAAACTGCCTGGGGCAGTTCTTCTCTGCCTTATAGAGTCGATGTAAATTGGAATCAACTGGATGGCAAGGGTTTTGATTTTTGTTTTGGTGACAACACTTGAAAAAAATTAAATTGTTCCTAATTTAGAGGAAGAAGCCAAGCCTCAGAGACATTAATTTGACACAGAGGAGTGGCTCCCCAAAGATGCCTATGTCCTAATCCCTGGGGCCTGTGAATAGGTTATGTTACCTGGCAAGGGGGGGATTAAAGTTGCTGATGGAATTCAAGTTATTAATCTGATGACCTTGAGATGAGGGAGATGATCCAAGATTATCCAGGTAGGCCCAACCAACTCACAGGTGATCTTATGAATGAAAATGGGAGGCAGTAGGGCTAGAGTCAAGGAGCTCTGGTAGTGTAGTGGTTACAAGTAAGGCTGCTAACCTCAAGGCCAGCAGTTCAAAACTATCAGCTGTTCTGCAGGAGAAAGATGAAGTTTTCTACTCCTGTAAAGACTTACCACCTTGGAAACCCCATACAAGGTCGCTATGAGTCACAATTGACTCCACGACACACAACCACCACCACCAGAGCTAGGGTCAGAGTCAATGAGAGGGTCAAGGATGCTATGCTGCTGGTTTTGATGATGGAAGAAGGAGCCATTAGTAGGCAGCCTCTAGAAGCTGGAAAAGGCAAGGAAACTCTCCCCTGGAACTTCCAGAAGGAACACAGCCCTGACAATCCCTTGATTTTAGCTCAGGGAGACCAGTTTTGGACTTCTGATCTCATTACTGTTAACATGATAAAATTATGCTATTTTAAGCCAATAATTTGTTATAGCAGTAATAGGAAATGAAAATATTTATTGATTCCAGTACATCATTCAAGAGACTGTGAACCATAAGGTTGGCAGTGCAAACCCAACAGCTGCTCCTCAGAAACCCTGTTCAGTGTTGTTATGAGTTGGAATCCATTTGAAAGCACTTAACAACCACAACCACAATGGTAGTGAACACCTGTGGTAGTAACCAGGCAGATGAGTCCCTGACTGAAGAGTCTGGTTGCCTTATTTTCCCAATTAGAATCCTTAAAAGACAGGACCAATATCTTCTCTTCTTCCTTATTTCCTATAGTACCTACTATAGGGTTGGGTGTATACATCTACTGCTGTTGAGTTGATTCCAACTCATAGCAGCCCATGTAGGACAAAGTACAACTGCTCCTTAGGGTTTCTGAGACTAAAGTTTGATAGGCGCTGTCAGCCTCATCTTTCTCCTGTGAAGAGGCTACTGGGTTTGAACTTCTGGCCTTATTGGAAGCCCAATGTTTAGCCAACAGCACCCCTGATTAATTTGCTCTTACTGATTGATTAATTGTGAACGCCTTGAAAGCAGAAACTGTGCCATTTTCTTAGTGTGTCCCTGAACAAATGACTTCTTATCTTGTACCTCAGTTTTCTCATCTGTAAAACAGATGACAAAAAAAAAAAAAAAAAAAAAAGCAAGATACAGTCTTGCTTGCTTGAAAGTGAAGAGGACTTAAAATACTTACTGATGAAGATCAAAGAGCACAGCCTTTGGTATGGATTGCATCTCAATGTAAAGAAAACAAAAATCCTCATCACTGGACCAATAAACAACGTTGTTATCAAGGGAGAAAAGATTGAAGTTGTCAAGGACTTCATTCTTCTTGGATCAACTATCAACACTCATGGAAGCAGCAGTCAAGAAATAAAATGACATGTTGCATTAGGCAAATCTGCTGCACAAGAACAAGGCTTTTTTTTTTTTTTAAGTTAAGAAGCCCCCGTTCTCTGGTAACAGTCATGACACAATTACTCTGTGGATTACAGCACTTACTTGATTTTCTCCTCCACAGACAGTAAGTAAGCTCCATGAAGAAAGGGACACAACCTGTCTTGTTCAAAACTGGACTCCAGATGCATTATACACAGTAGGCATTCAATAAGTATTTTTTGAATAAATTGAGTAAACGAGTGACAGGCTATACTCATACCATGCTGTTTCCAGAAGGCTGTTGGGAGGCAGGATAGCAGTAGTCCCACTGCACTAGGTACTAAGGAGTTCTCTTTCACTTACAGACAATGCTTGAAGGTAGCCTATTAGCAGGATGGTTTGAGGGAGGGAGGAGTGTTGCTAAAAACAGCAATGACATCTTGTCTTATTTCATCCTCCATCTCCTCCTCACTTGTCAGTCCTACTTCAGGACTGCTGAAAGGACTACTGCAGGAAAGGGTTAGCAGTAAAGCAGGGACGGAGTCATTTCCAAAGAGATACATCCACTACCACGCCTTCCCTTGGGTGCCTAAGTACAGAGTCCGGTTTCCCCAAGGCTCAGGCTGGAGAATGGCCACACTGAGCTCCATCAGTCAGTCTCTACAGACGTGCTGTGTAGGCACGGACCCACTGCTAGCTACAGGCCCTAGGCTCTGCCTCTCCATCACCACCATCCTCCTCCTCATCGGACTATGCCAAGGGTGTGTCTGTGCCACCGTCACTCGGATTTGGGCTGTGCAGGTTGGTGGAGGAGTCAGAGGATGAGGAGGAGCTCTGTGATGTGGTCCTGTCAAATGTGGACACTAACAGGTTCCTTTCCTCTGGATGGTCATCCACTCCAGTCGTCTGGGGAGTTGGTGGAGAATCTTCGCAAGACAAAAAGACATCTGCTCCATCCTGATACCCAAGGTCATTAAGTTCCACCTGCTCTAGTGTGTCCATGTTCACTTCCATGGATGAGATACTACCTACGGGAGGTCTCCGTGACTCAAGATGCAGGTGGGACCGGGGGAAGACAAACTCTGTCTCTGGCTGTAAAATGTCCTTAAAGAATTTCTGTCGCTCCTGAAGGCGGAACTGCTGGTACTCCAGGGTTGCATGAGGATTTAGGTCCATGTTAGCTCCTACAGCACCTGCGCCCCTACCTCAGTGCTCATGTTGGTCCCACACAAGACCTTTTAAAAGCGTTGAAGAGCAAAGATATCAGCTTGAGGACTAATGTGTGCCTGACCCAAGCCATGATATTTTCAATAACCTCATATTCATGCAAAAACTAGACAGTGAATAAGGAAGATCGTAGAAAAATTGACGCATTTGAGTTATGGTGTTGGAGGTGAATATTGAAAGTGCCATGGGCTGCCAAAAGAACCAACAGATCCATGCTGGAAGAAGTGCAGCCAGAGTGCTCTTTGGGGGCCAGGATGGCCAAACTTCATTTCTCATACTTTGGACATATTGTCAGCAGGGACCAGTCAGTAGAGAAGGATATTGTGTTTGGTAAGGTGGAGGGTCAGAGAAAAAGAGGAAAACCCCCAACAAGATGGATTGGCAAAGTGGCAGCATCAATGGGCTCAAGTGTGGCAACAATTGTGAGGTTGGCCCAGGACCGGGCAGTGTTTCTTTCTGTTGTACATAGGGTCACTATGAGTCAGTACCGACTCAATGGCACCTAACAACAATGTCTCAGCGTTGTTGGGAGAATGATACATGTTTCTTAATAAATAAAATGTTTAGAGCAGAGCCTAGGTCACAATAAGCTCTGAGTGAGTGTTGGCTTGTGTTATTCCTTCTTCTTTCTCATCCCAAAGTGTTCAGGGTCAGCTTCTGTGGAACAAGAGCTCCTTCCTTGGCAGTGTTTTTACTAACCAATGGGTGGAGAGAGTGGGCAGGGAGTTTTTATAATGAACTTGGGCCTGATTGGGCCTATTCTTGGTTGACAGTGACTATAGGAGGGTAGGGCCAGCTTGCCCACATGGAAAAGGGTCTCTGCTTTCCAATGGGAAGCAAACATCCTGTCAGACCCCACTGCCCTTCAGCTTCTCATGCCTGCTGTCAACCCCATCTTGAGACTTGGGGGAGAGAGAAGACTTGTGATCACCCTTTCCTGTTAGACTTAGTCCCTGTTTCTCAAACCCTATGCCAAGAGGAAAGTTGAAGCCTACACAAGTTACACAGCTTGACCAAGATCACACGCCACATGGGTGCAGAGTGCATATGTCCTATCTTCCCTCTCTAGGAGAGCTGGGGTATCCTGGCACCACAAATACCTCTTTATTTGGCAATGGGCTTGGTGTCTAGGTCCAGGGCTTTGCAAGTGTCTCCAGAAATGTTATTGATACCTGACAACAACAAAAAATGGATGGTGTCCAAGATGCAAAAAGAAAACTGCAAAATCAAAATTAATGAATGTTTGATTATGTATCTATAAAACATGTCAACTAGTCAGCTGCCACTTAGCTTATAGTTACATTGAAAAGATAATTAATGTGGAGTGCACATGGAGTTTAAGAGGGCTGATATTATTGCTGAGCCACCAAATATCGGATTGGAGAGAGTCTATGAAGGTCATCAAGGGGTCCTACACCACCTCATCTCTTCTTTTGAAGGGGGACAGGAGAGAAAAGGGACTTCTGGGGGTAAGAGCTAGCTCTGCTCCTGAAATAGAGAAATCTAGTTCACGGCTCACCACTCTGCACCAAACTTCACCCAACTCCCCAACCACTGTCATCTAAGATGACGAAACGATGACCAATTCAAACACCATGTTGGTGGGGACACACATGAATACTCCTCTTTTGGACCCCTAGCTTTCTTGGCTCAGCCTACCTGTGGATAACGTGGGAATATCACTAGGGCAGTGAAGAATTCATAACTTTCAACAAAGATTTGCACCAGACATTTCATTAAATGCTGGGTTGGGGGTGGGGGGAATATAGGAAGGGTTGAACAAAACAGATCCCTGTCTTCCATGGAGGAGCCCTGGCAAACAGCTAACACATTTGGCTAACAAAAAGGTTAGGGTTCAAGTCTACCCAGAGACAATCTACTTCTAAAACTCAGTCACTGAAAACCTTATGGAGCACAGTTCTACTCTGACACGCATGGGCTCACCATGAGTTGGAATGGATTTCATGACAGCTAGTTTTGGTTTTTCTCATGGAGGCTAGTGTCTAATGGATTATAATTGTCAATGTTGGTATCTTTTCTCAGATCTTATCTCATTATATCCATTGCCAGTAAGTTGATTCTGACTTATAGTGACCCAATGCAGTGTTTCTAAGCCTGGATGTCTTTATGTGAGCAGACAGTCTCATCTTTCTCCTGAGGAGGTGCTGGTGGGTTTGAACCTCTGACCTTGCAGTTAACAGCCCAGCACCTAACCACAGTGCCACCAGAGCTCCATATTTCATTTAAGTGTCACGAAGACCCCAAGAGGAGACAGGACAGGGGTTAGTTTAGTTTCACCTCCTTTTTTGAGTTGAGAAAGCAGGAACTCAGAAACCACTCCAGGTGCTAAACGTGCCTTTACTGAGCTAGGCTCAGACCCCTAGGTGACTTCTGTCACAGGCCAACTTCTTTCCCTGAGGCCACAACGCCTCTCAGTGATAGCTGGTGAAGGCTCCGTAGACCAAGTAGGAGCATTTGGGCTGCTGTCTCAGACTGTGGGCTTTCGGACTCCCTCAGGGGCAGCTGAACCCTATGCAGCCTCAGTGTGGGGCATCCAGTCAGTTCCTACGCAGGGAGGGCTGTGTCCAGTCAGGACCGTGGTGGCTGCCGGCCTACTGCACTGTTCAGCAAGCTCCCCTGTGAGTTTCTGATACTATCTGGAACTAATTAGCTATTTATTTCAGCCAATTCATTATGTTCTCTTTGAACCATGCTTCCCTTTCCCGGAGAAAAGCTGCCCTGGAATTTGTTTGAATGTTGCAGGCAAAATGTGCTTGTGGGCTGCATTCTGGAGCCAGCTTTGTGATTCTCCCCTCACTGGCCCCCTCCTCTACCAGGGCTTCTCTGTCACTGCTGCCTTCAGCGGGGGATGGATGAGAGCAGCCTGCTACTGGGTCCCCGAAGCACAGGTCCTGCCTGCATTGTCTTCCAAGGTGCTAAATCACCCTCTGCCTCCACCTCACACCCTGCCGCAGCCTGCGATCTCCTGCATCAAAACATCTCCCTTGCTCCATCAGGGCTCCAGCTCTGCAGTAAACCCTTTGTCTCCCGCTTCAATCCTTCCTGAGCCCATGTTCAATCATTCCCCTGCATTCAGCCTGTTCTGCTTGAGCCCTCCCTGTTGCCTGTGTCACCCTGATCCTGTCATCTGCCCCCAGCCATCCAGATGAAAATCTACTTCTTGTTGTCACTCCTTCCTGATCTCCTTCCCCGCCTATCCTCCCTCACATCAGATTTCCTTATCCAGTGTGGTTGGCTGGCCTTTTCCTAGCCTCTTTCTGACTCTGGAAGAGGACAGGAGGTAAGACTAGTGAAAAGATGGAAAAGCAAGAGGGAAACATTCCCCTTCCACCCTCCAAACTTTGCTTAGGGGTTAGCCAAAGTGGATTCTCCTCACTAAAGCAAACTACGGAAATCCCAGAAATTTCTCTCAAGCCTCAAATACTCAAAAGCCAATTAAGTACAGTTTTATAACAGGACATCCTTCCCTTCCAATTTGGGTCTGCACCATCAGGTCCTGGAGAACATAGCAGTGTTAAACCATGCAGCCAACAACTCCCCAAGATGACGCCTGGGATCATTCTTGGGAATCTAGTTGCTGTGTTCACAGGAAAGCATCACTTACAGGTACCAGGGTTTGGGGGCAGAGTTGGTGTGGCCTTCTGTTCTGTACCAATGCATGGGGACTGCAGACCTCTGTGCCCTCCTTCCCCCACATTGAGAGATGGCTGTTTTAGAGCACTGGTGGGTGGGCAGGTGTCTGGCAACAGGAAGGCTGGAGCAAGCTGCTTTTCAGTAGGAATGGTAAGGAGCAGTGGAGAGTATTCCTTATCAATCTGTTATCCTGTGGGATGTGGAGCACAGAAATAGAAGAATTATCTCCTAAGTACAAACTCATGATACATCTGTCTGGCCAGAGTCTGTCTGTGACAGTGTTAGCAAGACCTTTTTATGGGAAAGGCTTTACCCTAGAAGCTGTCAGCCTTGAGTTAGGATCACACCCCAACATCTGCTACTTCCTCAGCAGCCCGTTAGAGCACTCATTCATGAGCATCCTAAACTCTCCTGTAATCTATTTATGTGTTCAGACTGTGACACCTCGTAGGGAAGTGAGCTCCCTGAATTTATTACCAGCTGCATGCAGGAGTATTTCCCTCTGATCTTCCCCAAACCACTTGATGGAGGCTTTAAGGGAATCCCCTGGTTGCAGTACTTTTGGAATTTGATAAACTAGGCTTTCTTCACCCTTCTATTTCAACCCTCATGATAGTATAACATTTAGCACTTGCTTTAAAAGATGAATATGTTGGCATACCTACTTTATGTTACCTGGTGCCCTCGAAGTACAGTGGTTCAAACTGAGGGAAGCAATGTGGCTGGCTTCTTCTGTAATGATTTACAGCCTTGGAAACCCTATGAGCCAGTTCTACTCTGTCCTGCAGGGTCCCTATAAGTTGCTATCTACTTGATGGCAATTTGTTTAATGAGTCCTGTCTGTTACTGAAAGATCAGTGGTTCAAACCCACTCAGCGGCTCTTTGGGAGAAAAGACATGGCAATTTGCTTCTTAAAGACTACAGCTTAGAAAACCTTATGAGAGAACAAACAAGATGGCGGATCGGGTGGAAGTGCAGTAAAGGAGCTCCACCAGCAACAACACAGAATATCGGACCCAGGGGCTGGGTCCAGAACTCTGAACCACATATAAAGGAATATTTAGAAGGTTGGAAGGCTTACAGCTGGGGAATTTGTGGCAGAAGCAAGAAATCCATTGCTTTCTAGTTCAGGATGCTCAGCTGCTCCAGGAGCCGCCATCTTGGGTGAGACCAAGTGAGGGTAGGATCGGAGCAGGCACGGACGCCTGGCAGAACCGCTGAGATAAAGGTGTGGACATTCTTTTCTTTTGGTATCTGTTCATTGATCCCTTGCTGTCTGTGCACCTCCATTCTGGGGACTGTAGGGGTGCCTGAGGTAGTAGACACCCCAGCCCCCCTGCCCCGTTCTACTACGCATGCGCACAGATCTCCTTGAAATTTAAAGAGACAGTTTCTACTTAAAACCTTATGAGACGATTTTACTTTGTCACATGGGATCGCTATGAGTGGAAAATATACTCCATGATTCCTTGAAAACAATGACAACTGAGTGGTGCATTGCTTTTAAATATGATTTCATTTATTCTGAGAAAGCCTGTGTTGTTGTTGTGTTGTTAAATGCCATCGAGTTGGTTCTAACTCATAGCAACTCTGTATAGGATTTCTGAGGAGTGAACTGGTGAGTTTGAACAGCTGACCTTGCAGTCCAGTGCTTATCCTACAGCACCACTCTCTGTGAGCCAATAGATGTAATCCTCATTGCAAAGATGAGAAATCAAGCAGAGAGAGAGGAGTTGACTTGTCCACCCTGCTAGTACATGGCAGAGTTGGGATGTGAGAGCCCAGGTTAGTAGATGAGGTTCGTGCTTTTCCCAGGACAACCTACCTACATCTGAGCCTATTGGTCACTGCTTTGTTTCTCTAATCATAGATGCCCAGTTTTTTTGACTCTGCTCTTCTCTCCCCTAACTTTCTCCAAAACTCCAGACTCACATTTAAGTATTCTGTTCTCTCTGGAGCATATAGTACTAGGCTGCTAACTGAAAAGTTGACCGTTCAAACCCTAGTTTTGATGCTGAAAACTTCTTGCTCTGAGGAAGATAGATGAGACTAGCTGCTCCTATAAAGGTTTGTTGTTGTTAAGTGCCGTCGAATCGGTTCCAACCCATAGCGACCCTGTACAAGGTTTCCGAGGGTGTGAATCTTTACGGGAATAGAAAGCCTCATCTTTCTCCCGCGGAGCTGCTGGTAGTTTCGAACTGCTGACGTTCAGGTTCGCAGCCCGATTCATAACCACTACACTACCAGAGCTCCTTTATAAAGGTTTACAACCTCGGATATCCTATGGAACAGTTCTACTCTGTCCTAGAGAGGCACTATGAGTTGGAATTGACTTGTGTTTGGTTTTATTTGGGTGTGTTAATGAAGTGCCTGGGTGGCAACTGGTGGTGGTGGTGGTTAATATGTTAATAAACATCAGATCAGGGCTGAGGGTGACCATTAGGCCATCCCACAATTAAATAGCGCTTTCAGAAACTGAAGCTTTGAACCACAGGACAACTGTTGATTTGGGGAACCTTGATTAGCCCACAGAGGAAATACATGCTAATGTCTTTGCAGCTGCTCTGATGTTGAACCCCTCCTTCAAATAACCTTCAAAGTCCGGGAGATAAAGTCAGAGCTTAATCCTATGGGCACCTTTCCAGCTTGATTTCTTGCTGTTCTTCCAATTTATCTTCACTTTACCTGCCCCACATATTGTCACTCAGTGATGCATTCGGTGAACATGCCTCTGCTCACCTTCTTCCCTCAGGGCTGCAAGACTTCCTCTTCTGCTCTCTCTAGTGAAGAGTCACCTGTTCTTCAAGGCCCAGTCCAAGTGCTCCTCCCAGATGTCATCTCAGGTATGAAGGCTCCAGGGCAGAGCAGTTTAGCATAACCCTCATTTTACTGGCTTATTGTGCCTTCTACTATATACAGTCCTCTGTGGACATCCCACTCTCCACCCCCACCACACACACTGCACCATGCACTGCAGGACCAGCCTTGGGGACAGTAGTGGATCCCACAGCCCCAGATCCTGGGCTTCAAAGCCCAGGGCTTCCCAAAGGGAAGGAATTGAGAGGCTTTGCAATTCTCCCTCTTCTGCTATTGGAGGGGCACTGGCCCTTTCTCAGTTAATCAGCAGGTGGAAATGTAGCCATTCTGACTGGGCCACCCAGTACACAAGCCCTTCTTGCCCCCCTTCTCTCTCCAGAGTAATAAACAGAGTCTTTACCTGGTGCCTCTTAGCAGCCTTCCTTGCTGGCAGGTTATTTATATGCAAATTTGCCTGTCTGTAGTTGTGGAGGCTCATAAACAGGATAACAGAAGCTTCTGTTGGGGCTGGGACTTGATGGAGGTGGGGAGAGGCCCTCTAGCTTCTGCAGGGCGAGTTAATATGGGATTAGCCGCAACCAATTAGATGGTATCAAACCCAAAGGGATCGGCAGCTTAGCTAAACTGAAGATCAGGTTGAGGGAGGGGGAGTGTGGCTCTCAGGAGGGTCTTGGGCACTGGCAGAGCCATCTCTAAGAAACCATGCTTTGGGGCCCAGTCTCCAGACTGCAACCTCTCTGGGGAGCAGTGTAGGTTTGGCTCTGAAAGTGGCCAGTAAGGCAGGGAATCACTGACCTTCCCAGCAGCCTTGGCACTGGTAGATTTTGGTGGGAGAATTCCTGTCCCTGCCCCTATATTCTCCCCATAAGCCAAATCAGTTGCTATCTAGTCTTTTCTGATTCATAGCAACTCCATGCGCTGCAGAGCACAACTGTACTCCATAAGGTTCTTAAGGATGTGGTCTTTCAGAAAAATAATCAGTTCTTTTTTTCAGAGGGGCCTCTGGGTGGATTCAAACCAGCAACCTTTTGGTTAATTGTCAAATGCTGAACTGTTTGAGCCACCCAGAACTACTTTCAGTCCAGATAACTTGACATATACTGACCCCTTCACCAATATGCCCTTCCACTACCTTCTAGGCCAGGTAAACTACAGCTCATCCACTGGGACCTCCAGGGTTATCACTTTCTAGACAGCCTCATTTAGCCCATCCCTGGTCTGGAGTCCAGCAGGACTTTGACCACTTGTCACCCTATATGTTCACCTATGTATCTCCTGTCTAGGAGTACTGGTTGTACAGTGGGTTAAGTGTTAGACTGCAATTGAAAGGCTGGTGGTTCAAACCCACTGGCAGCTCTGTGGGAGAAAGATGAGGCACTCTACTACTGTAAAGATTTACAGTCCCAGAAACCCTTGGGAGCAGCTCTCCTCGGTCTTAGTCTCTGAGTCGGTATTGACTCAACTGCACTGAGTTCTTGAAGGCTCCAACATTGTTTCAATGATCGTTGACTCTTCAGTGCATAGTCGTATTTTATATAAAGTAGATGGTCAATATGTAGTTTCTGAAAGCATAGAAGGGAAGTACGAAGAAAGCCAAAGATATTTTGGGCTTAAATCCGGGTTTGGACTACTTTTGTGATCTTGGGCAAGTAATTGCACTCTTTGAGACTCAGTTTCCCATCTATACAATGGGGCTAGCTAGACATCTGATGACTTTTTCCTAGGCATGACAATTGTCAAGCCTGACTCTGAGGTTTCCATTCCATTAGCTGCTGTCCTTCCTGTCCCTCCAGAGTGTCATGCCTCTGGTCAAACATTTTGTCTCTCAGGAAAGTCCATTCCCAAGGAAGGTAATTGGTAGTGGTGGTGGTGGTTATGTGCTGTGGAGTCAGTTCCGACTCACAGCGACCCTGTACAGGGTTTCCGAGGCTGTAAATCTTTACAGGAGCAGAACGTCTCATCTTTCTCCTGCGGAGCTGCTGGTAGTTTCGAACTGCTGACCTTGCGGTTCACAGCCTGATTTGTAACCACTATGAATTAGGATGTTGAATTCTGTTATCAGGAAAGCAGAGATTGTGTATAACCAAGATTGGGGTGGGGGTAGAGAAAGGAGGAGAAAGAATTCACTGTCTCAGAAAACTCCTTTTGTTGCTAGAGCACCCTTGTGAATAGCAGGAAGGCTTAGTGATCTTGGCATCAGGTACAGAAATGCTGCTCTCCAAGTAGGAACATGGTGTCTTCTGTGGCCTTCACCTGACCAGCAGCTGTCCTAAACATAGCTGACCAAATGAAGGAGAGACAGCGGGGGAATGGCTGCTTTCCTCAATTTACTTAAAACTCAGGGATCCACTCTTTGGCCTCCAAGACTCCCCATAGGAATCCTCCCCTGATGACTCTCGATGCTCACTGCTAATTCCTGCCCCTCTGGGACTGTGTTCTGTTCACTGAGTGACAATTTGTGGGAACCTATTCTTCCTGATTTCAAAACATCTCATCTCATCTAATTACTGACTGCTGTGGCTCTATAAGATAATGCACTGGACCACAAGGTTGGTTTGAACTGCAAGGTCAATGGTTCCAACTCACGAGCTGCTCCTCGGAAACTCTAAAAAGGGTCACTATAAGTCGGAACCAACTCGGTGGTATTTAACAACAACAGCAACATCAGTTCAGTGACTAACTCTAACATCCATCTTTCCCACTTTTCAGATGGAAACCTATGAAGTATTTTTGATTCTTTCCTCTTCTTACTTCCATAACCAACCAGTCACCAAGTCCCAGTGACCTCAATATCTCTTGAAGCCCCTCTCCCTCCTAACCTTTCTGAGCCTAGTCATTTCTGCTTTCAATTCTCAGCACAACCCCACACTCCCCAGCTAGACCAGTCTACCAAAACAAAGAAACAGGTTTGCCTGGCAACTTCTCTCTCTCTCTTATTTATGTTTTTGCTTTAAAACACATAGAAACACTGTCAGTTTCCCCCTGTGAGCAAGGAAAACCTAGACCTCAAAGATATAAAGGGTTGGTGCCCCCCTCCTAGGGTGGGAGTGGGGAGGAGGAGTAATAAAATTCTTTTCATTCTTTACTGAAGAGCCTACGATGGAGAAGCAAGACACAGCTAGTCTCACAATAGGTTATTCTACCACATTACATTCTTAATAAACCACCCTGGTACATTTCTAAAACAAATCTGATCTTGTCTCGTCTCGGCTTAAAATCTTTCAATGGCTTCCCATTGCCCTCTGGATAAAATCCAAGCTACCGACCATATAAGGTGTGGCAAGAGCTGGTTGGAGCTGCCACCCCTTCACCCTACTACTACTATGGTCAAGTGGATCTAGAATTTAAACACATTTAAACCTGAATGATGCAGAAAGCATTAAGAGAAGATGGAAGAAATATACAGAGTCACTGTATCAAAACGAAATGGTTAATGTTCAACCGTTTCAGGAAGTAGCATATGATCAAGAGCCAATGATACTGAAGGAGAAAGTCCAAGGTGCATTGAAGGAACTGGCAAAGAACAAGGCACCAGGAATTGATGGAATAAAAATGGAAATCTTTCAAGAAAGTGAGGCAGCACAGGAGGCACTCAATCATTTATTCCAAGAAATCTGGAAGACAACTATCTGCTGACTGGTTGGGAGAGATCCGCATTTGTGCCCAGTCCAAAGACAGGTGACCCAACGGAATGCAGAAATCATCAGACAATCTCTTTGATATCCCATGCGAGAAAAGTTTTACTAAAGGTAATACAGAAATGGCTGCAAGCATACATTGACAGAGAACTTCCAGAGGTTCAAGCTGGATTCAGAAGAGGCCGCGGAATGAGGGATATCATTGCTGATGTCCAAGGGATCTTGGCTGAAAGCAGAGAATATCAGAAAGATGTTTACCTGTGCTTTATTGACTATGCAAAGGCTTTTGCTTGTGTGGATCATGACAAGCTATGGACAACATTGCGAAGTATGAGTATTCCAGAACACTTAATTGTGCTCATGAGGTATCTGTACCTGGACCAAGAGAAAGTTGTTTGAACAGAACATGGGAACCCTGAATGGTTTAAAATTAAGAAAGGTATATGACAGGGTTGTATTCTTTCACCATATTTATTCAACCTGTATGCTGAGCAAATAATCCGAGAACCTGGATTCTACCAAGAAAAATGTGGCATCAGGATTGGAGGAAGACTCATTAATAACTGCGATATACAGATGATACAACCTTGCTTGCTGAAAGTGAAGGGGACTTAAAACATTTACTGATGAAGATCAAAGAGCACAGCCTTCGGTGTGGATTACATCTCAATGCAAAGAAAACAAAATTCCTCACCGCTGGGCCAATAAATAACATTCTTATCAAGGGAGAAAAGATTGACATTGTCAAGGACTTCATTCTTTTTGGATCAACTATCAACACTCATGGAAGCAGCAGTCAGGAATCAATTGATGTATTGCATTAGGCAAATCTGCTGCACAAGACGTTTTTAAAGTGTTGAAGAGCAAAGATGTCAGCTTGAAGACTAAGGTGCGCCTGACCCAAGCCATGGTATTTTCAATAATCTCATATGCATGTGAAACCTGGCCAGTAAACAAGGAAGATCGTAGAAGAATTGATGAATTTGAGTTACGGTGTTGAAGGAGAATATTGAAAGTGCCATGGGCTGCCAAAAGAACCAACAGATCAATGTTGGTAGAAGTGCAGCCAGAGTGCACTTTGGAGGCCAGGATGGCCAAACTTCATTTCTCATACTTCGGACATATTGTCAGAAGGGATCAGTTGCTGGAGAAGGATATCATTTGGTAAGGTGTAGGGTCAGAGAAAAAGAGGAAGACCCCCAACGAGATGGATTGGCCAAGTGGCAGCATCGATGGACTCAAGCGTGGCAACAGTAGTGAGGTTGGCCCAGGATTTGGCAGTGTTTCGTTCTGCTGTGCATAAGGTCGCTATGAGTCGGTACTGACTCAATGGCACCTAACAACAACAACAACAAACCTGATGGCATATGAAGATTTCTCCACCTGTTTCCTTGGACATGCTCCGCCATCAGCCTGGAATGCCTTCTGCCTTGTCATTTGTTGTTAGCAACCATGGAGTCAGCTCCTGACTCTTGGTAACCACATGATTGAGCCACTGTGATCCATAGAGTTTTCACTGATTGGTTTTCAGAAGTAAGTCACTAGATCTTTCTTCCAAGTCTGTCTTAATCTAGAAGTGCTGCTAAAACCTGGTCAATATTTTAGCAAGATAAAGTCTCCACTGCCAAATGGACCCAGGTCTTTCTCATGGGAGGCAAAAATTCTATCACTGAGCCATCACTGTCTCCACTCTTTCTTCAGTTCCTCTTTAGCTTTCAAGACTCAGGGCAGGCATGATCTCCATGGCTTTGCTTCCAGGTGGACTAGATGCCAGTACTTGGATGGCACCTGGGAACTTGCCACTTTCTGTTGTCCTTCTTAGCTCCCCTTATAAACCATGAGCTCTATGAGGTCAGGGTCCAGGCCTATCAAGCTCTTGTGGCTTCAATAGTAATTATAGGGCAGACCCAGTGCATAGTAGTGCTTAGTCAATGTTAAACAAATTCCACCCTTATAATGCTCAAGAAATCTAGGATTGGCCCCACAGATTTACCCAGGTCACCATATAGCTGAGTTACCTTTGAAATTTATAGTATTATTTAACCCCAATATCAAGACTTGCTCATCCCTTTCTATGACATGCCTCTGGTTCTTCAGATCTGAGCCAGTGGCCTGCCAATCTTGGGATTCTTCAGCATCCACACCCTATCAACCAGTAGCCTACTGTCTGACCTGCTCATCCTGGGTTTGTTAACCTCTGCAGTTACCTGAGTTAGGAGAAACCTCCATCCTGACATCTGAACCACAGACTTAGGACTTGCCACTCTCTACAACTTTGTGAGCCATTTCCCTAAGATAAATGTCCCTTTCTCTCTAATGTAGATATTGGAGCCCTGGTATGGCACTGTGGGTTAATGTGCTGGACTGCAAAGTAGGTTTGAACCGCAAGATTGGTGGTTCATGCTCACCAGCCACTCCTTGGAAACCCTATACAGGGTTGTTATGGGTCAGAACTGACTCAATGGCACTTAACAACAACAACAACAATGTATATATTGGTGGTAGTGGTTGTGTGCTGTGGAGACCCTGGATAGGGTTTCCAAGGCTATAAATCTTTATGGGCGCAGAAAGTCTCATCTTTCTCCCAAGGAACAGCTGAAGTTTCAAACTGCTGATCTTGAGATTAGCAACCCGACTCATAATCACTACAAGAGCCCCTTAATGTATATATTAAATAACAGAATATGTGGTTGTTAAGTGCTATTGAGTGGTTCTGACTCATAGCCACCCTGCATAGGGTTTCCAAGGAGTGACTGGTGGGTTTAAACTGTCAACCTTGTGGTTTACTGTTCAGTGGTTGTCCTATAATGCCACACCAGGATTCATATGTTGTTAAGAGTTGATTCCGACTCATAGCAACCCTATGTAGGGTTTCCAAGAAGCAGCTGTGGGTCTGAATGCTAACTTTGTGGTTCGCAGTCCAGTGCTGATCCTATAGCATTACACTAGGAGTATATGTATGTATATATATATATA
>NW_006408526.1:33376591-33380200 GCF_000296735.1 Chrysochloris asiatica | reverse complement strand
ATGTGTGTGTGTATATATATATATATATATATATACCTATTACTTGCTGGGTTTGCTTCTCAAAAGAACCCAGTCTAAGACAAGCAGTAATCAGATTATTAGGCCAATTAATTAAGATATCCCATGAAACCATGATCCTAAACCACCAATCAAGAAACCAAATCCCATGAGGTATTTAGTTGCACATAAGCACCCTCAGCAGTTACTACTTTTTCCATTGTTGTAAATATACCCATAACATAACTTTTTCCAATTTATTGACAGCAATTACATTAATTGGTTGTGCTATTTTACTCTTAATCAGTGTGATATCTCCATCAT
Source organism: Chrysochloris asiatica (assembly GCF_000296735.1). Classification (NCBI taxonomy): domain Eukaryota; kingdom Metazoa; phylum Chordata; class Mammalia; order Afrosoricida; family Chrysochloridae; genus Chrysochloris; species Chrysochloris asiatica. The sequence continues at coordinate 33,379,879 of NW_006408526.1, read as the reverse complement.
TTTAGCCCCCCTTCCCACCTCCCTCCCACCCCTGGTAACTATTAATAAGCTTTAGTCTTTATACATTTGTTTGTTTTTACCTTTTTATATGAATGAGGTCATCTATTATTTGTCCTTTCGTGATTGACTTATTTCATTCAGCATGATGTCTTCCAGCTCCATCTATGTTGCAGCATGTATGAAGATTTCACTCCCCTTCCTGGTTGAGTACTACTCCACTGTATCCACATTTTGTTTACCCATTCATCCACTGAAGGACATTTAGGCTGTTGTGAAGAGTGTTGCAATGATCATCGGTGTACAAGTCTACAAGTCTCTGAGTCTCTGCTTTCAAGTCTTTGGGGTCTATACCTAGGAGTGGAATTTCAGGGTCATATGATGATTCTCCTTGGAGGCCAGGATGGCCAAAGTTCGTCTCTCATACTTCGAACATATTGTCAGGAGGGACCAGTCGTTGGAGAAGGATATCATGTTTGGTAAGGTGGGGGGTCAGAGAAAAAGAGGAAGATCCCCAGAAAGGTGGATTGGCAAAGTGGCAGAATCAATGGGCTCAAGCATGGCAACAATAGTGGGGTTGGCCCAGGATCAGGCAGTGTTTCATTCTGCTGTGCAAAGGGTTGCTATGAGTTGGTACCGACTAGATGGCACCTAACAACAACAACGACAAATGGTAGTTCTGGAGTCCTGGTGTGATCTGTGAGTTAATACGTTAGACTGCAAAGTTGGTTTGAACCATGAGGTTGGCGGGTCAAGCTTACCAGCTACTCCTCGGAAACCCTATACAGGGTTGCTATGGGTCGGAACTGACTCGATGACACTTAACAACAACAATGGTAGTTCCAGTTTTAACTGTTTGAGGAGCCACCACACTATTTTCCCCAATGGATATACCATTTTGCATACCCACCATAATGTGTTGTTGTTAAGTGCTGTTGAGTTGGTTCTGACTCACAGTTAAAGATTCTAATTTCATTATATCCTCACCATCATTTACCATATTCTTTTTAATCTTATCTGTACTACAGTTATTGTTGTTAAGTGCCATCTAGCAGATTCTGACGTATGCCAGTCTATATGGGGCTTCCAAGGAGGGGCTGGTGAATTTGAACCACTGACCTGGTCCAGTGCCTTATTTCACAGCATCACACCAGGACGCCTTACATGTTGTTGTTAAGTGTTGTCAAGTCGATTCTGACTCATAGCGACCTATATAGGGTTTCCGAGGAGCAACTGGCCAGCTTGAACTGCTGACCTTGCAGTCCAGCGCGATAATTCACAGTGTCACACCAGGACTCTAGACTCCTTACTTGTCGGAGTTAAATGGTACCTTACTGTAGTTTTGATTCACAGCTCTCTAATGGCTAATAGCACTGAGCATCTTTTCATGTTTGGAGGCTATTCGAATGTCCGCTTTGGTAAAAGGTCTATTCAATGTCCTTTGCACATTTTGATTTGGTTATTTGTATTAAATTGTTGTAGCTTTATATCCATTTTGGTTATCAGATCCTTACAGAGTATTCTCTGTCTACAGCTTGTCTTCATTTTTTGGATAAAGTCTTTGGATGAACAAAATTTAACAATTTTTATGAGGCCCAATTTATCTATTTTGTTGCTGTTCTTTAACTTTTTTTTTGTATGAATCGCGTGAAGGTTTGCAGAACAAATCTATTTTCCATTCTACAATTCATATACATTTTGTTTCCTGTCATTGTTTGCAATCTCCACAGTGTAACATCACTTATCCCACTTTCTTGCAGTGTTTCCTATTTCCATCCCTCCTTCTTTCCTAACCCCACCTGTCTTCTGAACTTTCTCCTTGGGCAAATGCTTCCCTTGTCATCTCAAATGGTTGATTATTCTAAGGTGTGCATGCCTCCCTAGGGCTATTGTTCCCCTTATATGTCTATTGTTTGGCTGAAAATTGAGCCATGGGGGTGAGTTCAGTTCCGGGTCTGAAAGGTGACTAGAGGCCATATAGAGTAGTAGGGGTTCCATCTGTATCTATCTGACCAGTAAGTTTCGTCTTTTGATGATTTTCACTTTTGTTTCACATTTTGCTCACACTTGATCCAGGATCTTCTAAAGTGATCCCTCTTACAGTGTTCAGCAGTAGCTTGGCACCATATAGTTCTTCAAGTGTCAGGGTTGTGGATGCTGAAGTTTGTGTGGTCCATTAACCAATTGGACTAATAGTTTCCACAGGTTTCACTTTTCTTCACTTTTTTTTTTTTGCTCCCGATGCGGAGAGACAAATAATTTCACATTAGATTACCACTCATAAGCTTTTAAGCAGTTGCTCCTCACCATAGTAGGATGTAGAACACTGCCTTTGTGGACTAGTTATGCCAATTGAACATGTTGTCCCCTGAGACTATGGTCCTGAGTCTCCAGGACCAGTGACTCACTCCCTCAAGAAGTTTGGTTATGATTAAGAAGTTTTCATAACTTTGCCCCCTGTATGCTATACTATATTGATGGATATATTTGCAGCATAGGTAAACACATACTTAGAAATATCTTCTGTCAAACCTCTCTATATATTTATGGATATAGTCCAATTCTCCTTCCTACGTCTCTTCTATCTATGCACCTGCTTGTAGATTATTGTTATTGCAGGATTGTGTATGTAATAGTATTTACCTCTGTTGTTGTTAAGTGCCATCAAGTTGGTTCTCACTCATAGTGACTCTGTGCACAACAGAATAAAACACTGCCTGGTCTTGTGCTATCCTCACAGCTGTTAAGATTGATCCCATTGTTTCTGTCACTTTGTCAATCCAACTTGTTGGGGACTTCCTCTTTTTCATTGACATGCCACCACTTTATCAAGCATCGTGTCTTCGGTGGTTGGTCCCTCTTGACAACATGTCCAAAGAAGAAGCGGTCTTGCCATCAACACTCCTAAGGAACATTCCGACTTTACTTCTTCCAAGATAGATTTGCTTGTTCTTCTGGCAGTCCATGATGCTTTCAGTACTCTTCATCAACACCGTGATTCAGATGCATCAATTCTTCTTCTCATTCTTTTTTTTTAAGGTTTTGATTGTGGAGTGAGTGAAAGTTTACAGGGCATAGCATCAGTTTTACATTCAACAAATCATATAACTTGTTTCATTACATTGATTATAATCCTCTCCATGTATCATCAGTTAACCGTATTTTTCTCTATCCAGGTCAGGCATATATAATAAATTACATCTCCAAAGGGCACATTCTGCAAGTCTGCTCCTGGCCACCCCCTCTTAGTCCTTCTCTTCTTAGTCCATGAATCTAGAGTCCTCAGCCACT
>NW_006408526.1:33355749-33373812 GCF_000296735.1 Chrysochloris asiatica | reverse complement strand
TTCCTTTATATGTGGTTCAGAGTTCTGGGACCATCCCCTGAGCCTGCTTGGTTGGGTATTCTGTGTTGTTGCTGGCAGAGCTCCTTTACTGCACTCCCACTTGATCTGCCATCTTGTTTGTTCTCTTGCATCAATTCTTCTTTGATCTTCCTTATTCATTATCCAACTTTCACATGCATCTGAGGCTACTGAAAATTACAATTGCTTAGGTGCACCTCAGTCCTCAGACTGACATCTTTGCTCTTTAATGCTTTAAAGAAGTCATTTGCAGAAGATGTGCCTAATGCAATAGGTCATTTGATTTCTTGATTAATGCATTTATGAATTTTAATTGTGGATTCAAGCAAAATAAAGTCTTTGACAAATATAGTCTTTTCTCTATCATGATGCTATGTATTGGTTCCGTTGTAAGGAGTATTGTTTTCTTTACATTGAGGTGCAATCCATACTGAAGGCTGTAGCCTTTGATCTTCTGGCACTGTGGGTTAATGCACTGGACTACAAAGTCAGTTTGAACCATAAGATTGGCGAGTCAAGCTTACCAGCTGCTCCTCGGGAACCCTATACGGGGTCAGTATGGGTCAGAACTGACTCCACTGCACTTAATACTTCCAGCAACTAAAGTTGTATCATTTGCATATCACAGTTTGTTAATGAATCTTCCTCCAATCATGATGCCATGTTCAGTCAGTCCATGGCCTTATTTTGGCTTATGATACTGCACCTTTCCATCATTTCTTTCCACAGATGCAGTCAATTTGATTCCTGTGTGTTTCATTTGGTGAGATTCTTTTATGTTGTTGAAAAAAGATATTTGCAATGAAAAAGTCATAGGTCTTGCAAAATTTTATCATGAGATCTCCAGCATCATTTCTATGACCAAGGCCATATTTTCCAACTGTTCTTTTTTTCAAACTTTTGCTTTCCAATCACCAGTAATTATCAATGCAACTTGATTGCATGTTTAGTCAATTTCAGACTGAAGAAGTTGGTAGAAGTTTTCAGTTTCATCATTACCAACTTCAGTGGTTGGTGCATACATTTGAATGGTAGAGGCATTACTAGTCTTCCTTGTAGGTGTATGGATATTATCCATCACAGACAGCATTGTACTTCAGTATAGATCTTGAGATGCTAATTTTTTCAATGTTTTATTGTGAATTATATGATAGTTTACATTAGGGAACTCTAGTTTTACATTCATTCCATCACATATCATTACATTGCCATGGTTCCAATCCCCTCCAATCATCATCTCCCGACCAAAGGGCATATCCTGGAAGCCCGTCCTCTGCACTTCCCCCTCCCCCAGTCTTCGGCCCACAGTTCCTTTCCCTCTCTGGATCCAAAGTCCCCAGCCGCTTCATCCCTCCATGTCATCATCCCTGTCTGCATCTCAGGCATCCCTGCTTCTCTGGGTAGGGTCCAGCTCTCACCTCTTCTCCGTTGGTAGTCCCAGAGACCTCCGCTCCTAGACTGGAGAAACAGTCGCTCCCTTCCTTGCCACAAAATGCCCACCTTTGCATTTGAAATGCTATTTTTGATGATAAATATGATGTCATTCCTCTTTAATTTGTCATCCTGGCATAGTTAACCATAGCTAACCATAAGACTCAAAATGACCAATACCAGTCCATTTATGCTGATTAACATCTAGGATATGGATCTTTAGGGATTTCATTTCATTTTTAATGACTTCTATTCTTCTTAGAGTCATGCTTCATATATTCCACATTCTGATTATTAATGAATGTTTGTAGCTGTTTCTTCCTATTTTGAGTTATGCCACATCAGCAAAAGAAAGTCTCAATAGCTTTCCTCCATTTACATCATTAAGATCAACTCTACTTTAAGGAGGCAGCTCTTCCCCATTTGTATTTTGAGTACCTTCCAACCTGAGGGACTTACCTTTCAGCATTATATCTGACAATTGTTTCATTGCTATTCATAAGGTTTTAAGTGGTTAATCAGTCAGAAGTGGTCTGCCTCTCCTTTCTAGTCTGTCTTAGTCTGGAAGCTCAACTGTAATCTGACAACCATAGGTGCTAGTATTTAAAAGACCAGTGGCAAAACTAGCAGCATCGCAGAAAGATATAAGATGTGACAATATGACAAACTGGTAGACAGATTTGTAAAATGGTTTTACCTCTGTTACTCTTTATTTTTGTACTCCAAAGGTCTTTTTTTTGCCTTGGTCATTTTTTTTTTTGTTGTTGAAAACCCCTTTATTACATATGCAGTTTAGATCACTACCCTTTAGATAGTGATTTATCCTCTTTTTCCCATCTAGTCCTGGTAATCATCAAAGACTGTTTCTTTTTTTCTGAAAACCTTTTCTTGATGTTTACAATAGTTTTCTCACACAGCATTTGCCCTTCTGTGATTGATTTATTACACTCAGTATAGTGTCCTCCAGATTTATCCATGTAATGTGGTGTTTTTCAGAGTCATCATTATTCTTTAAAGTTGTATAGTATTCTACTGTGTGCATATATCATAGTTTATTTATCCATTTATCCCCTGATAGGCATTTAGGTTGCTTTCATCATTTTGCTATTGTAAATAATGTGGTGATGAACCCGAGTGTGCATTTATATATTTGTGTTCTGGCTCTTACTTCTCTAGGATATATACCTGGTAGTGTAGTAGTGGGATTGTTGAATCATATGATATTTCTACTTCCAACTTTTCAAGGAAGCACCGTACTGTTTCCCACTGCAGTTGTACCATTTTACAATCCCACTAGCAGTGTAAGAGGGTTTCAGTCTCTCCACGCTCTCCAGCATTTATTGTTTTCTGTATTTTGTTTTTTACTTTGCTATTAATGCCACTGTGAAATGATATCTTAGTGTTGTTTTGATTTACATCTCTATGATCATGAGCATTTCTTCATGTGCATGTTGGTTGCCTGTCTTCATTGGTTAAGTGTCAAGATTAATCCATTGTCCAATACGTCATTGCCAAATGTTTTCACACTCTGTGGGTTTTCTTCTTACTCTTTTGGTAAAATCCTTTGATGTGCACAAGTGTTTAATTTTTTTTAGGAGGTCTCAGTCATCCAGTTGGTCTTCTGCTGTTTGTGTGTTTAGGTTTGATAGTATATTTTATGCCATGTATTAGGACCCATAACATCAGGGCCCCGAATACATCAGGACTCTTAATGTATTAGGAGTCCTGATGTGGTGCTGTGGGATAATGTGCTGGACTGCAAGGTCGGTTTGAACTGCAAGGTCAGTGATTCAAGCTCACCAGCCACTCCTCAGAAACCCTATACAGGGTCGATATAAATTGGAAATGACTCCACAGCATTCAACAACAGCAACAACAATGGACCCCTAAGCACTGGAGACACTCACTCATCTATGCTAAGAAATTTGGAAGACAGCTACCTGGCCAACTGATTGGAAGAGATCCATTATTTGTGTCCATTCCAAAGGAATGAGGAAATCATTGGGCAATATAATTAATGTCAGATGCAAGTAAAATTTTGCTAAAGATAATGAAAAAATGGCTGTAATAGTACATTGACAGGGAACTGTCTGAGATTCAAGACAGACTTAGACAAGGATGTGGAATAAGGAATATCATTGGTGATGTCAGATGGATCTTGATGTGGCACTGTAGGCTCAGCACTGGACTGCTAACCACAGGATGGGGGTTCCAACTCACTAGCCGCTCCTTGGAAACCCTATACACATTCGCTGTCAGTCAGAACTGACTCAACGACACATAAATACAAAACCCTCTAGCCAGTGAATTACTTTTCCTTCCCTTTCACCCCTGGTAGCCATCAAAAAATGTTTTTTTAGTATGAAAACTTTTCTTGAGTTTTTACAATAGTGGTCTCATACAATATTTGAACTTTTATTGTTGACTTTTTTCAATAAGCAATAGCAGGCTCATCCAGGTTATGAGGTATTTCACAGATTCATTTTTGTTCTTCAACATTGTATAGTATTCCATTGTGTGTTATATACCAACATTTGTTTATGCACTCTTCCATTGATAGACATTTAGGCTGTCTCCATCTTTTTACTATTGTGAATAGTGCTGTGGTGAACATCCATGTGCCATTATCTACTCATGTCCTGGCTCTTATTTCTTGTGGATAAATACCAAGTAGAGGGATTCTTGGGCCACAAGATATTTCTATTTCCAACTTTCTGAGGAAGCCACACCATTTTCCACAGTAGTAGAACAACTTTAGAGTTCCACCAGCAATGCAGGAGTGTCCCAGTCTCCCTACACCCTCATCAGCATTTGCTGTTTTCTGTTTTTTTGAAGTTTGGTATTAACACTGGTGTGAGATGATATCTCATTGGTTGTTATGGGTCAGAACTGACTCGGTGGCACTTTACAGCAACAACAACAAAAATGGATAATGGAGTCCTGATGTGGTGCTGTGGGTTAATGTGCTGCTCTGCAAGGTCTGGTTGAACCACAAGGTCAGCAGTTCAAACTCACCAGCTGCTACTTGGAAACCCTATACAGGGTCACTGTGAGTTGGAACTGACTCAACAGCACTTAAAAACAACAACAATGACTAATGATCATGAACATTTCTTCATAAGTTTATTGGCTGCCTGAATGTCTTCCTTGGTGAAGTGTCTGTTTATGTTCTGTGCCCATTTTTAAACTGAGGTATTTGTCTTTTTCTTATAGAGGTGTTATGTTGTTGTTGTTATGTGCTGTGGAGTTGGTGCCTATGCATAGTGACCCTATACAGGGTTTCTGAAGCTGTAAATCTTTATGGGAGCAGAAAGCCTCATCTTTCACCCACAGAACAGCTGGTAGTTTTGAACTGCTGACCTTGTGGTTCACAGCCCGATTCATAACCACTACAGAGGTGTTATAGTTTTCTATAAATTTTAGAGATTAGTCATTGCAAAAAATTTTTTTCCCAGTATATTGATTTCCTTTTTACTCTTTTGGTGAAATCCTTTGATGTGCATAAGTGTCTAATTTTTAGGAGGTCCAATTATTTTGTCTTCTGCTGTTTGTGTATTTTTAGTATTATTTATGCCATGTATTAGAGCTCCTAGCTTTGTCCCTTTGTTTTTTTCATTGATGAGCTCTATAGTTCTAGGTTTTACATTTAGGTCTTTAATTCACACTGAGTTTGTTTTTGTACATGGAGTGGATTTGAATAGATGTTTTATATCTCTGGTTGGATTATTTTTTATTATTGAATTGCTCTTCATATATTCTAGGAGTTCTTTATATATTCTAGATACAAGTCTTTTGTGAAGACTGTGATTAGTGGATATTTTCCTCTATTCTGAGGTTGTCTTTTTACTTTCTTCATAGTCCTTTGAAGTACAAAAGTTATAATTTTTTTATGTTGCCCAATTTATATCTCTCTGTTGTTTCTCCTGCTTTAGATAGGTGTTCTTTCTAAGATGCCATTATCTAATCTATGCTTACAGAGATTTACATATATGTTTTCTCCTAGGAGTTTTATAGTGTTACCTATGGTGTTTAGGTCTTTAATCCATTTTGTGTTATGTTTTGTATAGTGTGAGGTAGGGATCAACTTCATGAGTTTGCATACGGATCTCCAGTTGTTCCAGCACTATTTGTTGAAAAGACTAATCTCTTAAATTGCACTACTGAATTGTCTTGGAAAGCAAATCAAAAGTAAATAGACCACAGATGGTGAGGGTTTATTTCAAGATTCTATTCTATTGTTCTATATGTACTTTATCATATTTTAGGCTCCTTAGGGCAGGACAATACCCTATTTTCCTTCACATTCCCAGCATCTCTTAGAGTTCCAGTAAATGTCTATTGAGCTAAATTATAAACGGACAGGAGTATTTTCCTAGTACCTGATAGGGAATGAGAGGCAAAGAAACGAGAGTGCCAAAGCTGAGCATCAGCTACTCACAATGCAGCTTCACCATTCCTGGCAAATGTGAACCAGTCCGAGAAGTTAGTCTGACTCCCCAGGTCAAGTGAGGGAAGATAAGAGGGTAAGAGACAAAAGAGTGCAATGCCAGGCAGGCTTCTTCCTGTGGAGTGGTGGTTGTGTGAATGAGAAGTAGATATAAGAGAACTCACCTCTGTGAGAGGCTAGGAGAGGCTTGTGTGTGTGCTGTGTGTAATCGAATGAAGAATGTGTGGCAGGCAACACATTTTCCAGCACCCGAGAGAGACTAGAGGACTTCGGGTGACAATTATAATCCCTATAGTGATTTCTGCTTGTTATTGTTGAACAATTGCTGTGAGTATTCATGGGGCCAACTCAAGAGACCAATTCTTGGCAGGACAAGCATGCAGAGTTCCTCACATATACATGAGAACTCTTTTGCTGGGAGGAGCTTACAGTGTAAGGATATTCCTCATTTCTCTTGCATTTCTGAGTTTCTCTAGGCTTTCACACACGATCCATTCTCTACTCTGTTGTGGGCCTGGGAAAGACAACTCACACAGATGCAGCTTTGCCATATTTACAAGTATAATAGATGCGTGAAATGCTTATCCACAACTTTTTAACCCATGGGTTGAACCTTGACATTCAGTCTCAATGGGGAGAACAAAAGGGATGGGGGAGGAGGATTGCTTGTAGAGGCAAGCTGAGCCTGAGCAGAACAAAAAGAATGGGAGCGATCATGTGTAAGAAGCCTTCAGAGCCCCTAAAACTGGGGCCAAGGTCCTGTTATTATTCCTGCTGGAAGCACAGACAACATTATTGCAATGCAGTAACACCAGGAGTCTTGGCAGTGAGCAATCAAAATAGCTTTCATTGATCAGGCCTTTAAACTCACTTGCAGTGTTTTAAGAAGTTCAAGTCAGGGATGGAAGTTGAGTCACGTAGACTGAGGAAGGGCTAGGGAAGTGGCTTCAGAACTTAGCTCTGTGTAGCCTTTTCCAAGTTTACATTACCTGGGTACTGGTGTTGTTTGGACATCAGAGAGACATTTCCCTCTGCACAATTCAGATGCTCTCTCTGGTTAATTTCATCCTTCTGGACTGCAGAGATGGGCTGCAGGCCTGGAGTGCCAGAGGCTGGAATAGATCAGAGAAGCCTGAGTTTACTGGATCAGGGAAGTCCTGCCTCCTTATGTGAGGTTGGAGCTTTCTGAGACCAAGTTTTTCTTTCATCTTATGCTGCAGTGAGGTGGCTTTTATAATGTTCTCTCAAATAATAACCCTTGGCTGTAGGGAAGACATTTCAGTATTTGGCCCCTTCTCCTCCATGTCATTCTTCTCTTGACAGTTTCTAAGGCACAGAACTGATAGTGACAGCTTACATGCCTGCAATGCTTTCTGTCTTCTACTGATCCTTCATATCATCTCCTCCCAACCTCATGGCAGACCTGCATGCTGAGGCACAGAGAGGCCTGCTCTTTGGTCTAATGACACAGAATATCTTGGTAAAGCCGGTAGGACCCAAATAAAAAATGTAGGTGCCTAGTTTCTGCTTTTTCCAGCACACCCCATTCTGTAAGGAGAATAACTGCTCAAACGACCCCTGCCCATTTTCCTCTTTCCTCATCTTTGTCTCCCCTTTCCCATCCATGGAGCCTGGCAGGGGTCCTAAGAGGAGTGGGTAGGCTAATGGAGACAGCCTCCTTTGGAAAACGTTCTTTAGGGTCCTAGAATTTAAGGTAGGGTTCTTTCAGTTTGAAGGGGCTCCTACTGGCAAAATTTGGGACAATCTGAAATCAGAAAGAATAATGGATACAACTAATTGTAAAAAGTGGAACAAGTAAATAACTATTGGACCATTGTTGCTGTCGAGTTGGTTCGGACTCATAGCCACCCTGTATAGGGTTTCAAAGGCTGTAAATCTTTATGGAAGCAGAAAACCTCATCTTTCTACCACAGAAAATCTGGTGGGCTCAAACTGCTGGCCACTACACCACCAGCACCCCAATCAATAATGATCAATAGATAAATAGAAATGAGATGAGGGGGTGTGAAGAGAGAAAGAAAAGAACTCATTTACCACCATTAGAGGTGACTATCGAACCAACTCGTACTCAGTAAATTAGTAATTAAAAAGAAAGAATTTAAACATTTACCCTGCCTTTTTTGAGAAATTGTAGTTAATTTTTGTCTTGTGAAGAACAGTAGTCAATAAATACAGAAGAAAATATAGAATTAGAAAATCGTTATTTTACAATATCCAAGGGCATAGTTGATTGAGAGGTAAAGAGCACCAATAAATGTTAAAAACCAAGAGGTGAAAGGTTGCAGGAGAACAAGATATTCTATGGTTTAAAGTATTGTCCTAAGGAGCTCTGGTAGCGTAGTGGTTAGGAATCGGGCTGCGAACCGCAAGGTCAGCAGTTTGAAACTACCAGCTGTTCCGTGGGAGAAAGATGAGGCTTTCTGCTCCCATAAAGATTTCCAGACTCGGAAACCTTGTACAGGGTCGCTATGAGTTGGAACTGACTCCACGGCACATAACAACAACAACAACAATAAAATATTGTCCTACATATTCCTTGCTGACTGAAAAGGGGAAAATGAACATTTACAACAGTGGGACCTGGAAGTTGCCATTTTCACTAAGTGAACAAAATTATTGAGACATTGTGTGCCTTCTGATGATGTGGTGCAGTGGGCTAATTCATCAGACTGCAAGGTCATTTGAACTACAAGGTCGGTGGTTCAAGCTCACCAGCTGCTCCTTGGAAACCCTAAACAGGGTTGCTATGGGTTGGAATCAACTCAATGGCACTTAACAGCAACAACATTTATATTTGTTATCTATTATTGCAAAGCAAAGAACCATAATACTTGGTGATTTAAAACAACATTTAATACCTGGCAGTATTTCTGGATTAGGGATAGTTTAGCTGGGGCTCTGTGACTCAAAGTCTCTCATGAAGTTGTAGTCAAACTATCAATTGGGAGTATAGTCTCATCAGAAGGCTCACTTGGAGCATGGTTAGAAGGGGGATCTGATCCCAAGCTCACTCATGTGATTAATGTCAGACTGCAATCCTTCACCACGTGGGTCTTTCTACAAGTCTGCCTCACCATGATGTTTTCCCTACGTTGAGCAATCCAAGAGAAAGTAAGGAAGAGTGACTGGAATGGAAGCCATTTTTAAAAATAATTGAACCTCAGAAGTGATATCTCATCACTTCTGCCATAGTTTGTTCATTAGAAACAAGTTGCAAAGTTTAGACAACGCTCAAGGGGAAGGGATTACATAAGTATCTGAAGACAGGAGAGAGAGAATTTTGAGGACAAAGATAAAAGCTACCTACCACACAAGTATTCTTGCCAAAAATATTGAAACATACGTCTAACCAAGCTCAGGATTTACCTTCTAATTTATAGAAAACACAGGGAATAAAGGGTCAAGTTCAATAATACCATAATCTGAGATGCCCAGAAAGTAAGACATTTTATAAGATAACCAGTCTGAAATCTTCAAAGAAGTCATTGTCATGACAAAAAAGGTGGAGGAACTATTTTAGATAGAATATACTAAGCAGACATAACAACCAAATGTAATGCATGACCTTTGATTGAAGTCTGGTATTACAAAAATCTATAAAAGACATTTCTGAGCCAATTGTAGAAATTTGAATGTAGACTCAACTTCTATTAGGTGATATTAGAAAGTTATTGCTAATTTTTTGAGGGTGTGTCGTGAAATGAGTTTCTTAACGTAGAGTTTTGCTTTGGTTCTATGAAAAAGAAAGAAAAAGAAAACTGCTGGGGAAAAATTTCCCCAGGGCCCTGAGGAGGAAGCCAGTCACTGTAGGCAGAAAATGTCAGTTATTATGCAAATGAATGTAGTCATTTGTGGGATAATTGGTCAGTTTGTCCAGTGAGGGGATTGGCCATTTACTAAGCAAAAATATCCACCCAATCAGATTGAATCACTTGCCTATATAAGCAGCCCTCTCAAAGAAGTTGAGGGAGAACTTCACTAAAACTTCAGAAGATTCTGAAGCAGACTGTGTCCTTTGGTGCCTGTGCTGAGAACGGTAGAACCAGGAGACAGAAAGAGCTGTAACACTGGAGTGGTTGCAGCAGAACTAGGAGATTGGTGGGAGATGGCATAGTGGGCTTCCTGGCCCATGGAATGAGATGGTTACCATGGACTTGCTGACCCCCAGAGCAAAAGAATTGAGCTGTTTCCAGCAGGAATCTTGCTGGTGGAGTGAAATGTCTTCTAAAATATGTTGGCATAACTAAGTGAGCTGTAACACTTTGAGAGGAAGTCTGTCCTAAGGGGACCAAGAGGAGGCCTGTCCTAAGGGGGACAATTTTGTCCTCTGTATGACCAGCTGAAACTGAGAGAGAATTGTCTTATGCTAAAAAGAGAGATGTTCTCAACTTTAGAGAATTTTTCAGACCTTGCCTTTCTGACAGGGATTCTGTTCTGGATACTTCCAAGTTAATCTTGATGCCCTGTTACTTCCCTAATAGAGTTATATGTCTGTGAGTGTGGTCTGTCGGTTCTCTGTAGTCACTGTAATAAATTCTCAAACCCAGCAGAAAAGTAGAGAAATAGAGTGTCATGGGGGTACAGCTGGTGTCAGAAATGGTAAGAAGGTTGGAGAGCAGAGGTATGTCTGACCTGCCTCCTAATCATCAACTTTGGACTGATGCCCTGAAATTAAATAAGGTCTAACATTATGCCATGTTACAGTGTAAAAATGACATTTCTGTTACGTAAGAGAATGTTTTCAAGAGATACAGCCTGAAGTACTTAGGAGTAAACTGTCTTGATGCCTACAACTAATGCTCAAATGGCCTAGGAGAAACATACAGATAAAGCAAATCTGACATGTTAATTATAGAATGTCAGTTGTGGGACTATGAGCTATTAGAGGACTATACTATATTATTTTTGAACTATCCTGCATTATAAAAATATATTTTTAGTAAGAGGGAACAAAAGTCACACTTCTGCCCAGAAGTGTTTAATCCTCAGAGATGAACCCCAACACATTTCATTTTTCATGAAAAATGGCCCTCATTTTCCTAATCTATATACTTAATGCTCCCTACACTTAAATGTTTACTTGTCTTGCTCTTCATGCCCCACCTTGTTCTAGAAAACATTTAAGATGACCTGCCCCAATGTCCCCTTTGCTCCTGGGAGAAAGTGAATCCTGGAGAGGAATAGGAGGGAGCCAGTCAGACCTGGCTTCTGGGCCCTTCCTGGAACTGGCTTGCCATTCTCTTAGCTAGCCTGTGTGTGATATCATTGGGAGGGAGATGAGGGGGTGGTATAAATTCAAACAGATCCAGATTTGGGATTTGATTCCTGACTTTGTTCAGTGCATCAACCTTGTGCAAGTTTCCTAACTGCTTTGAACCTCAGTTGTAGCTGTTGTCAAAGAAGACACTAGTCTGCCTCCAGGTGATGGTGAGGACCTCAGCGATTTCAGCTCCTGTGTGCACATTTGCTGGCTCTGAGAACACCATTAGAGTCTTCATGACAGTACTGGAGGTTGAGGTATTCAGGTCTGGAAATCCCAAATGCTCTTGGTGGAGGGTTAGGCAGAGGAAGGAGGTGAATGAGAGCATCTCTTAGGGACACGGAGGGCCTGGGAATGAGGAGTATTTAATAAGCAGGCACCATTGGGCTCTAGACCCTGCAAATCATCTGTGTGTCTCACAAGTCAGAACAGGGGCCTGGAAAACTCCTCTTCCCTTTGTTTTCCTACCAGCACTGTCTCTTTGAATCAATCTTTTGTAAGACACTTCCACAACCTTTTCCACTCGGGTTAGTCTGGGATCAGACACTCCCTAATTCTGTCTGTCACCTCCCATCCCCCTTCTCCATCTAGCTTCTGTGAGGAGGCGGCTTTTCTGGGTTACAGAAGATCACTCAAAGGCTTCCAGGGCCAGTCTGCTGCTGCCATTGTCTCTGCGAACAAAGCCTCTTTCTTGTGACAGGAAGCTTAGTGGCCTGAGAGATTATCTGTAGAGGAAGGCCCTGGCAAGATGCATAGTCATGCTCATAAACTCTAAGCCCCATGAAGTGAATTTGCCTCCCTCAGCCCCAGGAATCTCCTTGAGACCCTAGCCAGACAGACCACTTAGCCTGCAAAGGCCTGGAAGAGGATGCTAACTAAGATTTCCAGATTCCCTAGTTTTGTCCATAATCTAGAATTCCATAATCCTTGAGATCACAAATGAATGGAGCTGGGGCTTTGTGTTTAACTGACAGGAGGAGGGTTGTGGAGGGAAGCATAAACTGACTTCAGTTAGGGAGAACCACTTGGAACCAAGAAAGACGTGACAAGATCTGGTAGCTAACTCCTCATGGGGAGATGAAAAGGTCTTCTGAATGGGTACTATGAGATGCCTCTCTTGAAGCACACAGATCTGTAACCACTGGTGATTTGAGAAGTGTCAGGAAGACTCTTCTGACCATAATGCCTAAAATCCCACTATTAATATGTCTTACTTTTGGGTTACCAAGGAGCCCTACTCTGTGTGATATGCACTTGACTGGTAACTGAAATGTTGGCAGTTTGAACCCCACCAGCCACTCCTAGGGATAAAGATAAGGCAATCTGCTTTCATAAAGATTATAAAATCTTGGAAACTTTGTGGGGTAGTTGTACTCTGACCTATATGTGACAGAATTAACTAGATAGCACACAACAACAATGTCAACCTTTGGATTAAAGTGTTGCCCTTAAAAACTACAAATATCACTAAGAGAGTAAGAAATGAAGTCACTAATCCAGCCCCTCAATAGAATATATAGTGAATACTAAGTTCCTATCACTTACCAGGTACAGTGGAGTCCTGGTGTGGCACTGTAGGATAAGCACTTGACTGCTAACTGCAAGGTTGGCAGTTCAAAACTACCAGCTGTTCCTCAGAAACTCTGTACAGGGCCGCTAGGCATCAGAACTGACTCAATGGTACTTGACAACAACAACAATAACAACTAGGCACAGTACCGGACTCTGGGGAAACAATAAGGTACAACCCCTTCTAGCATGTCACAACTGTAGTGAATCCAGCCTCCAAGCAAGCAATGACAACGCAGTGTGATAAAGGCTGGTGGTGGTGGTGGTTATGTGCCATGGCCGTGGAGTCAGTTCCAACTCATAGAGAGCTAGAAGCAAGCATTTAGCTCTGAGACTATGGCCAGGTGAGGAGAGGGTGCTGATGGGGAGGGGGAAGAGGGACTTGGGCTATAGATGAAGAGAGAGGTCCAGCCGTTAGTTGTGTCATTTTATGTCTTCACTGAAGACCAGCCAGGGCCTGTTGGAGTGGAAAAGAGACAGGAAACATTTTTTTTTTTTTTAAATTTTTAGTGTAGAATTGTTTGTTTTAAAACTTTTCTTGCTTGTTCTTGTAGTAGCCAATCAGACCACCATTTTTGTTTTGGATTTTTCCTGCTGGTCTTTCTTTCAAGAAGTATCTTCTGTTCATCTAGCTGTTCCAGGCTTGTCTGCTTGTCCTTTCAAGTGGGAATATCCCACCTCAGAAGGTTCTGGGTGAGGCTCAGGATTCCACTTAAGGTCCTATATACTACAGAGTATCCTCAGGAAGCCTATTTCACTGGGAAAATTCTAGAAAATCTTTTAGGTATTCCAATCAGTTATAGACTGAAGACAGGCTTACAAGCTTTCAAGACAGGAGACATTTGCTGAGCTGTCGTGGAGGAGTTAGAGGCACTGGGCAGAGGGCTAGGAGGACTAGCCTCTTGCTAGCCTACTCCATTGTGTGGCCTGGGACATGGCACTTCTTTTTGGTCCTTGGGTCTTTATCTGTTAAGTGAAAGAGTGGAACATACTATAACATAGATTCTCCATCTTTGGCATGCATCAGAGTCCCCTGGGAGTTCCTGGCTAGCTCCAGAGTGACCCAATTCCTGTCTATAGGAGTGGTATGGGCATCTCATTACCAAAACAACTCCCTAAGTGGTTCTGCTGTACAGCCAATGTTGGGAGCTGAGGATTAGTGTCCAGAAAGGCAGCAGGGGATAGGAGGTAAAGAGGGAAAGCCAAGTTGACAGAGCTTTCTTCAAGCCACTGAACTTCCAGGGTTTCCTCTGTGAAACTGTCCAGAGTTTAAAGAAGTGACCTGAAGGAATTCAGGACTTCCTACTGGTGGATTAAATGAGATAATGCTACCAAGTGTAACACTGAGTTTGAGCTCAATAAATGTTAATCTTCCCCCACTCCAGTGAATCCCTAGTTGAGGGTCTGGCAAAGAAGAGGATAGTGTAAGAATTAAGAGACATTGTAACCCCAAACCAAATCCATTGCCATTGAGTCGATTCTGACTTGTAGTGACCCTAGAGGACAAAGCAGAACTGCCTTGTGGGGTTTCCAAGGCTGTAAATCTTCATGGCAGCAGACCGCCATCTTTCTCCTATAGAGCAGCTGGTGGATTTGGATTGTTGATCTTTCATTTAGCACCTGAATATTTTAGAACAGTACCACCAGGGCCCCAGAGATATGGTAAAATACCAGAAAATGATGGTGGCAAATTTCCAGGAGGAAATGATGGGGAGTGCTGACTTTGCACAAATCCCTTTGCGACCTCCAGGTTTCTTTTCTTTCAGGCCAGTGACAAAATTGGTTTGCTTGTTTGGTAGTACAGGAACCTTTCACAGGATGAGTCCCCCATCTCTGGGAATTGAGGAAAACTCCAGATTGACCCTGGAGGTTGGGAGGAGCATGGGCCATCCAGAGAGAAACAGGAGCTGCAACTCCCATAACTCTTGGTAGGTGAGGTAAAGAGGCTCCTTTAGGGTTCCTGGCCAGGGCCACCCTGTTGCTATCTATTGCTGTCTAGGGACAGCCAATCATTGCACAGCTTGGCTCCGAGATTAGAGTGCAGGCTCCACAGAAAATCTCCCTGCATCAGTCCTGCCATGGGCTGGCCTAATCTATCCTGGGCTTTCAATAAATCTTAGCTGAGATCAAGACAGCAGGCACAGAGAGGATCTTGGTGGTGGGGTGGGGGAGAAAAGAGCCATGGCAGAGGCAGTAGGAGGAGGGAGTGGCAGGGGTGAGGGATGTGGGAAGACAGGATATTCCTCAGTTCTCCCTGCACATACTGTCTACACTTCCTCATTAGGTCCATGGCCTTACTGTTCTATGGCTTCCCCCTCATCGTCCTTTCTCACACCTTCACTCCTGCTTCCCTGCCTTTGCCCATATGGTTCCCTTTGAATGTTTTCCCTGCAGTTTTACCTGTTTAAATCTTTCCCCTCTTTGAACTTTATATCTTCAGTAACACTTTCCCAGACAACTTCAGCCTTTTTTTCGTCAATCATTCATTTCACAAAGCTTTTTTTTTTTGAACCACCAGGGGCCAGAAAATAGAGATGAATGAGCAAAGAGCCTTGCCTTCAAGGAACTCAGTCTAAGAAGGGTGACTCACATGTAAATAAACAAAATTAACATACAAAGGTAAGTCTCAAAGGAGCAAGAAAGCCTGAGTGACTGGTAGAGCAGCCAAGAAAAGCTTCATAGGAGAGGGGACAGTTCTGGGAGATAGATTAGTGGGTACTCTGGAAGTTAAAACAACAGTAACAACAACAGCATCAACAACAGCAAAAGCAGTTGCCTTTGTGTACCCTTTGACTCATGGTAACCCTACTTGTGTCAGAATAAAACTTTCTCATAGGATTTTCTTTTTATTTATTTTGTTGTTGAAAATATAGACAGCAAAACATACACCAACTTAACACTTTCTACGTGTACCTGGTGTGGTGCTGTAGGATCAGTGCTGGGCTGTGAATCACAAGGATAGCAGTTCAAACCCACCAGCTACTCCTAGGAAACTCTATATAGGGTCACTATGAGTCAGGACTAACTCAGTGGCACTTAACAACAACAACATGGACCATTGAATGACACTGATGACATTCTTTGAGTTGTGCAACCATTGTCACTCTCCCTTTTTGAGCTGTTCCAATACCTCATACTTCATAATGTTGACCATAGCATGTCATGATCCACACATTCAAAAGCCTTTGTGTAGTCAATAAAGCACAGGTAAACATCTTTCTGAAGGAGCTCTGGTAGCGTAGTGGTTACGAATCGGTCTGCTAATCTCATGGTCAGCAGTTTGAAACTACCAGCTGTTCCGTGGGAGAAAGATGAGGCTTTCTGTTCCCTTAAAGATTTACAGCCTTGGAAACTCTGTACCGGGTCACTATGAGTCAGAACTGACTCCACAGTACTTAACAACAACATCAACAAACATCTTTCTGATATTTTTTGCTTTCAGCCAAGATCCATCTGACGTCAGTAATGATATCCCTCATTCTGTGTCCTCTTCTGAATCCAGCTTGAACCTCTGGAAGTTCTCTGACAATCAATATATGCTTGTAGCCATTTCTGTACTACCTTTAGTAAAATTTGACTTGCATGGGATATCAATCATACTGTCCAATGATTTCTGCATTCCATTGAGTCACCTCTCCTTGGAATGGGCACAAATACAGATGTCTTCCAGTCAGTTGGCCAGGTAGTTGTTGTCTAAATTTTCTGGCGTAGATGAGTGAGTGCCTCCAGTGTTGCATCAGTTTGTTAAAAGATTTCAATTTGTATTCCATCTACTCCTAGTGCTGTGTTCTTTGCCAATTCTTTCAATGCACCTTGGACTTCTTCTTTCAGTATTATTGGCTCTTGATCATATGCTATCTCTTGAAATGAATGAACATCGACCATTTCTTGGTATAGTGACTCTGTGTATTCCTTTCATCTTCTCTTGATGCTTTCTGCATCATTCACTATTTTGCCCAAAGAATCATTCAATACCACAAATTGAAGTTTGAATTTTTTCTTTGGTTCCCTCAGCTTGTGAAATGCTGAGTGTGCTCATCCCTTTTGGTTTGCCAACACTGGGTCTTTGCACATTTCATTACAATATTTGACTTTGTCTTCTCGTGCTGACCTTTGAAATTTTGTGTTCAGTTCTTGTACCTCCTCACTTCTTCCATTTGCTTTTGCATCTCTATGCTGGAGAGTAAGCTTCAGAGTCTCTTCAGACATCCATTTTGATCTTTTACTTCTTTTTTGTCTTCTTAATGACCTTTTGCTTTTTATATATTTGCTATTAAAAATCTTAAAGGACAAAACATTTAGAATTATCAAGCATGAATACCTTAGTGTAGTCCTTATACTTGTCCAAGCATTTCCCTTTATTTGGGATCTTTCTCTTTATGTATAGTTTTGAATTACTTTCTAGTGTCTTGTCCCTTTTAGCTATAGAACTTCTGTTAATATTTTCTGTAGGACCTGTCTGATGTCTGTCTGAGAATGTTCCAATTTCATCCTCACTCTTGAAGAACAGTTTCACTGAGTGTAGTGTTCTTGGTTGACAATTCTTTTCTTTCTTTCAGCACTTTAAGTAAACCAAACCATTGCCTTCTGGCCACCAACATTTCAGAGGAGAAATTGGCACTTAATCTTGCTGAGGATCATTTGTATGTGACTATTGACTTCTCTCTCCACCATTCATCTGTCAGTTTCTTGTTCTGTGGTGACTTGTGAGTTGCTGTGATTCTGGAAGCTATGCCACTGGTATTTTAAATACCAGCAGGGTCACCCAAGGTGGACAGGTTTCAGATGAGCTTCCAGATGAAGACAGACTAGGAAGAAGGAGTGATGAACTACTTCCAAACTCTTAGTCACTGAAAACCTTATGAATAGTAGAGAAACACTGTTAGATATAGTGCTGGAAAATGAGCCCTCAGGTTGGAAGGCAGTCAAAATGCGAATGGAGAAGAGCTGCCTCCTCAAAGTACAGTTTACCGTGATAATGTGAATGGAGTAAAGCCTGTGGGAGTAAAGCCCACGGGACCTTCATTTGTTGATAGGGAAAAACTCAAAATGAAGAGAAACAGCTGTAAACATCCACTGAAAATTGGAACATGGAATGTATGAAGTATGAATCTGGAAAAATTGGAAGTTGTCAAAAATGAAATGGAATGCATAAACATCGATATGTTAGGCATTAGTGAGCTGAAATGGACTGGTATTGGCCATTTTGAATCTGTTTACTATGCCGGGAACACAAATTGAAGAGGAATGGTGTTGCATTCATTGTCAAAAAGAACATATCCAGATCAGTCATGAGGTACAATGCTGTCTGTGATAG
>NW_006408526.1:33351809-33353975 GCF_000296735.1 Chrysochloris asiatica | reverse complement strand
AACATTCTTATCAACAGAGAAAAGATTGAAGTTGTCAAGGACTTCATTCTTCTTGGATCAACTATCAACACTCACAGAAGTAGCAGTCAAGAAATCAAATGACATATTGCATTAGTCAAATCTACTGCACAAGACCTTTTTAAAGCAAAGATACCAGCTTGAGGACTAAGGTGTGCCTGACCCAAGTCATGGTCTTTTCAATAACCTCATATGCATGTGAATGTTGCGCAGTAAATAAGGAAGACCATAGAAGAATTGATGCATTTGAGTTATGATGTTGAAGGAGAATATTGAAAGCGCATGGGCTGCCCTTAGAACCAACAGATCTGTGTTGGAAGAAATGCACCCAGAGTGCTCCTTGGAGGCCATCTTAACTATGTTGGAGGCCAACTTCATCTCTCATTGCCAGGAGGCTTCAGACTTATTGCCAGGAGGGACCAGTCGCTGGAGAAGGATATCATGTTTGGTAAGGTGTAGGGTCAGAGAAAAAGAGGAAGACCCCCAGCGAAATGGATTGGGCAAGTGGCAGCATCAATGGGCTCAAGTGTGGCAACAATAGTGAGGTTGGCCCAGGATCAGGCAGTGTTTTGTTCTGCTATGCATAAGGTCGCTATGAGTTGGTACTGACTGGATGGCACCTAACAACAACAACATTGACTTCTCTCTCATTGTTTTCAGGATTCTTTCTTTATGTTTACTTTTTGAGAACCTAACTATGATATATCTTTTGAAGTGACTGAACATTGAATGTTTCTTTTTGGTATAGTAATTCTGTGTATTCCTTCCATCTTCTTTTGATGCTTTTAGCATTGGTCAATATTTTGTCCATAAAATCATTCTATATTGCAAGTCAATGCTTGAATTTTTTCTTTAGTTCTTTCAGCTTCAGAAATGCTGAGTGTGTTCTTCTCTTTTGGTTTTTTAACTTCAGGTCTTTGCACATTTCATTATAATACTTGACTTTGTCTTGTTGAGATGCTTTTGAATTTGTTTTTTCAGCTTGTTTACCTTCTCATTTCTTCCATTTGCTTTAGCATCTCTATGCTGGAGAGCAAGTTTCAGAGTCTCTTCTGACAACCATTTTGTTGTTTTCCTTCTTTCTTGTCTTCTTAATGATCTTTTGCTTTCTTACTGTATGATGTTCTTGATGTCATCTCACAACTCTTCAGATCTTCAGTCTTTAGTATCGAATGCATCAAATCTGTTCTTCAGATGATCTCTGAATTCAGGTGGGATATGTTCAAGGCCATATTTTGACTCACATGGACTTGTTTCAATTTCTTTCAGCTTCAGCCTGAACTTACATATGAGCACTTGATCGTCTGTTCCACAGTTTACCCCTGGCTTTGTTTTAGCTGACGATATGCAGCCTTTCCACCAAATCTTTCCACAGATGTAATCAATGTTTTTTCTGTGTAATCCATTTGATGAACTCCATGTGTTTTATGTTGTTTAAAAAAGGTATGTGCAATGATTAAGCCATTGGTCTTGCAAAATTCTATCATGTGATCTCCAGTATTGTTTCTATCACCAAGACCATATTTTCCAATGACTGATCCTTCCTCTTTATTTCCAACCTTTGCATTCCAATCACCAGTAATGATCAGTACATCTTGATTGCATGTTTGATCAATTTCAGACTGAAGATGTTAGTAAAAATTCTTCAATTTTACCATTACTGGCTTTTCAACCATTTCGAGAGGTAGCATATAATCATGAGTCAATGGTACTGAAGGAAGAAGTTCAAGATACACTCAAGGCACTGGCAAAGAACAAGCCTCTGGGAATTTGAAATTGAAATCTTTCAACAAAGTGAGGTGGCACAGGAGGCACTCACTCATTTATGCCAAGAAATTTGGAAGACAGCTACCTGGCCAGTTGGTTGGAAGATACCCATATTTGTGCCCATACCAAAGAAAGGTGACCCAATGGAATACAGAAATTATAGAAAAATATCATTAATGTCATATGCAAGTAAAATTTTGCAAATGATAATTTAAAAATGGCTGCAACAGTACTTTGACAGTTTCAGACAAGGAAATAGACTGAGCGATATCATTGCTGATATTAGATGGTTCTGACTAAAAGCATAGAATACCAGAAAGATGTTTACTTGTGTTTTATTGACTATGCAAAGACTTTTAACTGTGTGGATCATGACAAGCT
>NW_006408526.1:33343893-33350191 GCF_000296735.1 Chrysochloris asiatica | reverse complement strand
GCATTTGGTGTTTTTACCTATACTACTTACTGCAAAACAAACAAACAAATAAACAAAGCAAAACAACTCTTAGGCAGGCAGAGCCTTTGACCTTTGCTTACCATTTCCTCTCCCTGTTTGTGATAGCTTTTTTTTTTTTTTTTTCTTCCCCAGTTTAATTAGGATTCAAATGTTCCAGATCTTGGTTTTCAACTTTCAATCCAATCATGCTGCAATCAGTTTGTCCACCAGCAGGCACCACCCCTCAGGAGAGAAATTTCCATGAGATGGCCCAGACTTCTTTCTCTGGTTATTACTTGCTTCCCTTTGTGTCTGCAGCCACATTTTTAGTCAGAAAAGCTGCACCCAACAAGCCCCCTTCAAGGTTGGGTGTCACCCTTCAGTTTTGTCCTAGGTTTCTTTCCCTGTTTTGTGGTGGCTGCTTACATCTGAGCTGGTACTCAGGGGCAGCACAAGTAGACTTTTCTCCCTTTCAGAAGGAGGAGGGGCAACTCCTCAGAAGGACCTCAGAGAGCTCTGAGTTTGTTGGAAAAGTAGTGTTCACTTAGCTATCCTATCACCTAACTCCATTGTGAGAACCTTCTGGAGGTGTTAATATCTATCTGTCCAGCAGCTGAGAGTCACTGGTTGGGGTGTTGTCATGCTCCAAATGGACCCTCAGGGGCATTGACCTTTTTGCTATTGGAGCCTTCACTCATGATGCTTGTTTCCTGACACACAGCAACCTCATTCAGCAGGTCTCAGTGTTGATTGGAATGGGGAGTGGACAGATCCAAACTGTTCCCCAGGGAGGCCTGAGCTGTGGGGCTGCCCAAAAAGGCAGATAGAATGCTGATTTTGAGAACATGTTCCACTGTGGAGGCCTTCTGTAGCAATTTGTAACAGCCTAGAAACCAACAATTGCCAGGTAGGGGAGAAGATGGTATACTCTGGTCAGCTTCCCATGGCGGTTTGTTACCATCAGGGTTCTCTTGGTAATGGTTGGCTGTGAGTGCAGCTTCCACTTAAGACCCATGCTTTCTAGCACACAGCAACCCTCAGTGCCAAATGTAAGTTGGGGCAGACTAACCCTAATTGGCCCCAGAGAAGTTTGTCCTGGTGGTTTCAGAGGTTAGAGCTGTGCAGTGTGTGGAAAGGCAGGTAGAGTGCTGACTATGGACCACTGCACAGTTCCTCTATAGCAATTCACAGCAGGCTTGTAGTAGCCAGTAACTGAGTAGGGAGGTGCTACTACACCCCAAAAACACCCCTAGGAAGATCTGCCTGGTTGGTTTTACAGTGGAAACTTGGGATCCAATCTCTTTGTACCAGTGAGGGCTGTGGTGGTTAGGGAAGCAGTCCCCATTTCTGGTACAAACAGACCTGCACTGACTCCTCAGGAGGCGTGTCCTGTTGGTTTCAAGGTCTGTGTTCTGTGGTGTAAAGTGTTGACTATGAGAGCAGACTCCACTGTGTGAATCTTTTGTTGTAATTCTCAGTAGACTCATAGCTGACAGTGCCTGGGCGAAGGAAGTGCTGGCACATTTCCAACAAACCCCCAGGGAGGGCTGCCTTGTTGATTTTAGAGCAGAATATTAGGGTCCTGTCTCTTTGTATAGGCTCTTTTCCAATGCTTTGTTTATCACCATTCTAGCTTTGAGACAAAGTGAATAAGTCTTCCGATTTGTGTAAAATGTGTTAGTCACGGGGCCTGCTTAGCTCTTAACCCCTTCTAAGAAACACAGTCCCTTCCTACCTCCCCTACAGACCCTACTGGAGAGACAGCCTGAGTTGACCATGTTTTATATCACATGACTCCACCCTCCCCGGACACAATTCTTTTAGTGGGCTATGAGGAACTGGCTTAAAAGGCTCTACCCAAACTGGATATTTTAGGCCAACCATTTGTTTTTGCAAAGTCCAACTGAGAAATGCAGAAATGATTGAATAGCAAGTCCAACCACAGAAGTGAAAGTTTGCATGCATAGAGACGAAGAGACCTAATATAGAGTCTGGGCCAGGATGGGTCATAAGATGCCATTATGGGTGAGAAAGAGAAGCTGTGAGTTGAGAAAAGGCCTGGTAGAGTGTAAGGACATGACAAGGTAGCAGACAAGAAGCTGACAGAGATGCAGCCAGTCAGAGAGGAGAGAGGGCAACCAGGGTGGAACAGCCGAGGAAGGAAGAATGTTCAAACCATTTACACTGGTAATTCATTGAGTACTCTCAACTGCCCCATCCATGTTAGATGTCGCTCTTTTATTTTACAGGTGAAGAAACTGAGGCACAGAGAGTTCTATTGGCTTTCCCAAGCTCACACAGCCAGCTAGTGGCAGAGCCAGGATTTGAGCCCTTACAAGAAAGCTTTGCTATGTAGAAAGGCTGGCAGGGAAATTGAGCAATCTCAGCTCCTCACTTGCTCACAGGTTTTTCTACCTGGTAAGTCTGACCATGAATTGAGAATTTCTTTGGGATCTTGTCTCCCTTATTTATTATTCTTTTTGTCTCCTTATACTATACCCTACACCCTCCCACATGCATACTTGTGCTCCTCCAAGGGAGTCTCTTTCCCTTGTGTAACTGGTTTATGGTTTAGGCCTAATCCCATTGGACATAAACATGAAATACTTTATTAAAAACATTTTTTTTTTCTCAAGTCACTGCTTTAAATTATACTAGGTTGAATCTCCCTTTTCTGTTCTTTGGCAGTATCTTGGGCAAATTCTATAACTTTCTGTTAGGGTAAATTTATGTAAAAATACATCAAGTTCAAAACTCTATTTTCACAATTGATAGAAAATTTACCAAGGGAGAGTACCAGCAAGACTGGTAACATCAACCCTGGACTGCTCTTCCTCCCCTCTAGCCCTGAGTTCTCTCTGTTAGGGTAGGTTAGTCCAATCCAGTCAATACAGTTCCCTGTGAACTCAGACTTGATCAAGTAGTTTCCATTTCAGAGACTGCAACCTGAGGGACTAAGATTGGGTGAGAAGAGTGGGCTTTGTGTAGTCCATGGCTCCTCACCAAGGAGCACATGTTCAACTCTGTCAGTGTAATCAGTTTTTTCCTCAGATCTGCTGGAGACAGCTGCCAGCCTGCCTGCCTGCTCACACCCCAGCTTGCTCACACACATCTCCCTCTCTCTCTCTGTCTCTCACACGCACGTGCGTGCACACACACAGAGAATGCAGCAAGCAGGGATATTGTAGATGGGGGAAAAATTATAAGGTTCATTTAGAGAGCAGTAAAGAGGGGATTTCAATTTCCTTTTGAAAACCAGAACACAATAATTCTTCCATGGTGGCTTCTGCAGGAAAAGTGGAATTCTGCTTTTGTTCTTGGATTCAGGGTACCCGGGGTTGGGGAGGGTGTCAGAAGGAGTTGTGTGGGGGCTGCAGGTCAACATGAGGCTGATTCATGGAAAGCCCTGGTGTATGGAGCGAGGAGTGGAAGCCTTCGTGTGGGAGGGGTCAGGGGAAAAGGGGAGCCAGAGCAAATGTGGGGAGGTCTTGAGGGGTGACAAGGTGACAGGGGCATTCTTGCCTGCTGTGCACTTACGTGTATTGTGTGAGTGTGTGAGGGCAGGCATATACACATGTACATGAATCAGTGAGGTGTCTTGGGCTAGAGATTTTAGGAGGCATGGCTCTCAGGTTTGTACAAGCAAATCCCAATTTATAGAGGATGTTGATTAGGTTCTGTGTTAAGGGGGACACCCTGGACCTCGGCCCTAGCTCACAACCTCTAATATACCTGTGACACAGACAGAAACTGAGATTGAGATGTGCAGAGATCAAACAACCAGGAACAATATGTATGTTCAGGGTGACATGCCCAGGAAGGGTAAGATGGAGGGAAAGGACTCCCCGCTGAATTCCTTCTATACAAAATGTGAAGGTGGGGCTGGGTAATTTCTAAGGATTCCTTTCAGCATCCAGATTGTGTGGTTTTATGAAAATTTGCCCCAAAGTAAATCCTTTATTGTGTGGACATTCAGAATTAAATGTTCCTGTTTTACCTTATATGTCAGTTTCCTATTGCTGCAGCAATCCTGAGTGGCTTGAAACAAATAATAGAAACTCTTATGGTCTGGATGGAGGTCAGAAGTCCAAAATCAGTCTCAGCTAAGTCAAAATATTGACAGAGCTGGGTCCTTCTGGAGACTATTTTCTTGCCTTTTCCAGCTGCTAGAAGATTTCTACATTCATTGGCTTGTGGGTCCTTCCTCCATCTTCTAAGCCAGCAGTGTAGTATCTTCAAATCTCTCTCTCTCACCTCTGCTTCCATTGTTACGTCTCTTTCTCTGTATTTTACACTCCTGCTTCCTTTCCTCTTGTGATTATGTTGGACCCACAACTAGATTATCCAGGATAATATCCTTATCTCAAGTTCTTAACTTAATCACGTCTACCAAGTTCCTTTTGGCATTTAAGATAGCCTATTACCACATGCCAGTGATTAGAATGTGGACATCTTTGGGGGAGCATTATTGTGTCTACCTTATCACATAATCATCTTCTCTATATTTTGTTCCCTCACTACCCCCTCTCCTTCTCTCCTCTTTCCTCTCCTTTTCTGTTCCCTGCAATGTGTGTTAAAAATAATCATTAGCAGTTATCTGTGGTGCAGAAAACCTTTGTAATAAGCTTCATTTACCAGTGGATAGATGGATAGATGTTTGTTCAACTTGCCACTTTTACTTTTCCAGATCTACTTTTCCCCCTCAAATTCTATTATGATGAAAAGATACATAACAAAATATACATCATCTCAACAATCCCTGCATATAGAATCCAGTAACGTTGATTACGTTCTTCAAGCTGTACTACCAATCCAGCTATCGTTTTCCAAACAATTTCACCACCATTCAGTTAAACTCAAGCTCCACAAGCAAAAATTCTCCATTTCCTCCTTCTTCCCACCTCTAATCACCACTAATAATCTTTGGTTTCTCTATATTTGCTTGCTTTGTTAAGTGAGATGATACAATTACGTGATTTGTCCTTTATGTGAACAACTTGTTTCCTTCAGCATGTTTTCAAAGTTCATCCACACTGTGTCATGTGT
The DNA here is from genome assembly GCF_000296735.1 of Chrysochloris asiatica. Taxonomy (NCBI): domain Eukaryota; kingdom Metazoa; phylum Chordata; class Mammalia; order Afrosoricida; family Chrysochloridae; genus Chrysochloris; species Chrysochloris asiatica. The sequence continues at coordinate 33,345,145 of NW_006408526.1, read as the reverse complement.
GAGGACTTCATTTCTCTTTATGGCTAAGTAAGTGGCCCATTGCGTAGATACCACATTTTGTTTCTCCATTCATCAGCTGATGGACATTTTGATTGTTTTCACCTTGAGCTACTGTGAAAACTGCTACACTGAAGTGTACAGGTTCAAAAGGTTGGACATAGAATGAGTGTCTGACTCCATAGTCCCAGTCCTAGGTGTGTATGTCCTCAGAAGAAGTATGCAGACAGAAAACGGGACACCAGTGTTCATTGCAGAACTTTTAAGGGTAGCTAAAAGTAGAAACAATCAAAATGTCCATCAGCAGATGAATGGAAATGTGGTATTTACACAATGGAACGCTGTTGTTATTGTTAAAATGCCATGGGTTTCGATTCATAGTGACCCTGAGGAGTGGCTGGCACGTTTGAATTGCTGACTTTGTGGTTCAAACAGACCTTGTGGTCTAGTGCATTATCCCACAGTGCCATACAGGACTCCAATGGAACACTGCTTAACCATAAAGAGAAATGAAGTCCTCTCGCATGACACAGCGTGGGTGAACCTCGAAAATGTCAAGCTGCTCACAAAAAAGGACAAATCATGAATTTGTATCATCTTACTTATCTAAAATAAGCAAATATAGAGAAACCAGAGGTGAGAGGGAGGGGGAAGTGGAGAATAGCTGCTTATAGAACATTGCGTTTAACTTGTTCGGAAAAGCATAGTTAAAATGGTTGTAAAACTTGAAGAATCAATGCTGCGGGATTCTACATGCAGGGATTGGTGAGATGATGTATATTTTGTTATGCATCTTTTCACCACAATTTGTTATTTTATCAGTAAGTGCTGTCAAGTCAGTCTCAATTCATAGCGACTCTGTAGAGGGTTTCCAAGGAAAGGCTGGTGGATTTGAACTGTCAACTTTGTGGTTAGCCGTCCAGTGCTTATCCTGCAGTGCCACACCGGGACTTCTTCACCACAACAGAATGGGGGGTGGGGGAAGTAGATCTGGAAAAATAAAGGCAAGAACTTGGGCAAACATGCATATATTAGTAAATGAAGCCTATTTTGAAAGTTGACTCCATAGAAGAGAAGAGGAAGTAGGTTTAAAGAACAAATAGAAGGAATTAGTTTAGATACCTGAAAGCACTAATATTGAAGACTGTTCAACCCGATTAGAGAGGAAGAACTTTGGCTGACAGGTAAAGCTTAGGACTGGTGGCTGAAGGTGGTGGTGGTGGTGTGTTGTGGAGTGGGTTCCAACTCATAGTGA
>NW_006408526.1:33281049-33343433 GCF_000296735.1 Chrysochloris asiatica | reverse complement strand
ATGTTTGCTCAAAGGCTGTCTGTCTGCTAGACAGAGGTTTCCTTTGTGCGATTCCGCCCCTTTTCCCCGGAGCCTGTCCTACCTGAGCAGCCTGGTCAGGGAAGCACCGGAAGTCTGTCTCCTGCTGTTTTTAGCTGTGCGACCTTGGTTGGATAAGCCATTAGATCTTTCTAAGCATCATCTGTAAAATGCCGATACAAACAATGACCTGTGCAGGGTTATTGTGAGGATTCATGATATCTATCGTGTTAGAAAGTGCTAAGATTCTGAGAAAATCAGAAAGTGGGTTTCTGTCTAGAGGTGGGATTGAAGGAGTGACCTTGGGCTAATTTGTAAACTCTGAGGTGACACTGGGTGTGCACAATGTTGGAGTCCTAAGTATCTGTTCAACCACCCTTTGCTTTTGGGTGAATTCAGAGCTGGAGTACCTTTTGTAAGGTCTTCCTTTCTCTGACTCCTTAAGACCAGCTGAGATGGAAGGGTCCTTGCAGAGGGTCATGCCTGTTTGATGCCCCACAGGCCTAGGAGCAGATGCAACACTGGCTTTGAAAAGGTGGAGTGGAGGCAGTCCCTGACAGTTGCGGACAAGGCAGCAATATCTTTCTGCTCAGTAGTGGAAAAACACCCAGCCCCTTTGCAAATACACAGACCGGCTCTGCTCTGTGTCAATATGCCTAATGATTTGTGACGTGATTGATAAAGAAAGCGAACTTGCTATAATCCATCTGTTGAGAAGGAAACGGTGGCAAAGACAGCCCATTCAAAGGGAAAATCAGGACATGATGCAGTCCTCACAGTTGGGGCCCTAGGCTGAGGTAGGGATATGAGGGCACTGTCTTCAGTCTGGAGCACTCTGGAGAAATAGAATTGAGCAAGACCACACAACAGGAAGGGTGAGGTAGGGAAAGTGGGAGAGAAAAATCACAACGTGAAGAACCCAGTATACTGGAGGCTCCTAGTTCCCTTGGTGGGACCTGGGTCCCTGGAATTAACACTGCTGTGCATCTGCACCTCTCTGGATGCTGTGGGTGCCCTGCCCGCATCCCCTCAACCCTCTTACTGTCTCTGTGCACCCCTCCTCTAGGTTGCATTCTTTGCTGCTCACAACTGGCCCTGCAGCCTTCAAAGGACTGTTCTTGGGGTTCTGAAAGCACCTCAACATCCTCCTCATCCCAGCCACTATATGGGGTGGGGGGAACAAAAGTCCAGTATTTTTGTCTCAAGACAGAAAACAAAACTCTGCGGTGTCATTTATACTCCAGAGTCTTCCATGGGATCAGGTTGAGTCTGGGACTTCGCCTGATTTCATACCCCTTCTTGGTTTCTTACTCTTCCTTGTTCTGATTTCCCCACTGGTGGTGTGCCGTGGAGTCAGTTCTGACTCATAGTGACACTGTATCGAGTTTCTGAGGCTGTAAATCTTTATAGGAGCAGAAACCCTCATCTTTCTCCCACGGAACCACTGGTAGCTTCGAACCAGCTGACCGTGAGGTTAGCAGCCTGACTTGTAACCAGAGCTCTTTAATTTCCCCACTACCTGACTAATTTCTCCAGAGAGATTGGCACTAATAAGTAGCTTGCACAAACATTCTCTTCTCCGGATCATTGTGTAGGGAACCCCACCTAAGACACCACTCAAGCAAAGTTGGAAGAAGAACCTGGATAGCTGAAGTTAGTATACACTCTTGAGTTTATATCAGATTATATAGCATGACTGGCTGCCAGGACAAGTATCCCTGACCAAGGTAGAGAAATCTAAGCCATGTATGAGGCATGTATGTATATCCATGGTGTACACTCCCATTATGTGCTTGTGTCTGGTTCTGGGAGAATTTTATCATCTCCCACCCCAACCCCACTGCCTGCCTTCACCTGCCTGTCAAAAGTTGCTTTGCTTTCCTATGTCTGTTTTGCTAAGGCAAATATGAAAGTGCTCATTCCCTATATACACACAGTGTCTGATTCCAGGGTAGGAGCAAAGTTGGCGAATGAAGGGGCCTTAAATTTAATTTAATCACTGGTTCTGTTTGAAACCCTGCAGAACCAGGAGGCCACACCTTGAGGTAAACACTTGATCTGGACAATCCTGAGAGAATCTGCTACATACAAATCACTGAGAATTCACTGTAAATATGTTCCCTGGACACAGCATTGTTTTGGTGCTCAGACTTGCTGTGTAGAGAAGAAAGACAACCTGTCTTATTTCTCTCCAGAACACTTCCCCTATTTGTGCTCAGAGGGCCATTCTCCATAATTATTTATTGAGCATCAGCTGTTGGGGTTCTGGGGGCCTGATAGTCCAGCATCCACTCACTCTGTATGTGGGAGATGTGTTCCAGTTTCTTTCTGAAGAACCCCATTTTCCTCACTCCAATTTTTTGACGTGTGTCTCCTCCAAATATGTGGTTTGATACAGCTACAAATGTAATCCCATTTGGTAATAGGGGTTTATGTTATGCTCTTGAGGCCATGTCAGTATAGGATCTGTCTGACTCAAAAAGAGCAGATTAGACACAGAATCAAGCATAAATAGAAGGAATGCAGGTGCCACGTGGAAATCTCCAAGGAACCAACAAACACTGGAGCTACAGAAATTGAAAGAGACAAGAATCTTCCCCATAGTCAACAGAGAGAGCCTCCCTCTAGGGCTGGTAGCCTGAATTCAGACTTCTAGCATCGTAAACTATTAGAAAATCAGTGTCTGTCCTTGAAAGCCATCCACTGGTGGTATCTCTGTTGCAGCAGCTCTAGAAACCTGAGGTATAACTTTGACTCCACCGCTGGCTCCAGGGGAGGCATGTGACCTCAGGCTTGGCCAGTGAGAGCCTGTGGTTCCAAGGCAAAATGACTGCTTCCAAGATGAATTTGAATTAGTGAGCATGGATCCAAGTTTGTGTTTCAGTCATGGAGAAGAGAGACATCCCTGGATGATGTAAATAGTTAATGTTCCCAACTGCTGACCTAGAGTTTGGAGCTTTGAGTCTAGCCAGAGGTGTCTTGGAAGAAAGATTTGGCAATCTACTTTTAAAAAACAACTCACTGACAGCCTTACAGAACACAGTTCTACTCTGACTCACGTATAGGGTGATCATGAGTCAGGGTCTGGATTATTTTCTGGTTTATTGGGGAAGAAAAGCTCAAATTTTAACGTGATGGATATTAGTCTGTGAGGGAATGGGTCTAGAACTGTGGGCAACCAGATTGCTCACCACAAGCAACCTGAGAATGAAAGAGAGAGACCTAAGAAACAGAAAGACCATATTGCTGGAGCCTCTGAATCCAGCTGTGCCTGGAACTTGACCCTGTTCGGATACATGAGACAATACATTTGTTTTGGCTTGGGGGGGCAGTTTGGAGGCTTTTTGTTATTCATTTTAATCAAAAGTGAACATGTTAGCTCTAGGAGTGAAAATGTCTGAATGACAGACCACTGAGGTAGAGACGTAGGAGTGGAGTTGGGATGAGGATGCATGTATTCTGGACTAGAAGGTTGAAGAGCCTTATTAAGCAGTGAAGCCCTATTAGAAAGTGACACATTTATTGATACAATTACTGTGTGCAGAGATCAGGAAAGCATAAGGTGTCATGGGAGCACACACAAGGAGTGTCCCAACTAGATAGGAGCATTGGGGTAAGCTTCCTGCAGGAGACTATATCTTGGCTGGTAGAGGAGAAAATATGCAATTCCATGATAGCATGATCAATCTGTCTGTTACTAGAAGTTTTTAAGGATGAGCTGGAAAACCACTCACTATGAATGATGAATAGAGGTTTTACCCCTTGACTTAACAGGCAGACCAAGTCCTTTCAGTCAGTGGCCATCCATTGGATGCCTACTATAGACCTATAGAGTAAACACAAGGTTGGTGGTTCAAACCCACCAGCTGCTCCTTGGAAGCCCTATACAGGGTCACTATGAGTTGGAACTGACTTGACGGCACTTAGCAACAACAACAACCACATGCTAAGCATGGTGGAGAATATAGGCCTGAGATACTGTCATGGTCCCTGCCCCAAGAGGCTGTTAGCCCCAGGGGCAGTGTCTGAACTTGGTTCTGTACTGCACTGGCCTGAGCATGTTTTGCTTATTTTTTGTTTGGCATGTTCTAATATATTTATTAATACCATGTTCTAATACATTTATTTCTTTTAAAATTTGTTGCTGATATTTAAAATGGAAACTGTACCACAAAAAAGTTTGAATGTTTGGCTTCTCTTTAAAAATCAGAAAGCCTGACAACACTAGTCCCATATTCCCACATGCCAACAATCTGTCAGCTTTGAAAAATGGATTTCCTTTCACAAAGGACTTTGAGTTTCTGGAATTGTTCCAGTACCCCCACCTGCTCTTGTCTCATAGTAGGACTGCTTCACTCATTTATTTATTGTAGGAATTGTTGTTGTTGGGTGCCATCAAGTCGATATCTACTCATAGTGACTGTAGGAATTAGAACCTGTAAACTCTGTTTAAGAATAAGGGAGTTCTCAAGGGCTGATGAAATGAAATGCAGATGGGTCTCTTGTGATGCAATAGTGAATAATTGTTATCAGGACTGATTGTGAGGGTTGGAAATGTAAAGGTGGCCATTTTATAGCAAGTAGGGGAGTGATTAACTTTTCAGTTTAGGAGTGGAGGGCCCTGGGACCATCAATGGAGAAAAGCAGATCAATGGAGAAAAGCAGAGAGGGGGACCCTACCCAGAGAAGCAGTGAGGCCTGAGATGGAGGCAGAGAAGATGACGTGGAGAGATGGAGCAGCTGGGGACTTGAGATCCAGAGAGGGAAAGGGGCTGTGTGCCAAGGACCGTGGGGGTGGGTGGCAGGCTTGCAGGGTATACCCTTTGGTTGGGTGATGATGCATGGATGGGATTTTAACTATGGCAATGAAACAACGATATATGATAGAATAAATGAATGTAAAACCAATGTTCTCCCATGTACACTATCACACAATTCACAGTAAAACATTTATATATATATAAAGAATAAGGGATTTCTCAACTAGAGGAAGATAATTTTTTTTTTTTTTTAAATAAAGGAAACAAGTGTAAATTACTATGATTTGATGAACATGACCTATATTTATGGATGTAGTAGCTCAAAATACCAACTGAGAGGGAAGGAGTCTTCACATCAAGTATCAATCCTATCCCCTCTGTATACAGGGTTGATAGGGATGGGCAACTTAGACATTGGCTACCTAAAATGGGGTGGCCACAAAGGCATGAAGTGACTGGTTTACAAGTTTTCAAGAGAGAGTTTAGTTTTAGAATGTGCAGGCGGAGGTAGAATTCCCACTGAAAAATATTCATCTTGTCTAGATGGGTCTGGTGAAAAGAGATGGGGATAAGATTCTTATGATTCAATAGGAACTGTTACCATGACTAATTGTGACTGTCACAACTGTAAAGGTAGAAGTTTTGTAACAAAAAGAGGGGAGTAGTTAATCTTACAGTTCAGGGACAGAGGACCCTAGGGCCATCAAGGGAGAAGATCACAAGCAGAATGTGAAACCCTACTCAGGGAAGCAGCAACCCAGAGATGGAGACAGAAATGAGGGCATGGAGATAGAGAGCAGCTGAGGACTCTAGACTCATGGAAAGAGAAAGGCTGTGTGTTGCTGGTTAGGTTCTAGTGGCCAGGAGGCAGGCTTGCAGAATGTGCCCTTTGGTTGTTTAAATGATTATATATTCCTGAGTGTTTTTATGTATAGCACCCCTCCCCCCCCATAAAAACAAAACAGAGGGAATAGAAGCAAATACTGTTGAATGATGATGCATGGAGGAGATTATAATCATTGTAATGAAATGATGAGTGTAAAACCAAAGTTCTCCCTTGTAAACTATTACTCAATTCACAATAAAAATGGGAGAAAAAAAGTAAGGGAGTTCTGGGCATTGACTAAGGAGCCATGGTGGTAGAGTTGTTAAAGCTCTTGACTGCTGACCAAAAGGTTAGTGGTTCAAACTCACCAACAACTCCCTGAGAGAAAGATGTGGCAATCTGTTTCTGTAATGACTACAGCCTTGGGATCCTATTGGGCAGTTTTGTCTGTCCTTTAGGGATGATATGAGTTGAAATTGACTTAGTGGCAGTGGTTTATAGATTAGTCATTCCTAGAGTTTCATATAAATAGATCATAGTATATAATCTTCTGTGTCTTGTCTTCTCTCACTTAGCATTAATATTATCTTGGATTCATCCATGCCATCACATGTATCAGTAGTTCATTTTCTCCCCTTTTTATAGTACTCCATGATTTGTTGATCCAATAACTTATTGATGGACTTTGGGTTGTGTCTAGTATTTGGTATTACAAATAAGGCTGCTATGACCATTCATATATATGGTGGACACATGTTCTCTTAGGTAAATACCTAAGAGAGTAGAATTGTTAGGGCTTATCATAAGGGTAACACTGTAGGATAAGCACTGGACTGCAAGGTCGGTTTGAACCACAAGGTCAATGGTTCAAACTCACCAGCCACTCCCTCGGAATCCCTATACATGGTTGGGATGAGTTGGAACCAATTCGATGACACTTAACAACAACAATAACAAATGATAATGGTATGCTTAACTTTCTAAGAAATTGCCTATTTTCCAAATTGGCTGGTTGTTCTATTTTACATTCATACCGACAATGTAGGATAGTCCATTGCATGGGTTCACTCAGAGCACACGAAGCTGTTCCAATCCTTGGTAACATTTGGAATCTCATTCTTTTAGACTTTAGCCAGTCTAATGGATGTACAGTGATATCTAATTGTGGTTTGAATTTGCATTTCCCTGATGACTAATGATGTTGAACATCTTTTCTTGTGCTTATTAGCCATTCCTACCTCTCTTTTTTTTTTGTTTGCTTTTTACATAATAAGATCTTAATATTAACTCTCTTGACCACTAATAGAGCCAATCAAAGATATAGCCAGAAAATTACTACACGATGCAGCAAATCAGTTGTATGAGAAAGGACTGGCAAAGAGCTATTGGTGTGAGAGGATAAAGAGCTCATCTCTGGTCTCAGAGCTGGAACTTGAATGCTGGGATTTTGTTGTTTTTCCAGCCTAGGCAGCTGGGGGCAGGTGACAGACAGGGTTCTCAGACCCTTTCCTATGATGGAAAAGTTCAGAGCTTGGCTGGTGGCTACCTCTCTCTGTTGGGATCCTCTGCTGGACAACTATATGTAGGGTGGATAGTTAATAGAATGGGGAGCCTAGAGCCTCACTTTCAGTTGTTAGGTTTGTTTGGTCATGGATGTAAGTTCTGAATCTGCATGAACTCTCCAAGTCCACTGAGGCTGCCTCTGCCCTTTGCAGCAGAGTCAACGTAGAACAGGACTGACCTCTGTCTCCTCATTTTGGTGTATGTGATGTACGGGCTGCGGTACCAGCATACCCAGCTCTGTCTGCTCATCAGTCAGCAGGGGGATTGGTCCACACACAACTGATGTTTGGATCAACTTCTGTGAGATGTCTGCTGCAGAGTGTGCAGCAGCATCTCGACATCTTTCAGCCTGTGTGCATCAGACTTCAACTGAGCCTGGATGAACTGTTGGACCTGAACTGATCAGGTCCATCAATTATCAGTCTGTTCTGTCTGAAAACTGCTTTGATTGATTTTTTTTTTTTTTTCAATGACTAGGATTGTTGTCTGCACGAATCAAAATGAAATTTGGCTTCAGGAAGGCTCCGTTTACATAAGGAATGCCTTGCTCTCTTTGTCAGTTTGGCTTATCTTTTTTCCCAAGAGTTCATGGGTTTGTCATATGCATCAAAGTGCAAAGTCTTCTGCAACTAACTGGCTGTGTTATTAACTTGACACAATGAAAAAGGCAATGGCTTTGGAATGGTCTGGAACCTGGGCTTAGTCACAGTTCTGTCATTTATAAGTACTTTGGCTTTGGGAAAACCTATCTGAAGACCCCAGTTTCCTTTGTATTATGGTGATAGAAGAGTTTTGATGATTCATTGGTCAATGGACATCACATTGAGGGGTACTTGAAGTTGCTATTGTCTCTAAACTTTAGCTTCTGCTCCTGAAACATGAGTAGGCTGGACCGGTGATCTTCCAGGCCTTAAGTTGCTCTAATTGAGAAAGACACTGGGAAATAATTCTCAAGAGAGGGAACACAGTATGGTATGTGTATGGACTGAATTGTGTTTTCAAAAAATGTATGTTGGAGTCCTGTGACTTTGCTTGGAAATAGGATCTTTAAAGATGTTACCAGTTAATGTGAGACCATACTGGAGCCTCTTCTTAGTATACTGGAGTAAGGTGGGTCCTAGGCAATGAGACACACAGAGGGAAGAAGGACACGTGCTGGTGGAGTTACACTGTAGCTACAAGGCAAGGAATGCCTGGTGCGACTAGAAGTTGAGAGAGACAAGAAAGCCTGTTCCCCTAGAGACTTTAAAGACAACATGGCCTGCTGACACCCTCAATTTGGACTTGCAGTTCCAGAACAGTAAGACAAAACAAATTCTGTTCTCATACGCAGTCAAATTTATAGTACTTTATTACAGCACCACCAGGAAATGAATACAATATGTAACCCCGAAATCTATATTTCTATAAATAAGAGGACCCTTGAACATTAATGACAGCCAGTTTAACATGCAAAAGGTGCTAGCTCTAGGCTACAATGCTTTATTCTTCTTGCTGCCTCTCCTGGGCTGCAGCACCCTACAACGGACCCATTGCACAAATCCTCAACCCAGACAAAACCATGTCTCAAACCCTCACAGTCATACAGGGACATCTTGTAGTGCCTTAGCTCCTCTTTCATTCCAGAAGTTGTACAGATCTTGCTCATTTCCTTCAGGGTGGCAAAGCTTTGAGTTACTATCACTCCGAGTTACCATTGCAAATGCCCTGTGAAGTCTTCCAGTGGGAATCTGTGGGATGAGTAGCAAGAATTATTATTAATTAGTGAAAATATGTATAATCACATAATTGGAGTGCATAATTGATGCTTCATTGCTGTAGGCAAAAATGGAGGGATGCATAGATGAAAGCCAGGGAGAAAGAGACTGCCACAGATCCCAACGGCTGTCGAAGGATGCTAAATGTGGAGGGTTTGGCATTCCTGGTGTCCTGCAAAACATGGATGGAATTAAGGTTGTTTGTTGGGCGGGGGGCAACAACACTAAAAGGCAGCAGACGGATGAGCCTGTAGAATTAGTGATGACATAAATAGAGCTGCTTCCCCCAGGAGATTGTTTTACATTCATATTTTGAGCCTGCTGTATTTTTTTTTATTTTTTTTAATACAGCAGTATCAGATTTCCAATGACAGAGCTCAGCCGATCTCTGCAGTTACAGAAGAACCGATAATAACAATCTCCTTTGTAGCCTGGTTTCCTGGGCCGTCCTCTTGGATCCTTGTGTCTGTAAGTCTTCGACATTCTGTCAACACCCAAGCAGTGCTGCCACCCCTCCCTGGTCCCAAGGGCCTGGGTTATTATAAATGAGTCATGGCATCTGGGATCTATTTGTTTCATTTGCTGGAAGAAGAGCAATAAGGTAGCAACCAAAGAGCCTCTTCTCAGCATACTGCACTCAAATTTTCCTCTGCTCGATTGAGGATGTGGAAAGCAGGTGTGTGTAAGGGGGGTTGCAGGAGAAGGAGCAGGACAGGAAACAGGTGTGGGTGATACTTGGATGAGGATATCATAGGAATAACAGAAGGCATCCCATGTGGAGTGCGTCTGTTGTGTCAGGCACTGTACTGAAAGTGTGTCCATTCATTAATGTTATTGTCTCGAGCCTCTCTGATGTGGCCACTTTACTGATCCCCATTTCATAGTACAGGAGTGAAAGCCAAGGGAAGAGAAGTCACTTGCCCAATGCCACCCAGCTGCTAAGTGATGGAGCCAGGGCTCCAAGCCAGACCCCGCTCCAAAGCCGGTGTTCTACAATCACCTGTTCACCCTTACACAGTCTCATCAATGCTGCTGTGGTCACAGCCACCTCCACCTGTGTTCCTGCTGCCTGAGAGAGCCCCACCACCCTGCAGCCTTGTTGTCAGGATCAAATGAGCTGACACTATGCACTTAGGACAACAGCTGGTCCTTTGTAGTCATGTGATCAATAGTCATTATGAGTATTTTTCTAATCTGCTGTTATTATTTATCTGTGCCAGACTCTCTGAAACTACAGGGGAAACATACATAGTTCCTGCTTCCTGGGACAGATTGACCATCAAAAATGTCTAATATATGCAAGTGCATGGCTCACCCAGGAAAGGCAGTAACCCAAACCAGTTGCCTTTGAAGTGACTTTGATTCATGGAGACCCCCAGTTGTGTCAGAATAGAACTATGATCCATAGGGTTTTCAGTGGCTGACTTTTTGGAAGGTGCTGACTTTTTGGAAAGCAGTCCTTTCTTCTGAGGTGCTCTGGTGGACTCAGCTCTCCAACCTTTTGGTTAGCAGTCAAGTGCATCAGCTGTTTGCACCACCCAGGGACTCCAGTAAAGACAAGACCATAGAGTTTCAGAATGAGGAGTGATTCTGCTCGGAAGGAAGGAGCTTCCTGGAAGAGCTGAGGTATGCATTAAGACTGAAGGGAGGGCTAGGTATGAAGACTTAAGATGAAGCACATGAAGCCAAAGACAGTCAAAGAAATAATGCCAACAAAGCATTGCCTCCTCTGCCCACAAGAATAAGGACAGAGGCTTTTGTCTGTTGTGTATACTCCGGTATCCCTAGTGTTTATAGTAATACCTGGTACAGAGGAGTGTCTTAAGAGGTATATGAGGGTAAGTCAAAATGTTTTGCTGCAAAATCATATAAACCTTTATTAAACAAAAAATATCAAAATGGCATCTAAGTCTGTACACTTCTGAAGTTGGTGCTTTCATCTCTCTAACCTTTCCCTGGAGTCCTGGTGTGGTACTGTGGGTTAATGTGCTGGACTGCAAATCTCAAGGTCCGCAGTTCAAGCTTACTAGTGGATCCTCAGAAACCCTATACAAGATCGTTATGAGTCAGAACCAACTCGACGGCACTTAACAACCACAACAACAACGCTTCCCTGAAGAATTTTGTGCTCTTCAATTTACTGTGTGTCAAAACAGTCCCTTTGAGGGACTCAAATGATGTTCCTTTAAATGATCTTTGGTTTGGGGGAACAGAAAGAAGTCTAAAGGGGTCAAGATCAAGGCTGTAGGGTGGGTGGGATAAGGTTTTCCAGTGAAATTCTCATAGAACAGTCCTTCCTACTACTTTTGAGGAATGAGCTGGTGCATTGTCATGGTGGAGAAAAAAATTCCTCTGTACAACTTTCCTGGCCTTTTTCTCACCAACACAGTTTTTAATTTCCTTAAAACTTTGTGATCATTTTGTGTTCCTCAAGAAAAGCTATCAAGGTGACCCTTTTGGGATTCCAAAAAAAAAAAAATAGTTGCCTTATTTTCTGAGCTGATCTCTCTACCTTGAATTTAACTGGTGCAACAGATTCCCTTAGAAGCTAAAGATTTGAAGACACCTTAACAAGAGTAAGACAAGTGTGTTGCTGAGAGAACTGGTCTACAGCCATCCACTGATCACAGGGACATGCTTAAACATGTTTTGTTTGGAAGAATGTGTCCACTCGAACCCAGTAGTAACACTTTTTGACTTACTGTCATACATGGAAATAATAAATGAGAAAAAAGAGTGGAAACAAGAAATGGTAAGATGTGTTTGGGTGAGGCTGGCAGACTGCATTAGCCATAGTGAGTGGTGGGAGTTGATGGAGAGAAGGCCGGAGGCAGCATTTAAATGGACCTTGAAAAATCAGGCAGATTTTGATAGATGGGGAGAAAGGAAGGAGCTGCAATAAGGTCTTATGTGGTTTCCAATGAGCATGTAGGAGAACAAGTGAAAAAGTCTATCACATAAAAGCCTGACATTTTCCTCTTTCACCCTTTGTACCTGGAACAAGAGAGATGGAACTGGGAGTAGGGAGCAGAATATGGCTCCTGGGGCCACACAGCTCACAGACACCTGGTTCCGTTACTGCATGTCTCATCAGCACACATGTCCTCGTCACCATTTGCAGTCCACAATAGTCATCTGCGTTGGTTTATGGCAGCATCTTCACTGTGCAAAAGACTGGTCTCAGCTAACTTCTTCAAATGACTGCTTAGCATCTTGAGTCTAAGCAACTGCTCATTGGACTCAGTGTTCTTCCTAACAGCTTGCTTGGGAATGCTGCAGGCAAGGTCTGTAGGTTTCTTAGCAAGTGCTAGAACTGCTCGTGTGCATATCTAACTCTCAGATTAGACCTTTCACTCTTGGATCGGGGGAGGGCAGTGCATTTTTCTATTTTCTTTGCCCAGGTGCCTATCTCTCTGCAATAGGCCTGTTATTAGTAATGCTGAGTAATTGATTGAAAGTTAAAAAAATAAAAGTTCTTGTGGTCACAGTGGACCCAAGTTGATGCTTTCATTGATTGTGGGTAAACTTGAGGAATGTGGGTTAGACTTACAGCAGTGTGATCTGTTTGTTGATCAGTGACACAAATAGGTATTAAATGTTGGGGTGGAGAGTGATAAAAACTGAAAGCTTAATGACATTCTCCCGCTATTTTTTCAGGTAAGCCTTTGTTTTAGAAGGTTGTGGTGATGCTGTGGGATACAGCACTGGACCACCAGGTTAGTTTGAACCACAAGGTTGGCGGTTCAAACTCACCATCCGCTCCTTGGAAACCCTATACAGGGTCACTATGAGTTGAAATCGACTTGACACTTAAGAACAACATAGTGGGGTACACACTGGGCTGCTCACTGCAAGGTTAGCAATTAGAATCCATTAGCTGCTCCAAGGGAGAAAGATGAGGCTTTCTGATACCATAAGGATTTATAGCCTTGGTAACCCTATGCAGGGTCACTATGATTCAGAACTGACTAGATGGCATGCAGCAGCAACATAGGGGTAGTGGAAAGAAAATTCTTTAAAGTTTCACAGATCTGAGATTAGTCTCTATTAGTACAAGTTGAATGATCCTTGGCAAATCCCCTAACTCAATGACCACATCTGCCTTCTCTCCCCCTACCCCACATTTGGTAATGTTCTAGGGACATTTTTGGTTTATGTAAGTGAGGGGAGGGTGGTCCTGCTAACTGGTATCTTATAGAGGCCAGATGCTGCTGAAATCCTACAATACATGGGATTGTTGTTGGTTAGGTTGGACTACTACCGACCTTGCAGTCCAGCACATTAACCCATAGGGCCACACCAGAACTTCAATTCGTGGGATAGGCCCCCGCAATAGAGGATCATTTGGCCCAAAATGTATCAATGCTGAGGAACTTCCCAACCATACTGAGCCTCTGTTTCCTCATCTGTAAAGTGGGATGAAAAGCTACTTCTCACTGGGTTGCAGTGGGGATTAAATGTAGTGGGAGAGTGTTCCTGGCACATAGTAGGTCCTCAATCTAGTTCCCTTCTTTCACCTGTCAAGCCCCTTCTTAGTGTTGGGTGTGGAGAAACTGGGGAGAATTCAGATGCATTGCCAAGATAATTACAGGGCAGGGAGTGACATTCAGAAGGAACATGAAAAGAACTGGGATTATTTAGCCTGAAGAACAAAGGTGACTCAAAGGTGACTTAATAATAGTCTTAAAACCTAAGAAGGGCTATTATTTAGGGAAAGATAATCTACATGTTTTCCATTTCTACTGAGGAATGAAAATGAACCACAATCAGGGTGGATTTAGGCTAGATGGGAGGCAGAACTTCCTGTCTCTGAAGATCACTGAAGAAAGAGCCTTATGCAGCATCAAACACCAAACAATTCTTTCATATCTGAATTCAATTCAACTAAACTTTATTAACAACTTCCTGTGTGTCTGAGGAGCTGTGGAGAAGGGGTGGAATTGACTTAGGGGAAGTACAACAATGAAGACAGTGTGTTCTCTGCTCTCAAGGACCTTGTCTATTAGCTTGAGGGGTGTTGTGTGTGTGTGTGCACGGTGGAGACTGAGGGTGATGCAAATTCCTTGAGCAAGCAGTGGGCAAAGGATTGAGGGAGTAAGAGGAAGAAGAGGTGGGGGTGCCACTTGAAATGGATTTTGAAAGAAAGATCAGGGCAGATGAAGACTAAAACCAAGGTGAGGTGGGCACAGGGGGTGGGCGGAAGATGAGAATACATGATGTGGTGTATTGGAGGAGCAGAATAGGATCCTCCAGGAGGTCTGAGTGAAAGGAGAAGGCTGGACCAGACCATGGGTCCTCAGGGATGCCAGGTTGAGGGACCTTTCCACAATTCAATCAGCCCAGGGGTCTGGGCGGGGAAAGTCCCTCTCATAGAACTGTATGTGGAAAGTCAATGTACAAGATTCTGTGCAGTTTTGATTAGAGGCAACCTGGGAGTCAGGGAGGTCAGATGAGGAACTCAGGTGAGAAGTAATGTGGGTGGTGGCACTGGGAGGGGCAGGAACATCCTATCCTGAGCTCTCACTGGTCTCTTCATCAGAGAGATTGGTTAACTCCAGGCTGGGCCACCCCCTGAGCTCATCACTTTGGAATCCATCTATACTGGATCCTTCTGCCCCACTCTGGAGCATGGTGGGCACCCTGCCTGCAGCCAGCTCAGCAGGGAGGCTACTCCAGCTGGTCTGGACCCTTCCTTTCCCCCTGGTGTTCTCTGCATTCCTGGGTCCTGTCCTGGCTAGTTGACTGCTCTCCTTGGTGGTGGTGGTGCCAGTGGGAAGGGAGGATTGAAGTAAGCTCAGGCCAAGCATAGGTGGAAGACCCAGGATGGGTTCAGGGACATAGAGCCATCTAGGCCTCTGGATGGCACCAGGAGCTCTGGTGGCGTAGTGGTTACGAATCGGGCTGTGAACCTCAAGGTCAGCAGTTCGAAACTACTAGCTGTTCTGTGGGAGAAAGATGAGGCTTTCTGCTCCCATAAAGATTTATAAAGGAGCTCTGGTAGCGTAGTGGTTACGAATTGGGCTGCGATCCTCAAGGTCGGCAGTTTGAAACTACCAGCGGTTCCACAGGAGAAAGATGAGGTGATCTGCTCCCATTTGCAGCCTCGGAAACCCTGTACAGGGTCGCTATGGGTCAAGATTGACTCGACAGCACTTAACAACAACATCAACAATAGGCCTAGGTGGGCTGCTGAGGAAGACCCTATGTGTGTCTGTCACTGAGCCATATCTGACCCTAGGTAGTGTCAGGCCCCTCCCAGGGCCATGTTGCTGCCCCTGCATCTCTCCTGAACATCATCCCCAGCAGTTGAACAACTTGGTAGCCTGCGCTGCCCCAGGCTTGCGGGATTGCCTATGAAGGCCTGGCAAGGTGTGGTGCATTTGCATTTCAAGGCCACTGGATTAGAGCACTAACCAAAAAGTTAGCAGTTGGAACCCACCAGCTGCTCTATGGAAGAAAGATGTGGGCAGTCTGCCTTCATAAAGATTTACAACCTTGGAGACCCTATGGGGAAGTTCTACTCTGTCCTATGGGGTTGCTATGAACTGGAATCAAGCTGATGGCTGTGGGTTGTGGGGATAGGGAATTAGGGTAGACCCAAAGGAGGACTTCCTGATCCTAAGCAGTGAGATGCCACCAGGAGCTACGAAGGGAAGTTGATTAAGCGTAGGAGTCTCATCTCTAACCAGCACATCGGAATCACCTGAGCAGCTTAATAAACACAGATTGCCAGGCTTTAGTGAGACTTACTGAGTCAGGATTTGGGAGGTACTGAGCAGAGATCAGGGGGGAGATCTCTGTCCCTTCTGGGTCACCGTGAGCCTCCTGAGGTGTGCCTCTCAGCTGACACAGAGCTTCCGTTCAGAGGTACTCTCACTTGAGCTGGGACCAGCACTCGGCAGCCGTGCTGTGTAGTATGGTGAGGAAGGACTGTAGAATCAAGCAGAGTTCTAGCTCTGTGAGCTCTGGGACTGGTGCTAAACGTCATTATCTTCATTATGAATGTAGTTAGTACCTATTTTGAAGAGTCCTGGAGATGCAATGGTTAAGCATCTGATTACTGTCTGAAAGGCCGGCAGCTGATACAACCTTGCTTGCAGAAAGCAAAGAGGACTTAAAATATTTACTGATGAAGATCAAAGACAGCACAGCAGTCTTCAATATGGATTGCAACTCAGTATAAGGAAAACAAGAATCTTCACCACTGGACAAATAAATAACATCACGGTAAAGGTAGAAAAGATTGAAGTTGTCAAAGACTTCACTTAGCTTGGATCTACTCTCAACACTGGAAGCAGCAGTCAAGAAATCAAATGACGTATCGCATTAGGTAAATCTACTGTACCAGACCTCTTTAAAGTGTTCAAAAGCAAACATGTCACTTTGATGACTAAGGTGCGCCTGACCCAATATTCTCATGTGCATGTGAAAGTTGGACAATGAATAAGGAAGACCATAGAATAATTGATTAATTTGAATTCTGGTGTTGGAGAAGAATACTAAAAGTACCATGGACCACCAAAAGAACAAACAAATCTGTGTTAGAAGTACAGCCAGAATGCTGTACTTTTTTTCCTTAGACTTTTATTTTCTTAGAAGCAAGGATGATGGCTAGACTTTGCCTATCATACTTCGGACATATTATCAGAAGGGACCTGTCCCTGGAGAAAGAAATGATGCTTGGTAAAGTGGAAGATTGAGAAAAAGAGGAAGAACACCAACAAGATAGATTGGCACAGTGGCAGCAGCAATGTATTCAAGCATGACAGTGACTGTGAGGACGATGCATGACCGGGCAGTGCTTCCTTTTGCTGTGCATAAGGGTGATGAGTCAGAACCAGCTCAACACCAAACAACAATAGCAACATAAGTCACTATGAGTTGGAATCGACTCAATGGCAACCCTATTTTGTAGGATTGCTTTGAGAATTAAAGCAATTGGTTCTCAACTTATATTGTTAAGTGTTGTTGAGTCAATGCCAACTCAGTGACCCTGCATAGGGTTTCCAAGGCTGTAAATCTTGGAATGAGGAGCAGAAAACCTCATCGTTCTCCTTCAAAGCTGCTGCTGGGTTTGAACCACTGACCTTCTGGTTAGCATCCCTAATTCTTATCATACAGAATTACAGCACTGCCCAACAATAAATAGTGCTTTGCTTTTCTGTGCCCCATTTCAGATCTACAGCAAACTTTCCTGGTGGATTAGCATACGTTGTTGTTGTTGTTAAGTGCCATAGAGTCAATTCTGACCCATAGCGACCCTGTATAGGGTTTCCAAGGAGCAGCTGGTGAGCTTGAACCACAGACCTTACAGTTCAAAAGACTTTGCAGTCTGACGCATTAGCCCACAGTACCATACCAGCACCACCCCAGGACTCAGTTAAGGAGATGCTTATTCTCAGAGGCAAAGCTGGTGTTAGAGCAGCTTGAGTGATGCCTCCTGAATTTTGTACTGTGGACACCTCAGCTGCTCACACTGGTCCCATCTCCCCTCTGCCCTTTAGTCGTTTGTAATCACAGATGCAGACTCATTTCCCTCAACAAATCCTAGGGAGTGCCCAGAAGGAACTCAGTATCTGGGTGAGGTAGAAAAAGAATGGACACAGATTCAAAACCAACAAAAACCAAACACACAATTCTGACTCATGGCAACCCCATATATAGAACTATCTTCAGAGGGTTTTCTGGTGAAATCTTTATGAAAACAGATCTCCAGGCCTTTTTTTGGCCGTAGCACAGATTTGAACCACTAATCTCTGGGCTAGTGCTGCAGTTGCTGCTGTGTGCCATCGAGTCAATTCCGACTCACAGTGACCCTGTATAGGGTTTCCGAGGCTGTACATCTTTATAGGAGCAGAAAGCTTCATCCTCTCCCACGTATCTGCTGGTGGCTTCGTGCTGCTGCTGCTGGTAGTCTGTTGTTGTTGTTTTTAAGTGCTGTCAAGTCGGTTCCGACCCATAGTGACCCTGTATAGGGTTTCTGAGGTGGGTTCAAGCTGGTGAGCTTGAACTGCCAACCTCACAGTTCAAAAGGCTTTGCAGTCTGGCGCATTAACCCAAAGTAGGCTATTAGATGAGTACAAACTATTTGCGTCACTTACAGACCTCAGGCACAGAATGAATAAGCAAAAACAAACCCCACTGCTATTGAGTCTATCCTAATTCCTAATGACCCCATAGGACACAATAGAACTCCTCCTTAGCATTTCTGAAACTGTAATATCTTTATGGGAACAAGACAGCCTCATCTTGCCCCTTGGAGTGGCTGGTGGGTTAGAACCTCAGATTATTCCAATGCTTATCCCACTGCACCACCAGGGCTCCTCAGACAGTATGATAAGCAAGATGGGGAGGATGAGGAAGAGAATAGAGACAGAGATCTCACCCAAACTGGGGGGTGGATGTGGGACAAAGAAGATGACAACTGAGCAGAGCTTGAGGGATGAACCAGCAGGAATTAGCTGGTATGTAGACCTCCCTGTAATGGGATCCCAGCCCAGTCAGTCTTGTTCTTCCAACCATTAGGAGTACAATCTGGACTGTGCTCACTGTGGGGTTCTGTGGTTGTGCCCACAGGACACCTCTACAGAAAGTGAAAGTCCATCTGAGAACTGTCACTGCAGACTGCTGGCCCACATGACAGCCTCAGGGGGCCTGGGGGTATCCCTGGCTGAGAGACACATCCCACTAGCTACCCTACAGAAAGCTCACTGCTCCTGGGGGAACTACAGCACTGTGCTCATGACTCATACCACTCCCCAATTATTTTGAAGGGAAGCTTCTGTAATGAAGGAGGAGAATTACAGAGCAGTGCCAGCATTGGGGAAACATGCCCAACTTTCCTCGGCACCATCATTCCCCGCTTGTCTCCTTTCTCTTTGCTCGAGGTGTGGATGACAGGAGCTTCCAAACAGCATAAGTGCAGGCAGCTCCGTGAGTGTGTGTTTGTCTGAGAGTGACTTTTATCCCTCTGTAGGTTCAATCTGTCTGCAAACTCCTCCCGATCAGCTGCTGGTGAGGCAGCTCAACAATGGAATGGTGCTTGCTTGTTTCCCAGCCTCCAACTGAGCACGGAGCCAATCTCCCTCCTTCCAACACAAAGAGTGCATCTGCACATTTTTATCGATCCTTGGGTGATGGTGGGGCCTCAGAGAGGCTTTCTTAGCTTGGTGCCCAGACTGGGAAGTTCTTTTCTCTTCTCCACCTTCCATCATAGAACCCACCACCAACTCTGGCTAAAGCTCCAATGGAAATAACCGTACTGGTGATGAACATATTGCTGGGCAGCCTTGTGGGGTCAGGGAGATTGTAGAAAATGACCTCTGGACTTCTCTGCAGACTTTATGATGCCCTGATTAGGACAATTGTTCTTGAAGTCCCTTGCTGTTTTAAGCCATTGTCCTTCTATAATAAAGACCAGGTTCTCCAGAGTTGGAAAGAACTTTAGTAATCATCTAGTCCATTCTTGTATCATTCCCCTCCCCCATTTCTGCTGGTCTTCACTGTGCTTGTGCCCCTTTAAGAACAGTGTGTCAGTGTGTCTTAAAGCAGCTTGGACTATTATATGACTTTTTTGTACTGAGCTAAAATCTGTCCATGTTGAGTTTATACCCACTGGCTCTATTCTACTTTCATAGAGCCACAAAGATGAATGCTCATTTCTCTTCCCTACATCACCTTGACTCCCACAGGAAGGTAGCTATCAGGTAAACCCAAGGCTTATCTCCCCCCAATGAGAACAAATCCCATTTTCCCTGAATTTCTCCTCACGTGCATGGTTTAAAATCCTTTTGGCAGAGCTCTGATTAGAAAAGATCATCTGAAATCCTGATTATTTCAGACTCTCTCTTTCTGGGGATGCAACCTGAAGTCCTGGGGTGGCGCTGTAGGATAAGCAATGGGCAGTAAGGCCAGTTTGAACTGCAAGGTTGGTGGTTCAAACTCACCGGCTGCTTCTCAGAAGTCCTATATAGGGTTACTGTAAGTTGGAACCAACTTGACAGCACTTAACAACAAGAAGGGTAACAGACAGTGTTGAACCCAGCATGCTGGTTCATAAATGTGACATTCTACTATGCTGCCCCCACAGTATCTGGGTCCTGAAAGCCTTCATTGGCTAATGGCATTCTGTGCTCCAAAGGCAGCCCCCTTGAGAGTCATTCAGCTGGTGGAGAACCCTGTGTGGAGAAGTTCAGAGGAAGGAGGAGGCCCAAGTCCCACTCCCACAGGCTCAAAGAAATGTGAGAAAATGACTCAGTGACATTTACAAAAGAGCCCAGCCAGAGGAATAGAGTGAAAAGTGCCAATGATGGAGGGAACACCCAGATGACCTGGTGCAAAGACTTGTGGAAGAAGCAGAGACAGCCCGGAGGAGGAAGGGCGCCCTTCCTAAAGGGTGAAGGCAGAGAGGCTAAGGTTCAGTCCTGTGAAGAAGTACAAAGGCTCTGCTGGCGGTAGCAGGGTAACTTAGAGGTAGAGGAACCTGTCCCAAGGTTTTGGTGAGAGGAGGAGGCAATAGAAACCATGTTGATTCCTAGGGAATGCTCAAAGGAGAGTGGCTTTGTGGAGTGGAGCTCACACTTGCATTCTGATTTCTTTGTTCATTATGTGCAAATGTAGCTAATCAGACAGGATTTGCCTTTAAGCCAAGATAGGAGATGTTATCAAGGGTGCCCAAGTGGCTCTCACCTACCAGGTGAACCCCATTTATAAGAGGCTCAGCCAGTCTTTTGAGATGATCATACTTTCACGTAGACCAATTGGAAGACTTCCAATTCAAGAGCTGTCTTCATTTGGGCCATCTTTTGCTAAGGAAGAAGCCACACCCGGGCCTGCCCCAGACTCCGTGGAGATGAGTTTCAGACCTGCAGTGTCTCAGGTCCTCTTCAAAAACACTGTCTTTTGGGAGAGCCGTCTTCTTGCTTGAGAGCATTCCAATTCTTTTCCTCCACCTTCTGTGCCTGATTTCCAATTTGTTGGTGTTTTCCATTTCATTTCCCTTTTGCTCACCTTTCCTCCCTGTGGGATCATTTGGGGTTTTGATTTGCTTTTGTCGGAATGAGCACTTCCTTCATATTACAACCTTCCCTCCCTCTTCCCACCCCTATGGCATTGTTTAATGCAGTTGCTTTCTACACCTGGCTTTGCCTCACACCAACCAGGAGAGAGGGATTGCAGCCAGCAGGCCTCACTTACCTCCCTCCAATGGGAGTTTGGGTCTCTCCTGTTACTCTCACCTCTGCTGATGTCAGGAAGTAGTGAGCTTTAATTACAGTCACTGCTGTGCCTGGAACTGGGTTTGGGGAAGCTTCTCCATCATCCCTTGTTGTCTGCCCAGTATCCTGGCAACAGAATGCTAGGATATTCCCATAATCCTCTGGCTTGTGGAGCTCCTGGTCTCCTTCCCTTACCTCAAGACAGCTTTGTCCCACAGTGATTTCACCACAGACTGAGGTGAAAAGGAGTTGGTTGGAGAAATAGAGCCTCCCAAAACTGCAGAAAAGGAAGAGTTTATGATCTGTCTTCCATGCTCTCAGTTGGGGGTCTTCTTGTGGGAATGAATTGCTCTTGAAAGCCTAACCTAAATTCTGTTTCCTAAATAAAATCACTGTGATTTTAAATGAGTTTGCATTTAGATGTTGCTGAATCTAGCTGTGGAGTCCCTGGATGGTACAAATGGTTAAATGTGCTCAGCTTCTAACCAAAAGGTTGAGGGTTCCAGTCTATCCAGATGTTACATTGGAAGAAAGGTCTGATGGTCTGCTTCTGAAAAATCAGCAATTTGAAAGTTTCTGGAGCACATACAGTTCTACTCTGACACACATGGGGTTGCCATGAGTCAAAACTGACTTGACCACAACTGCTTTTTTAATGTTGCTGTGGTATCTCTCACTCCACTAACCTCCATGGTTGGCCTAAGAGATTAGGTGAGGGAGGAAGGGTGCCCTTAGATCTATCATGGCTTTGTACATCTCACTCTTTGGTTCAGACTACGCAAATGACTATGATATTGGCATATTTTCATCATGCACAATCCCAAGTGGTGAGATTGAGGCAGCTTCTCAGAAAAACTACAGCTTTGTGGGATAACTGTTTATTTGAAGTGGAGACCATCATGCTAATTCAACATGGCCAAGATTCTGATCAAGAGAGTGCTCTCAAACCCATTGCCATAGAGATTTCGAAGTGAAGAAGGATCCTGGTCTGCTTTAGCATCCCATTCATCCATTCATTGAATTATTCATTCAACAAACACTTTCTGACTTTTTACCTGCAGCCAGTTACTGAGTAAAGCACAGGGGAGACTGAAATAAAGAAAACACAATCTTTCTTCTCAAGTTTTTCCAGCTTTCCAGTCTGGGGATGATAAATATACACATATCTGTGTTACAATGTCATGTGGTAAATGCTATGTATGTACAAACTACCATGGGAACAGAGTAACTGCCTGGGAACTCAGGGAAGGTGTCACATAGGAGATGCCATTTTAACTGGGCCTTTCAAGAAAGCATATGAGATCTACAGGCAAGCAAGAAAGGGAAGGGAAAGTTTGGGAAGGCTTGATGTTAAACAGCAAGTGAATTTCAATCAGCTCTACGATGTCTGTCTCCGTGCAAAGAGGACCAAACTTGCAGAGATTGTGAACTTATGGAGTATATCATTCATTCTTCTAGCTAGGGAATGAGTGTCCATAGTGTGTC
Source organism: Chrysochloris asiatica (assembly GCF_000296735.1). Classification (NCBI taxonomy): domain Eukaryota; kingdom Metazoa; phylum Chordata; class Mammalia; order Afrosoricida; family Chrysochloridae; genus Chrysochloris; species Chrysochloris asiatica. The sequence goes on along the minus strand of NW_006408526.1, from coordinate 33,320,809 downwards.
CAGGTCTGTGCTCTGGGGTGCCTTGCATGTGGCATTAGAAGCTGTTCATAAAGACTGGGGAACCTAGGTCACGCAGAAAGTCCAGGTACAAGCCCACTACCAGTCCTCCTTAGGCAGATGTAGAAATCTTGCAGGAAAAGCATGAAGAGCTCTGCTTATTATCTGAGGTCTGAGTTCCTAGGAGCACCATGTGTGTTCTGGTTCAAGATTTAGAGAGAGAGAACATAAATCTGTCTAACCACATGGCCAGGGGAATTCTAATTTTGGAGTCTGCTCTTTAATCAATAGTATTAGACTTTCCGATTGAGGGTCTTAATTTGATAGTATCCCAGAGGAGTCATGGGTTTTGACATGGACATATAACATAGCTTCCTGACTACCTGGGAGACAGGGCTGGCTTCCCGAAGGAATGGGGATACTGCTCTCTTCATGTTCTCTTTGTATCAAGGGCCAGGAATGAGCTTGGTTTTCATCACAGCTTCAAAGGTTAGAGCTGACGAGGCCCCTACCCTGAGAAAACTGTACCAGATCTTGCCTCGCCGGAGCATCCTTGTCAGGTGAAAATAGAACATATTGCGAAGAGAAACCATGATTTTCTTGTCAGAGGAATCTGAAATATCACCCTTAGTTAAGTTTAAATAATTCAAGCTGCAGTTTAGGTATTTCCTCATTTGTTTTTCTGGTTTCTTCCACATTTGAGAACTGGCAAACTCATCATTGAGGGGTTTGAAGGAGAGTGTTCTGGGTGAGTTGGTGGGTGGGTAAGAGCCAGTGTGCTCAAGCTGCAACTGGAAAGATTTATCTGAGTGGTGCAAAGGATTAATGTGCTCAGCTGCTGACCAAAAGGTTGGAGGTTTGAGTCTACCCAGAGGCACCTCAGAAAAAAGGCCTGAAGATCTACATCTGAAAAATCTGCCATTGAAAACCTATGGGGCATAGTTCTCCTCTGACACACATGGGGTTGTCATGAGTCAGAATCAACTCCATAGACACTGGTTTTCCAGGAGGCAAGGCCATTCAGTTTTTAGTTCATCAACCTCTCCCCAGGTAGGCCTTCCTCGATAGCCAAACCCATTGGCTTTCACCTCATGGAAGGTCTATATACTGCTTTATTTTCTCCACAGCACTGCTAACAAAAATAATCTCATTTATCATCTATCTACCCCACTAGAATAAGCTCCACAATGACAGAAACATTGTCTAATTTATTGCTCTAACCCCTGGGATAGTCTAGGTGCTCAATTAATATGTGAATGAATAGTTGATAAAAGAAGAACATGAAACATTTTGGCTTGAACTTTGAAGTACAAACTAGATCCATGTTTGCCTGGACTCACATTAAAAGGCCAAGTTCCTTCTGGCAAAATGGCAGACTAGACATGCTCCACAGACTCTACAACAAAGACATGAAAGACCATATGAAACAGAAACAAACAATAAGCCTACAAGCCTAAGCTTCAGAGGAAAGGATAGTGAAATGGATTTCCTAAGAGAAAAAGCGGAACAAAAGTGAAAGAGAGGAGACAGACTGGTGAACTGTTAACTGGCCAGACGTGACATGGCTATTCTGAACTTGGGAGTGGTGTTCCATCGAGACAGTGGCCTGATAATACAAACACACTCCAGTGGCTGGTAATGAGAAAGGGGGAATCTTCCCTTGTTTCCCACAGCCTTCTGGTGACCATAAATGTGGCTAAGCTTCATGTTCACCCTTTCATTGGCCAGTGACACCCCCTGCTCTGCATTGTCCCTGCTTTGCCTGAGGAATTGCCCTGGATGCACCTTCCCCTGGACTGGAGGTACCTAAACTCCACTACATCACACCAGCAGAATGTGAAGTGTCAGATCCTGATTACCCCTGGGAGACCAAGAACTCCTTCTATACCCAGCCACCCTGCCGCTAGCTGCTCTCTGGTTTAGAAAGAGTGCCTTCCTGGAATAAGCACCCTGACCTGACCTTCTGAGCTGACAGGAAATATTTCAGGATCAGATGCCCTGACCCCAGACAACTTGTAGCCCTGAAGGAACTCCACATTGAACCAGGTACACTACCCCCTCACCCCTCCCACCTATGTCCTGTAAACTCCTTGACTGCCAGAGTGCCAACCCATACTGAGTGCCCAGTCCCCACAGTTTTCTCCTCCCTGTCCTGTCCCTGCCCTTTCTCCTTTGTTTGTTTGTTTGTTTGTTTCTTTCTTTCTTTCTCTTCTTGTGTTTTTTTATCCTTTCTTTCTCTACTTTTCTATTTTCTATTCTTCTGTTTCTCTTTTCTTCTTTCCCTTCCTTTCTTCTTTCTCTTTTTTCTTAGTCTTAATTTTTTTTTTACTATTCTATTTCTCTTTTTATTTTTCCCCTTCTCAATTTTGCTTATGTAGTTTTTCTTTCTTTTTTCTCTCCTCTTGTTTTTACTTCCCTTTCCATTGTTTTCTTTTTAGTTATCAAGTTAGTTTTTATTGCTGTTATTGGCCTGCTTTCACCCCATTTAATTTTTTCTTTATTATTTTTTGCTATTTTTTTTCCTCTTGTTTTCTTGCCCCACCTAACAAGAGACAGCAATTTTGTCCCTACAGTATGCGGTTGCTGCTGCTGTTATGTGCCATGGAGTTGGTTCTGACTCATAGTGACCCTGTACAGGGTTTCCAAGGCTGTAAATCTTTACAGGAGCAGAAAGCCTCATCTTTCTCCTGTGGAACAGCTGGCAGTTTTGAACTGCTGACCTTAAGGTTTGCAGGCTGATTTGTAACCACTACACTACCAGAGCTCCTTTATAGACATGCTTATATCTTCTTCAGCCCCATCTATAGAGTGAGGGCCACTACCCACTCCTATACTACCTGATCATTGATAGACAACAGCCAACACTAACCAAACCCACCCTCTACTGTGATACATTAACAGTGAACACAGAACTATGCACACATTCTCTATCACACATTGTACCTTCCAGGATACAGGTGACAAGTACCTAAGAACACACCATACAACCATAAATTAAATACAAATACAACACCACCACAATGTCTCAGAGACAACAGACAATTTCAGTTCATCTGAAGAAACAAGACAGAGTGCCTCAAACAAGTGACCAAAATACTTTCTGAAGAGTAAATGGCATTGAAACTACCTGATAAGGAATTCACAAGAATGATATTTAGGTGCCTTGAACGGATTGAGAAAGCTGCAGACAAAATCAAAGAAAGCACAGATAAAACTTTAGAAGAAGTCAGGAAAACACTACAAGGACAAACTGATAAAATGAAGTTTAAAAAGTAGAAATGATGCAAAAACAGTAAAAATAAATCCAGAAAACTAATACTAAGATTTCAGAGATAGGTAATACACTGAAAGGGAAAAGGTGTAGAATTGAATCAATTGGAAGGATGGGTTAGTGAGCTTGAAGACAAATCTCTCAATCCTAATCTACTGGAGGAACAATTAGAAAAAATAACAAAAATAATCTGAAGAAAGCATAAGAATCATGTGGGACATCATCAAGAGAAATAACTTATGTGGGATCAGAACTCCAGAGCAGGAAGAGACCAAAAAAAGCAAAGAGAAAATTGCTGAAGAGTTGTTGGAAGAAAATTTCTCTAACATCATGAAAGACAGGAAGATATGCAATTCAAAAGCTGAACGAACCCCAAACAAGATAGGTACCAAAAGAAAATCACCAAGACATATCACAATCAAAGTCTTAAAAAAATCACAGACAAAGAAAGAGTTCTGAGAGCAGCTTGGAGAAAACAAAATGTTACCTATAAAATAGAACCAGTAAAACTAAGTTCTAACTTTTCAATAGAAACCATGCAAATAAGAAAGCAATGGGATGACATATGTAAAACTCTGAAAGAAAAAAAATGTCAATCAAGAATCATATACCCAGCAAAATGTCCCTTAAATATGATGGCAAAATTAGGACATTTCCAGATAATCATAAATTAAAGGAATTTGTAAAAACCAGATCAATCATGATGGATACAAAAGAGAGTTCTTCAGACAGAGCTAACAACAGCAGACAACAGCCTGAGATTAACGAACATGACAACAACAACCACAAGTCAGCCTAGATATAGAAAAATCCAAGTAAAACAAACTTATAAGACTGAAAACAGGGAACTAGAGATATCAATTTGTAAGTAAACAATTACAAAGTAAAATGAGAGAACAGTGTAGTTACAGGACTTCCAGATGAGGAGGAAGTCAAGTAGAGTTCAAGGTAGAACACACTGTTTTAAACTAGGGAAGAAAATAATGCATATGTTACTTGGGTAAGGGGGAAGGCAATATGCAATTGAAAAGACATGTAGGCTGAACAGGTGTGGGAATATACCCACAAAAATGTGTAAGTTTGATAAAGGATATTTATACATGGGCATTTTCCTTTGCTACAAATATATCCATGAATGTGGAGGAGCGTACAGGGGGCAAAGTTATGAAAACTTCTTAGACATAACCATACACTTTGAGGGAATGAGTCGATGTACTTGGAGGCTCAGGTTATAGTCTTAGGGGACACCAAGCTCAATTGGCATAACATAGTCCACAAAGACAAAGTTCTACATCTTATTTTAGTGAGTAGCAACTAGGGTTTTAAAAGCTTGTGAGTGGCCCTTGAAGGTGCAACTATTGGTCTCTCCCTGTCTGGAGGAAAGAAGAGTGAAGAAAATTGAAGATACATGAAAATAATTAGTCCAATGAACTAATGGACCATGGGAACATCATTCATCACCACTCTAAGATCAGAACTAGATGGTGTCTGGCTACTACTACCAACTGCTCTGATGGAAATTACACTAGATGATCCTGGATAGAATGGAAGAAAATGTAGAACAAAACTCAAAAGAAACTTACTGGTTGGACAGAGACCAGTGGAACTCTGAGACTATGGCCCTTGTTGTCTGGAACGTTACTCACCCTGGTGACTATATTTTCAGCCAACCAATAGATAGTTTTATTAGGGAAATAATAACACTATGGAGGTATTCACACTTTATAATAATCAACCAGTAGAGAATTAAAGGCAGCATTTACCCAAGGGCAGAGTTCGGAGGGGTTAGGAGAGAAAGAGGAAAGGAAAGCAGAAATACAGGAAGAAGTAGAATAAGTAATGGTACATTAAGGGGATTGTAATCTATGAGATGAAATAACATGTGTATGAATTGTTGAATGGAAAACTGTGGCTCTGCTCTGTAAACCTCCACCCAAATCACGATAAAAAAAATTATAAAAAATAAAACAAAAACATCAAGTCCTAATCCTTTCTAGCAGTTTTCAGTTGAGCCTTCAGTCTCACCGAGCCTCTTACCCTTATCTGCAACCCTATTTCATAGGATGATTGTGAGGCTTACACAAGACAAGAAAGGAGTCCTGGTGTGATGCTGTAGGATAAGCACTGGACTGTTCACCACAAGGTCAGCAGTTCAAACCCATCAGCCACTCCTTGAAAACCCTATACATGCTTGCTATGAGTTGGAACTCATTTGACAGCACTCAACAACAACAACATAAAACAACATATGTGAGATCTCTTTTTTAACTTTAAAACACTATGCAGACATAAAGTATAGTAGATGGCTACTGTAGCTATTTGTTAGCCCTTCCTTTGGAGACTTTCCAGACCCCCATGGCTTTAACTGGCCTGTCAATCATGATAACCAGTCCAGGGATAGGCAGGTATGTGGCCTAGGCATCTCCTTGCTTGGAACAATGATTAATCCAAGAATTGAGTATATGTTCCAAATAGGAGCAATCGAAGTTCTTCCCTGAAACTCATGTTTTCTTGCTAAGAGAAAAAGCTATGTATCAGGAAAGTTGTCACAAGAAAGGAAGTAAAACCTCTATGTCGGTAAAATAGAGACAAATGGAAATGGGACATATATAGATGGTTACAGGCAGGCTTTTGACCACCCTGCTTCCAGTTCCTCATTGTGGGATAGCTGGAGTTCTTCATTCTTTTGAACAAGCTTAGCTATCTTGCTCACCATGTGAGCCAGCATGTTGCTTAGTTTGAATTGGTTTTTAATCTTATGCAACTGGAATGAATACTTCTAGTTATTCATTTATTCATGTACTCATTTTAAAATTAATTTGGTCATTAATACATTTAACAAAAGATTTATTGAACATCAAGCACCATGATATATGACTCAGCCACTCCACTTCTAGGTATTTGCCCAAGAGAAAAGGAAATAAATGGTTTTGATCAGTTGAAAGACTTGTATATGAATGCTCATAGCAGCTTCATATGTCATAGTCTGAAGCTTGAAACAACCCAAATGTCCATCAATGGATGAATAACTCATAGTTGTCAAGTCAATTCTGACTCATAGCGACTCTCTGGGACAGAGTAAAGCTGCCCATAGGGGTTTCCAATGCTGTAATCTTTAGGGAAGCAGGTTGCCTCATCATTCTCCCTTTGAGCATCTGGTGGATTCAAACTGCCAGACTTTCAGTTAGCAGCCACGCCTACCAGGGCTCCTTCAATAGAGGAATAAATCAACAAATTGTGGTAAAGACAGTCCCTAGGTTATGAACAGGATCCATTCCTAATTGTGTCATTAAGTTGAATTTGTAAGTAAGTGGAAACAGGTGCATACAGTTCTTATTTAACATTACTTTAGTGTAAGGGTGGTGGTGGTGTGCCGTGGAGTCATTCTGACTCATAGTGACCCTGTACAGGGTTTCCGGGGCTGTAAATCTTTACGGGAGCAGAAAGCCTCATCTTTCACCACGGTAGTTTCAAGCTGCTGACCTTGAGGTTAGCAGTCCAACTCGTAACTACTACACTACCAGAGTGCCTTTTAGTGCAGTGTGGGGAACCTTTTTTCTGCAAAAATTTATAACATCATTTGCGGGCCATGCAATATTATCAACTTAAAAATTTGCTTGCTATATTTGGTCAAATATTTAGTGAATTCACCCTTAGTATGATGATTATGGAGTCCTGGTGTGGTGCTGTAGAATAATATGCTGGACTGTAAAGTCAGTTTGAACTGCAAGGTAGGTGCTTCAAACTCACAAGCCACTGTTTGGAAACCAGTCCTGGTGTGGTGCTATAGGATAAGGACTGGACTGCTAACCTGCAAGGTCGGCAGTTCAAATCTACCAGCTGCTTCTTCGGAACCTTACACAGGGTCGCTTTGAGTCAGAACCATCTTCAAAAGCACTTAACACACTGTTGTTGTTAAGTGCACCCTCCTTGCAGTTCAAACTGACCCTGCCATCCAGCACTTTATCCTATAGCACGACACCAGCACTCCATAGCCAGCACACTAGGGGTTGCTATGGGTCAGAACCGACTCAATGGCACTTAACAACAACAATGTGATGGCTGGAACTGCAGTTGCCTTGGCAGGGCCAGCTGAAATGATTTTGTGGGCCTTATGTGGCCCGCAGGCCAAACATTCCCCACCCCTGCTTTAGTGCAAGAAGGAGCCCTTGGTAGCGCAGTAGGTTCAGTGTTGGGCTGTAATTGAAAGGCCAGTGGTTTGAACTCACCAGCTGTTCTTGGGAAAAAGACAATGTGGTGTGCTTTTGTGAAGATTTACAGACTCAGAAACCCTATGGAATAGTTCTACTCAGTCCTATAGGGTCGCTAGGAGTTAGAATTGGTCTGATGGCAGCGAGTTTGGTTTTGGATTTAAGTGCAAGACTTGATGCTTTTTCAGTAATTTAAAACACATGCAGCAAATGAAGGTGATTTTGATTAATTTGTTGAGTGTTGTGTTAAGTGCTGTTGAAGATCGTTCTGACTCAAAGTGACCCTGTATAGGGTTCTTAAGAAGCAGCTGGTGGGTTTGAACTGCTGACCTTGCAGTTTAGTAGTTCAGTCCTTATCCTATAGCACCACAATCAGGACTCCTTGCTGTGAATAGGGTTGGTTCCATTGTTTTAAAGTGAGTGCAAAGTTACATAACATAAAAGGGCAAATAGACGTTGTCCATAAAAAGTATTGCACTAGGCAAATCTGCTGCAAAAGACCTCTTTAAAGTCTTAAAAGAGAAAAGATATCATTTAGAGGACTAATGTATGCCTGACACAAGCTATGGCCTTTTCAATACTTTAATATGCATGTGAAAGTTGGATAATGAATAAGGAAGAGCCTAGAAGACCAGATGAATTTGAATGATGGTGTTGAAGAAGAATATTAAAAGTACCATGGACTGCCAGAAAAACAAACTAGTCTGTATTGGAAGAAGTGCAACCAGAATGCTCCTTAGAAGACAGGATGGCATGACCTTATCTCTCATAATTTAGGCATATTGTCAGAAGGGACCACCAGTTCCTGAAGAAGGACGTCATGTTTGGTAAAGTGGAGAATCAGTGGCAAAAAGAAGACCCCCAATGAGATGGATAGACATAGTGGCAGCAAAAATGGACAGAAACATTAAGAACAACTGTGAGAATGAAATAGGCTAGGGCAGTGTTTGGTTCTGTGGTGCATACTGTCACTAGGAGTCTGAACCAACTCGAAGGCACCTAACAACAACAACAACAACAACAGAAATTGTCCATAAGCCTGACATCTGCAACCCAACAACAGCCTGCATACTCATTCAGTAGAGTGGTGGTGGTGGTTATGTGCTGTGGAGTCGGTTCCAATTCATAGAGACCATGTACAGGGTTTCCGAGGCTGTAAATCTTTACAGGAGCAGAAAACCTCATCTTTCTCCCGTGAAACAGCTGGTAGTATCGAACTGCTGACCTTGAGGTTTGCAGCCTGATTTGTAACCACTACTCTACCAGAACACTACTCAGTAATAAAAAGGAATAATAGCACAGTGGGTAAAGCACTCAACTGTTAGCCAAAAGTTCAGCAGTTCAAACCCAACAGCTGCTTTGTGAAAGAAGGAAGTGGCAATTTATCTCTGTAAAGATTAAATCCTTGGAAACACTATGGGCTAATTCTACTCTGTCCTACAGAGTCACTGGGTCCAAATTGACTTGATAGCAGTAGGTTGGGGTTTTTAATATAAAGGAATGAATTAATAATACCGGCATCAATGTGGATGAATCTCAAAACAATTATGCTGAGTGAACCAAGTCAGATAAAAAAAAAGTACCTACAGTATAATTCCATTTATTTAAAAAAACAAAACACGAACTGTAGAAAATACTAACTAATCTATGACAGAAAACAGATCAGTAGTTGTGTGGTGAGGAAAGACAGGGAGGAAGGGATTAAGATAGGGCAGTGGGAATCTTTTTTGGAGTTGTGGATATGTTTTCTATTTTGATTGTAATGGTTTCACAGATGCGTAATATATATAAGGGTATGTCAAAAAGAATTGCTATAAAATCATTGAAACTCTTATTACACAAAAATATCAAACTGTGAAGCTGTTTTTCTTGACATAGCCTTCATTTCTGTCTATGCACATCTGAAAGCAGTGTTTCCATGTCTCTAAAGGTTCCCTGAAGAATCCTGGGCTCTTCGATTGATATCGCATCAAAATGGCAGTCTGGGCATCCTTGAGGAACTCAAATCATGGTCCTTTGAAATGTTCTTTGAGTTTGGGGAACAAAAAGAAGTCTGAAGGGGCAAATCAGGGATATCGGTGGAAGGGATAAGGTTTACCAAGAAAATTTTCATAGGATGACTCTTGTTATCCTCAATAGTAGACAAGAGCGTTGCCATCATGGTAGTTTTATTTTCCCTTGCAACTTTCCTGTCCTTTTTCTGAAAAACTTCTTCATAATAAAGCCCCACAATCATACTGTGTTCTTGAGAAAATCTATCAAGGTTGCCCTTCGGAATTCCCAAAACAGTCATCATAACCTTCTGAGTTGACTTTTTTGCCTTGAATTTAGTTGGCCCAGCTGATTCCCCTCAATGAGCCCTGATAGAGTAGTGGGTTATGTGTTGGGCTGCTAACTGCAAGCTCTGCAGTTTGAATCTACCAGCCACTCCTTGGGAGAAAGATGAGGCTTTCTGCTTCCTTAAAGATTCACAACTTCAGAAACCCTACAGAGGGTCGCTTTGAGTCGGAACTGACTCTGCAGTAGCAGCAGCAGCAACAGACCTTCTCAGAAGCCATAGTTTGGATTGGCCCTGTTTTTTGAAGGCACTCTAACTAGACTGAGATTAGTGTATTACTGAGAGAACTTGTCTGCTGTCACCCACCGATCAGAGACATGTTTAAACACATTTTGTTAGGAATAAACCTGTGCATGTATGAACTGAAACCCCAGTAGCAATACTTTTTGGCTTACTCTCATGTATGTGTGTATATCAAAATTTATCAAATTGCACACTTTAAACATGTTCAGTTTATTGTATGTCTCAATAATGCTGTTAAAACCACCACCACCATGCTGGACTTTATGAAAGGGCTGGAAGACTTCCTCTGTTACTTTGCTAGCACTTTGGACTCAATGCTTCAAACATAGAACTCATCTTCTGACCTAGTTCCAATTTGATCTTACTCCTGAGATAGTCTGTCCTGATCAGTGGTACCACCATCTACCTAGAAACCAAAAACCTGCAAGTCATTCTAGTCTTTTTCTTCCTCTTCATCAATATTAAGTTTTGGTGGTTCTCTTTCCTTAATATCACTTCAATCTGATCCTTCCACTCCAGCCTAGTTTAGGTCATTATTACCTCCCTGACTGAACCTCCTAAGTCCAATTTTTAGCCTTACCACCTAGTCCCTATCCCATCCCCCCACCTTTTTTCCCATTTCTCATGGTACCCATTTCCTCTATTGTTACCAAAGTGAACAATCTAAACTTCACTTTGTGATCTCTGAAAAACTTCAATACATGTTGTTTCTTCTAACTAAAAAATAAAAATTAAAATGCTCTTTTCCTCTCTTTGTCTAGGTAATCCCTATTTATCCTTCAGATCTGGTAGCGTGGTGGATCATGAGTTGGGTTACTAACTGCAAGGTCAGTAGTTCAAATCAACCAGTCGTTCTGTGGGAGAAAGATGAGACTTTCTAGCCCTGTAAAGATTTATAGCCTCGGAAACCCTATACAGGGTCGCTATGAGTCGGAATGGACTTGGAGGCACACATCCACCACCACCACCACCAGTCTGGCTATGCCTCTCTAGTAGTATTCTGAATTCCTCCTTGGCAATAGTTTGTGCTCTCTTAAGCACAAAATTGATAGTTAATTTATTGTCTGCCTTCACCCCAGACTGTACTCTTCATAGAAGAAGCCATTGTTCTTTGTTTGTTTCTAATTACCAGCGCCTTGTGCAGTGTCTGGGATAGTATAGGAATTCCATACATACTGCTTACCAATTTAAGGAGCTTTTATTCTACTAGGACCAATATGACAGATATACAAATAAACATAATATTAGATATATTACAGCTCAAATAAAACACTACAGTGAATCAGAGGAAAGGGAAGAGAGATCAGGCTGTAGGAATGAGGAAAGGCTTTAAGAAGGAAGAGGGATTAGGGAACTGTCCTTTTATGTAGGACTTCAAGCCAGGTCGGCCTATTCAGTCATGACTGATGAAGCAACAATAAAACAGACTCAGTTTTTAAAATGTGACTAGACCAGAACAGAAAGCTAACCAGAACAGGAAAAGCTAGGGTTTGAGGCCCAGCTAGAAACTTAATCTCCCTCTTAGAAAACAAGGGCAGCGTACATGTTGCATAGCAACCAAATCTCTTGATCAACAGAGTCAGAAAGAGTGGTGGCCTGCTCAAAGATGGCAGCCAGCTGCACTGCTTTGAATGTGTATCACAGTGCTGGCAATAAATCAATCTCCCTCATCAGGCTCCTGAAAGGCCTAACTATGTCTCTTCCAAGTTTCCCATTCCAGGGTTTCAATCTGTAATTTTTTCCATTCTGGCTAGCATTCCAGATCACCTAATTAAAAAAAAACTTAGGTCTGTCTGATTTTACTTTAGCTGACATGATAGAACTGGTTCAAACCGGTTTGAAGCCCTGCTTTCATGTGCTAAGAATGAATTTAACAAAGGAATAGAAAATAAGTTAGTCTCCAGTGACTTTGGTAATTAGAGCAGTACAGTTTTGCTGAGGAGACCTGGTGTGGCTCTGTAGGATAAGCACTAGACCCACAAGGTTGTTTGAATCGCAAGGTCAGCAGTTCAAATTTACCAGCCACTTCTCAGAAACCTATACAGGGTTGCTATGAGTCGGAACCAACTTGATGGCACTTAAGGATAACAACAACAAGTTTTCCTGAAGTATACATTTTCAGAATGAAACAAGTGGTAAGAAGGAAGGTTGGAAATGTGTTAAGGCCAGTGCCTAGAGAGCGTTGTTGTTAGCTGCTACCAAGTGGATGCCCGTCCACAATGAAGGAAACAACGCCCCAGGATTGACTGAGGATTGAACATTGCGATCCATGGATTTGTTTCGGCTGATTTTCAGAAGTAGATCATGAGACCTTTTTTCCTAGTATGTATTATTCTGCTGAGTCTGCTTAGCATCCTAGCAACATGCATCCCTCCACTGACCAATGAGTGGTGGCTGCACTTGAGGTGCGCTGGCCGAGAATGGAACTCAGGCCTCCCGCTTGGAAGAGAAGGATTCTAGCACTGGCTCCCACTGCCCCCACTTGTTGGTGTGAAATGCCATCCGGTTGGTTCTCACTCATAGCAGCCCTGTATAGGGTTTCCAAGGAGTGGCTGGTGGGCTTGAACTGAGAACCTAGTGGTTAGCAGTCCAGTGCTTATCCCACAGCCCCACACAAGGACTCCATATATATATATATATTGTTGTTGTTGTTAAGTGCTGTGAAGTCGGGTCTGACACATAGCAGCCTGTATATAGGATTTCTGAGGAGCAGCTGGTGGGTTTGAACCACTGACCTTATGGTTCAAAGTCCAGTGCAGTTCAAACTGACCTTGAGGTCCAGAGCTTATCCTATAGCAAGAGAAAGATGAGGCTTTCTGCTCCTGTAAAGATTTGTTTTTGTTGTTGTTAAGCGCTATCAAGTCAATTTTTATTCACAGCGACCCTGTATAAGGTTTCAAAGCAGCAGCTGGTGAGTTTGAACTATCAACCTTGTGGTTCAGTCCAACACTAGGACTCACTTGGAAACCTTATACAGGATTGCTATGAGTTGGAAACAACTTGACAGCACTTAACAAGAACTATATATATATATACATACACACACACACACACACATATATATAAGGTGCTCTGGTAGCATAGTGGTTACGAGTCAGGCTGCCAACCTCAAGGTCAGCAGTTCGAAACTACCAGCGGTTCTGCAGGAGAAAGATGAGGCATTCTGTTCCCGTAAAGATTTACGGCCTCGGAAACCTTGTGTAGGGTCACTATGAGTTGGAACCGACTTCACGGTACTTACCAACGACATAAATATATATACATATTTGTGGTGATAGTTGTGTGCCAGGGAGTCGGTTCCGATTCATAGCGACCCTGTATAGGAGTTTTGAGGCTGTAAATCTTTGCAGGAGCAGAAACTCTCATCTTTCTCCCTTGGAACAGCTGGTAGTTTCAAACTGCTTACCTTGAGGTTAGTTGCCTGACTTATAACCACTATGCATTGCAATAGCTTATCCTACAGTGCCATACTTGCCCCCCACTGGAGGGTTTTAACACTTTGATTACTTGACAGGCCAAGGGGAATTTTTGTTCAGATGAATGATTTAATCAACTGTGTTTCCGCTGCTTCTCCTTTCGTGTTCTCTCTCATTTTGGGTGGTGTCAGGGAGGGTGATGGCAATGAAGTAGCACATAGATTAAAAGGGGATACAGACTGGGTTTGGACATCCGATACTTGGACTATTGTTTAAATACTTGGGCGTCAACCTTGAGAATAAAGTACAAGGGTTAGATGTGAGAGACATGTGGAAATAGACATCATGGGATTTGGCACCTAATTACATAGCAGGAGGAGGGAAGGAGAGCACTCAAAGTTGAATCAGTGGTTTCAACCCTGGTTTACCAGGGTGGTGGTGGTAACTTTATTAAGTATCACCAATGAGTTGGTTTGATGGAAAGTCCTAATTGAGTCAGTGAGAGGTGAGATAAAGAATTTGGAATGTATTTGACCTTTATAGTCAGATGAAGGCAATTCCTGGCATTCTTTGATCAAGAAATTCCCAGGCCTCCTTTCCCTCTGTGCTCAGTCCTCAGGGAGCCTCTGTCAGTCATGTGGATGGGAGATCCGTCTCCACTAAAGAGATTTTCTTTTCTTAATAAATAACAATGCTAAATTGCAAGTGTGTGTGGGAGTATCAGGACATCGCTCCTCAATCCTGCTATTGTGTTCGAGCTCTGGGTAATTAGTGTCTGATAGTTTTAAACAGATGGGTCTCTCTGGCAGCAGGGATTACAGCTTGAAATCAATCCTGAACAAATATTATATTAATTTCTCAACTCCCTCTCTCTGTGGACAAAACCCGTTCTTTTCCTGTGAACACTGTAATGACGAGAACATTAATATTAGATCATTTAGAGATGAAATGGAAGTGGTGCAGGAGAGAGAAGAGGTAAGGCTCAACAGAAACTGAAGAGGAGGCAAATGCTGAAAGTTTTATGTAGCTAGATGCAGGCTGGAGGAAGGGGAAGATTTCTTAGAGCAGGCTGGGGCTTTAGAGTTCTGTTAAGTTATTAAGTTATTGAGTAGCTGCTGGTGGGTTTGAACCACTGACCTCGTGGTTAGCAGTTCAGTGCTTATCCTACAGCGCCATTCCAGGACTCCCAAATTGTTCAGTTTGAGCTTGACTTTGGCATCTGCCTAGACCACATGGAGGATGGAGCGAGACAGGCTGGGCTGCCTCTGATGTTGATTCTTCTCTGACAGGAGACTAGTTTCACATAAATAGGTCTGCAGGGGGCCTGGCTAGACTTCTGACTTTCTAAGCAAACTGGGCAATCTACAACTCAAAACTGAGCCAGGCTGCCTGAAGTGAGGCTACAGCCTTCCCTGCCTGCCCACTCAGCACCACACAGGAAGTACAGGGCCCTTCTCTGGACTGTTAAAAGGGAAACACCCCACTCCCTACAACCACACTCGTGTTTAAGGGCACCTAATGAAGCACCTGCTCTTACTCCCAGGTCTTGGCTAAGAGCTGGGTTTTGAAACATTTAGATGTATGTTCAGTCAGCTCTCCATTATTAATGCTAATGTAATTCCCAAATCATTTCTCTTTGGCTTTGTAGATTTTTTTTTTACTTTTATTAGGCCTTACCTCCCTAATCATACTTGGCTCTGGTTGACATTAAAACATGAATATGCGAGGCAACGGTGGTGTTATGAAAAGAGCACTGGATTTGGAATTGGCCCTATGAAGCTGCTGATAAATGTCTCACCCCATTGGCTAGGGCTTTGACTGCACAATCTTTTTCCTTACCCGGGATCTTTTAAAAATGATGATGCTTAGAATCTCATTAAAATAAAAAAAAATGGACACTATTCTTTTTATGGTTGAATAATATCCCAATATGTATATATGTCACATTATTTTTATCCATTCTCCTGTTGATGGACAGTTAGGTTATTTACACATTTGGCTATTGTGAATAATGCTTCAGTGAACACTGGTGAACAGGATCTGTTTGAGTTCCCAGGAGTGGAATTGCTGGATTATATGGTAATTCTACTACCCCTCCCCTGTCAGTTTGTCATATTGTGGTGGCTTTTGTGGTGCTGTGATGCTGGAAGCTATGCTGCTGATATTTTAAATACCAGCAGCATCACCCATGGTGGACAGGTTTCAGTTGAGTTTTCAGAGTAGGATAGACAAAGAAGAAGCAGAGGCTAACCACATCTGAATAGTTAGCAAGTGAACACCATGAGGACTACAGCAGAACATTTTAGATACAGTGCCAGAAGAGGAGTCCCACAAGTTGCAAATTTTCAAAATATGACTGGGGAAGAGCTGCCTCCCAAAATAGAGTTGACCTTGATGACATGAATGGAGCAAAGCTTTTGGGACCTTTATTTGCTGATGTGACACAACTCAAAATGTGAAGAAACAGCTGCAAATGTACATTAATAATCAGAACATGCAATGTATAAAGTACTAATCTAGGAAAATTAGAAATTGTCAAAAATGAAATGAGATACATAAAGATTGATATCCTAGGCAATACTGATATCCTAGCCAATACTGTCAGTTAAATTTATTTTTAAAAGGGAAGGAACCATTTCCCTTCTCAGGATGGAGCTAGAGTACTAGGCATATGCTTCAAAGAGAAAGAAAGCAACTGAAAGGGACAGCCTCCCTTGGTTGACTTTATATAAGGGGCCCAGGCATTTCACTTCCTGAGTTCTGTTGCAACAGTTGAGAAATGACCATTTATCAGCAGAAGTTACTTGTAGCTACTGTAACAAATGAACTCAAACATTCTAATGGTTTGATCCAACAGAAATGTATTTCTCACTGACATAATTGTGTAATACAGATTTGCAAAAAGACAAGTGCTCAGAATTTCAGGATTATCTCCCAGGTGGTCAAAGTCTTATAGCACTGCTTTCTCAGACATTGGCTACCTAGGCAATAGTGAGCTGAAATGGACTAGTGTTGACCATTTTGAACCTTGCAGTGATATGGTTTACTATGCCAGGAATGTCAAGTTGAAAAGGAATGGCATCATATTTGTAATCCAAAAGAACATTTCAAGATCTGTATTGTAGTACAATGCTGTCTGTTATATCCATATGCCTACAAGAAGACCCAAGTCCTGGTGTGGCTCTGTGGGTTAATGCGCCAGACTGCAAAGCCATTTGAATTGCAATGTTGGCGTTTTAGCTCACCAGCTGCTCCTTGGAAACCCTATACAGGGTCGCTATGTGTCAGAACTGACTCGATGACACTCCACAACAACAACAAGGAAGACCAGGAAATACCACTATTATTAAAAAACCATTAAGCCAGTAATGATGGATTTAAACAATTCTACCAACTTCTTTAGTCTAAAATTGATCAAACATGCAATTAAGATGCATTGATCATTACTGGATAATGGAATGCAAAAGTTAGAAACAAAGAGGAAGGATCAGTAGTTGGAAAATATGACCTCGGAGACAGAAACCATCTTAAGAACAGATTTCATGTATTAGACACTAATGACCAGAAGAGTTGTGGGATGATATCAAGGAAATCATCCATGAATAAAGTAAAAGATCATTAAAACCCTTCCAAGACGGAAACTCAATGGGAACACACAAGCAGGCATGTAATCTCACTGGCAACTGCGCCGGTCTACATTTAAGTAGAAGTGGGGGAAATTCAGTAGTGAAGCTATGGACTGGGTTCGACCACATTACATAGACTCCTGTCGACCTCGAGATGAGAGAGAGAGAAGAGGAAGGGCTGGTTGGTCTGAAGTTTGGGGAGATTTGGGAACTCCTGAGCCCATGGACATTGACCTAGTCATGGAGGACTAGAGCTGAGAGTGAAGTGTCCAGCTGATATGAAGTGGGGGGAGATGCACAAAAATGCCTAAAGTTGCAGACAGTACCCATTTGACCTAGCTTAGATGGCTTGATGACCAGAACTTGACTAGAGCAAGATAAAGGAAGCAAGTGTAAAGTGCTACAATTTGATGAACTTGACCTAGACTTAGTTGGATGTAGTAGCTCAAAATACAAACCTAGAGGGGAGGAGTCATCACATTAAGGATCAAACCTATTACCTTAGTATACAGGGTTGATAGGATTTGGCATCTTAGACATTGGCTACTTAAAATGGTGGTGGTGGGGCTGTAAAGGCATGAAATGGCTGGCTTACAAGCTCTCAAGAGGGAGTTTAGTTTCAGAGTGTGTGGGGGAAGGAAGAATCCACACTGAATAGTTTTCATCTTGTCTAGATGGGTCTGGTAAAGGAGATGAAGATAGGATTCTTTTGATTCAATAGTGAGGAATTGTTATAGTGACTAATTGAGATGGTCACAACTGTAAAGATAGTAAAAGTTCTGTAACATAAAGGGGAGAGTAGTTAATCTTATATTCCAGGAAGAGAGGACCCTGAGACCACCAACGTAGAAGAGCATGAACAGAATGTGGGACCCTAACCAGAGTCCTGGTATGGTGCTGTGGATTAATGCACTGTATTGCAAAGTTGGTTTGAACCACAAAGTCTGCAGTTCAAGCTCACCAGTCACTCCTTGGAAACCCTATACAGGGTCGCTATGGGTCAGAACCAACTCAATAGCACTTAACAACAACAACAACCAAAGAAGCAGTGACATCAGAGATGGAGGCAGAGATGATGACATGGAAAGATAGAGCAACTGAGGACTCTAGACTCATGGAAAGAGAAAGGCTGTGTGCTGGCAGCCAGGAGGCAGGCTTGCAGAATGTGCCCTTTGGGTGTTCAAATGATTTTGTATTTCTGAATGTTTTTGTGTACACCAGAAGAACAAAAGCAAAACAAAGGGAATAGAAGCAAATACTGTTAGATGATGATGCATGAAAGGAATTGTAATCATTGCAATGAAACAAAATGTGATAGGATGAGTGCAACACCAGTGTTATCCCATGTAAACTGCCACTCAGTTCATGATTAAAAAAACCTTTTTATTTATTTATTTATTTTTAAATCATTAAAAGACAGGAAAGAAAGAAAGAACAAATTGGGTGTCAGAAACTTGCTTTTGAACATAGAAAAGTAAAGCAAATGGAAAAAAACCGAAAAAGTAAAAGAGGTGAACAGAAAATTTCCAAGAGCAGCTCAAGAAGACAAAGTCACGTATTAAAATGACATGTGCAAAGGCCTGGAGTTCGACTTGCAATATTGAGGGATTCTATGCACTGGACTGCTAACCTTGAGGTCAGCAGTACAAATCTACCAATTGTCCTTGGGAATCTTATACAGAGTATGAGTAACTGACTGCCTCTTTGTCTATGTACAGGTTCCTCATGAGCACAATCAAATGTTCTGGAGCACCCATTCTTCCCAATGTTATCCATAGCTTGTAATGATCCACACTGTTGAAAACCTTTCATAGTCTATAAAGCTCAAGTAAACATCTTGCTAATGTTTTCTGCTTTTAGCTAAGATCCATCTGACATCAGCAATGATACCCCTAGTACCTCTTCCTCTTCTGAACAGCTTGAGTTTCTGGCAGTTACTTTATCTATGTACTGTTGCAGCCATTTTTGAATTATATTCAGCAAAATTTTATTTGCATGTGATATGAATGATATTTTTAGATGATTTCTACATTCCATTGGGTCACCACTCTTTGGAATGGGCACAAATATAGATGACTTTCAACCCGTTGGCCATGTAGCTGTTTAACAAATTTCTTGGCATAGATGAGTGAGCATCTCCAGTGCTGCACCAGTTTGTTGGAAGATTTCAATTTGCATTTTGTTGATTCCTTGGAGGCTTGATTTTTGCCAATGCCTTCAGTGCAACTTGAAATTCTTCCGTTAGTACCATTGGTTCTTGATAATATGCTACTTCTTGAAATTGCCTTTATTGTTGTTACAGTGACTCTGTGTATACCTTTCATCTTCTTTTATGATTTCTGCATTATTCATTCTTTTGCCCATTGTTGTTGTTACGTGCAGTCAAGTCAGTTCCGACTCATAGCAACCCTGTATAGGGTTTCCAAGGAACATCTGGTGAGCTTGAACCTTGCGGTTCAAACCAACCTTGAAGTCTAGCACATTATCCTGCAGCACCACACCAGGACAAGTAGAGTCTTGAATTTTTTCATAAGTTCATTCAGCTTGAGAAAGGTTGAGCATGTTCTTCCTTTTTGCATATTTTATTATAATGCTTGACTTTGTTTTTTAGAGCTATCCTTGGAAATTTTCTGTTCAGCTCTTTGACGTCCTCATTTCTTCTGTTTGCTTTAGCATCTCTACGATGGAAAACAAGTTTCAGAGTCTCTTCTGACATCCATTTTGGCCTTTTCTTTCTGTCTGTCTTTTTAATGACCTTTTGCTTTCTTCCTATGTGGTGTTCTTGATATCATCTCACAGTTCTTTAGTCTTTGGCCAACAGTGTCTAATGCATCAAAGCTGTTCTTGAGTGGTCTCTAAATTCAGGTGTGATATGTTCAAGGCTCTCATGGACTTGTTTTAACTTTCTTCAGCTTAATCCTGAACTTTCATATAAGCCCCTGGTCTTGTTTTCACTGATGATGTGGAGATTTTCCACCGTTTCTTCTCGCAGATGTGGTCAATTTGATTCCTGTGTATTCTACCTGGTGAGGTCCATGTGTATAATAGCTTTTAATGTTGTGTAAAAAGTGCATTTGCAGTGAATAAGTCATTGGTCTTTCAAAATTCTATCACACAATCTCCAACACCATTTCTATCACCAAGGCCATTTTTCCCCAGCTACTTCCTCTTTGTTTCCCATCTTAGCATTTCAATCCCCAGTAATTATCAATACATTTTGATTGCATGTTTGATCAATTTTAGACTGAAGAAGTTGACAGAACTCTTCAATTTCATCATCATTGGCTTTAGTGGTTGGGGTCTAAATTTGAATAATAGTGGCATTAACTAGTCTTTCTTGTTGTTGTTAGGTGCCATAGAGTCAGTACTGACTCATTGCATCCTTGTGTACAACAGAATGAAACACTGCCCAGTCTTTTGCCAATCTCACAGTCATTGCTATGCTTGAGCCTATCGCTGCTGCCACTGAACCAGTGTATCTCATTGGGGTCTTCCTCTTTTTCACGGACCCTCCACTTTACCAAGCAAGATGTCCTTCTCCAGGGACTGGTCCTTCCTGAAAATATGTCCAAAGGTTGACAGATAAAATCTGTTGATCCTGGCTTCTAAGGAGTATTCTAGCTGTACTTCTTCCAACACAGATTTGTTTATACTTTTAATATTTTCTTCTAAAACCATAACTCAAATGACTCAATCTTCTATGATCTTCTTTATTCATTGTCCAATTTTCACATATATATAAGGTTATTAAAAATACCATGGTTTGGGTCAGGCTCACCTTTGCTCTTAAACTGACATCTTTGCTCTTGAATACTTTAAAAAGGTCTTGTGTACCAGATTTGCCTAACACAATAAGTTGTTTGATTTCTAGGTTACTGCATCCATGAGTGTTGATGGTTGATCCGAGCAAAACAAAGTCTTTGACAACTTCAGTCTATCCATTTATCTTGATGTTATTTATTGGTCTAGTGGTAAGGATTTTTATTCTTTTTGTTTTTACACTGAGGTGCAACCCATACCAAAAGCTGTGGTCTTTGATCTTCATCAGTATTTTAAGTCCATTTCGCTTTCAGAAAGCAAGGTTGTATCATCTGCATATTGCAGGTTGTTAATGAATCTTCCTCCAAACTTGATGCCACATTTTCTTCATATAATCCAGCTTTTTGAATTATTTGCTCAGCATACAGATTGTTGATGTATGGACATTAATTATCCTATCATAGACAGCATTGCACTTCAAGATAGATCTTGAAATGTTCTTTTTTGATGATGAATGTTCCGCCGTTCCTCTTGAATTTGTTGTTCCCAGCATAGTAAACTATACGATTGTCAGATTCAAAATGGCCAATACTGGTCCATTTCAGCTCACTAATGCCTAGGATATTGATCTTTATGTGTTCCATCTCATTTTTGACAACTTCTAATTTTCCTAGATTTATACTTTGTACATTCTATGTTCTGGTTATTAATGTATGTTTGTAGCTGTTTCTCCTAATTTCATCTGCAAATGAAGAACCTGAAAGTTTGACTCCATTTGTACTCTATCTATTGCTGTTGTTTTTTTACTTTTGGTGTCATGTCCAAGAAGCTATTTCTAACTTCAGACTCATGAAAATGAAAATGTGTGGGGTTTTTTTTGAAAGTGTTATGGCTTCAGCTCTTATATTTAGACAATTGATGCATTGTGAAGACATTTTTGCTTGGTTTTATGTAGGGATCTAATGTCACTCTTTTGTGTGTGGAGATCCAGTTGTTCCAGCACCATTTGTTGAAGATCATTTGAGATTTGGGTTTAATTGGTCTAGGGTAGGACTTGGGCACTGGGACTTTAAAAAAGTCTCCTGGCTAACTCTGGTTCATAAGTTAAGGACCACTGAATTCAAGTAAGGGTAGTGTCATCCTTCCTCTCCCACCGTGGCAATATTTTGAGAAGTGGATTGTCTGTCCTTTTGAGTGGAGTAGCTACACTTTCATTATTAATTGTAAAAGGAATGACAAGATGGATGTGCCCATGGTCAGTCCCTACATGTTGTGTAGCTGGTCAAAGACCCTCCTGGAAGTCTCATTTTTGCCTTTACACCTTCCTAAATTCCAAGTTCTCTTGCTGCAGATTAGCAGCCAAGAAAGACCGAGGTGTGAGGGAAGATGATGTCCAGGCAGGCAGCAACATCCTGTTGGTGCACATGCTGTTCCACTAACTGGGCCTCCGCAACTCCCTGCTCCTGGGCTGTTGAATTGTTCATGTGAAGACTTGAGCTGCTCTCCCTAAGGAAATGCTGTTAACCAGCACCTGGCTAATCAATGAAGTAGCTGCTGTGTTGGGGCAGGGCTAGGATTGATCTATTCATTCAACAGCTGGGCACTGAGCCCTGCACTTGGCCATCAGAGCAGGGTAATGGAATGAATGGTGGTGGCAGAGAGGCCAGGGAGCAGGGCCCCTTTGGGGCTGTCTTGGCTCTAAGTCTGCCACTCTAGCATTGTCTCATTGGCCACTTGGATCTTATATAACAGGTACACAAAAGACTTAAAATCTCAGGCCACAGCTTCCCAAAGTGTGTTGGTGGTAGAGGACAAACTAAATCCCTGTTTTCATTCCTTCCCCCAAATGGAGCTCACAGAAAGCCTTTAAACCATCAGCTTTTATCTGTTTTTAGTGTCCAATTTAGGGCTTTGCAGGGGCTCCCTCCAGGGCTTTCTCAATGGATTTATATCACAGCTAGATAGTGCCTTCGAAAGCTCATCTGAGCTAGGAAATAGAGAAACATCCTTCTCCATTGTCAAGTGACAAGTGACGGTACCCAGGAAGCTTGCTAGAGTACACAGGGCACCCTCTCTGAATGCCATGGCTGGGGTGGGTCCCTGCCTGGGAAATGGGTTGACCAGAGAGGTGAGCGATCTCAGCAGGGGTCTGAATTGCCCTCTCTCTCCTGGGTACAGAGAATCTAACACTGAAAGCCTTTCAACAAAGCACTGTCTGTCCTTTCCGCCCATCACCTACAAGTACAGAGATGTCAGCTCCCTGGCCAACACCAGGTGCCATTTGTAGAGCTGTGTGCATGGAGGTGGGAGGAGGGCAGAAGCAGCGTGCTCTAGCTTGCCTGGTAGAAAACAAGCAAACAGCAGCTCTCTTCTGTATTACTATGCTGACTTCTTCTAGTTTCCACAAGGAGCCACATTAATTCCCTACTTTCTTGTCTGATCTCCTTTCCTAGACAGGGCATTCCTCTGTTTTTGTGTTCCATGAAAATTTATGGAGCTCTGGTAGTATAGTGGATTACGCTTAGGGCTGCTAACCTCAAGGTCAGCCATTTGAGTCCATCAGGTGTTCTGCGGGAGAAAGAGAAGGCTTTCTGCTGCCATAAAGATTTACAGCCTTGGAAACCCTATGCAGGGTCTCTATGGGTCGATGAATCAACTCCATGGCACATAACCACCACCACCACCATTATATGTCAGGTGCTGGGAGCCCCATTCCTGTGTGGTTCGTGGTGAGTGTGAGAGGGAAAGAACAAATAGCCGATGACATGCAGCAGTCAGTTGTGAAGAGAGAGGGCAGCACTTGAAGCTGAGACAGTCACAGGAAGAGCATCAGACCTGGCTTGGGGCCTCAGGGACTTCCTAGGACCTAGGGAGAGACCAAAAGAAATGTAAGGCAGAGACCAAAGGATAATGAGCATCCCTGGCAGGGGATGTTTCTCTAACCTAAGAGGTTACATTGACAGATTAGACTAGATAGGACTTTACCTGGGGAACTCCTGGGTCCCCCAAAATCAATCTCCAGAGAGGTCCTGATGAGTACTCATAGGATTCCCAAGACACTCCTAATGTATACCTGTTGTCCTGACAATGCTTTCATTCTAAAATGTTCCCAGTTTGAATGACAAGAAGATGAATATCAGAACTGTTCCTGAAAACCAGTGGAGACTGTGATCATTTGTCACCAGGGTTGAAATTCTATTTTGTGAGGAAATTCTTGGTGCCTGCTGTGTCTTTGTATGATGGGTGTTATACAGAATGTTTGGGCTTCCTCCACGGAGCTACTCAAAATTTTGGGGGTTGGAGATAGTGGTCATAAATATAATAGGAACTGTCTTAGTGTGCCTCTTTCTTTTGGAAACTTGAAGTCATGAAAGGCAGAGGGGAAGAATAAAGAAGAAAAGTACCTGTCACATACCTTGTTAAACACTCTATATATGGGCTCTCATTTATTTTCACAATGAATCAGGGGCGTAGATCGAGCATACCCATTTTTCAGATGAGGCAAGTGAGGCTTGGAGAGAGTGTAGAATTTGTCTAAGATCATGCAGCTCTAAGAAGATTAAATGTCCTGACTCCAGGCCAGTGTCCTCTTGTGACATCACAAGTTAAGGGACTATGACTTGAGTAGCTCTAGTCAAGGCCATGATAGCCTCAACTGGCTCTTCTTCTAGTCTTGCTCCTGTCACCGGTCCCCAGGGGACTCTTCCACTCCTCTGAAAGTCATGTTTCCTGGGAAGTGATGCATGGAATCCATCTTAGTCCCCAAACCCTTTGCAGAGGCCATCATAAGACCCTGCTAGGGTATGCAGGAAGAAAGGGCTCTAGTGGAGAATGTTAGTGACTACTAGGTTCCCTTCTGGGTCCCCCTCTGTCCCTACCAACTGTGTGCAGGCCACGGTCCCCCAGTCTTTCAGCTGAAGGGTGTAGAATGAATCCTTCCAGCTTTGGTGAGGTTGAATCCAGGATTGACAGTCTCACTTTCCCCATGGGCCCATCTTGATTCTAGTGGTTAAACAATGGGAAATAGCAACTTCACAATCCCTTTTTGAATCTCTAGATTGAAAAGGCAGATCCCCTGCCTGGAGCCATGGCTCATGGTTCTGCCAGAGGTGGGGGTGGAGGCCATGGAGGATCAGTTGATGTGAATGTGATGTATGAGCTGCTGCTTCCCAGTCATTCCTTGGCTCTGGGCCCCATAAAGGGTAGGGGGCTTACTGGGAACCCCAAGGGAGCTTTTTAATTGGTCAGAACTGAGGAGGAGGCTGGGGCTGCTTGTTCCAGGCTACTGAGCAAATAGCCCTGCCAAGACTTGTCTCTACTAAGTCCCAAGCATTGGCAAGAATCCCCTTGGCTGGCATCCTTTCCAATGTCAGACCCCTGCCCTGTGCCGTCTAAGAACAGCTCTCTGGCTTCAGGCCTCAGAACACCTGCCCCTCCCCTTCCCCCACAAGGATGGGCAGCAGTTCCTACTTCTTAGCAAGGGAACTTCCTGTAGACTGGAATGTGGAGGAGAAATAAAGGAAGATGGTTTGCATACCCAGACTTGTTCAGGTGGTGGTGTCAGGGTGTGCTCACCTGCCTTCTTCCAGGTGTGAGAATTGGCACTGCCTTGGACATGCCTGGTGGAGCTCCACATGGGTGTTCCTGGAGGGGATTGTGACCCAGGTTTGAGGATACCCACAGATTAGAAGGGAGCCAGTACCTGTGCTCCAAGGGTTTAGGAGGGACAGAGTGACCCTGTGTGTGGACTAGTGCAGGGCCCAACTTCCTGCCTCCTTGCCCCCAACACAGAATGCAGGGACACAGAAAGCATCATCCACTGTCTTTATAGCCCACCCCCCACCCCGGCTGTGATAACACATCCAACCGGGCTTCCAGAGTGTCCGCAGATCCAAGGTCTGAACATCCGGTTTTCCAAGTTGGGGTTGTTAAGTACCACCCTCAGGGATGGGGAGGGCCACAGAGCAGTGCCATGCAGTTCTTGATATTTGTGATATCTCCTCCTATGCCTTCATTCTGTCCCTGTCCGGGCCTAGAACAGAGCCCTTGGGGAAGGAGCCCGCAAAGGGTGTACTTATGAAATGAATAACTCATGTGCATCTCACACCTTCTACAGTCTTTTCATGTCTGTCTTCTTATTAAGGAGCCCTGGTGGCACGGTGGGTTAAGTGTTGGGTTTCTAACTGAAAGGGTGATGATTCGAACCCACTGGCAAAGATATCTAGTGAGTTCAAATGGCTGACTTTTCAGCTCTGCTTTCATGAAGATTTGCAGTTTGGAAACCCTATGATGGTGGTGGTGTGCTGTGGAGTCCGTTCTAACTCATAGTGTCCCTTTATAGACTTTCAATCATTACAGAAGCTGAAAGCTTCATTTTTCTCTTGCGGAACAGCTGGTAGTTTTGAACTTCTGACCTTGAGGTTAGCAGCCCAATTTGTAACCACTATGCTACCAGTCCTGGTGTGGCGCTGTGGATTAATGCGCCAGACTGCAAAGCCATTTGAAGTACAAAGTTGGTGGTTCAAGCTCATCAGTTGCTCCTTGGAAACCCTATACAGGGTCGCTATGGGTTGGAACTGACTCGACGGCACTAAACAACAACAACATGCTACCAGATCTTCTTTGGAAACCCTGTGGGGCAGTTCAGCTCTGTCCTATGGGATTGATCTGAGTCAGAATCGACTCAATGGCACTGGGTTAGGGTCTTCTCATTTGAGTGTCCCACCAAATCCTGTCAGGTGAGCCGAGCAAGCCTTACTACTTGTATTTTATTGTTGTTGTTGTTAAGTGCCATGGAGTCCTTGTATTTTATAGATGAGGAAAATGAGGACCTGAGAGATAAAGTGACTTGCCTGAGGCCACACTGAAAGTTGGGTACGGAGGCCGGGCCAGCACACAGACCTGAGTGGTGCAGAGACCTGTCCTCTGTGCAGCTGTCAAGTCAGGCTCTTTAGTTGTAACCCTAGGAACTTGGAAACTCTGTGAGGGACAAGCAGCTGAACCTCAGTCCCACCTGCAGAAGTCAGCACTGTTCTGGAGACAGCTTGAGGCCCTGGGCCCTGGTGGTGGGGAATGGGTGGCTGGATGAGGAGGAGGCTGACTCAGTAAACAGGAAGATGTTGGGCTGTCAAGGGGAAACAGAGCTATTGGGAGCCCCATTCAACAGGTAGAAGGAGCAGGGGACAGCAAGCCCTGGAAACAGGAAGATGGATCCTGGTAAAACAGAGTCGGGTGGTTCTGACGCAAACATTGGCTGAATGCATACTCTGATCCTGCCGGTGGGTATGACAGTGACAAAATGCATCAGTGAGTGTGCTAGCTGCCCCCAGTTTGACTCCAAGGTGTTCCCTACTTTGATTCCATAGGTTTCAAGGTCCTCATCTGGCTTTAAGTTGGCTTCTCAGCTCTGTTGCTCACCCATGCCCAGCACAGCCTCTGAAACCACGCCATCTTGCTCACTGGTACTTGCACACGACTTGCACTCCTATCCCTGGACTATTGAATATCTCTGTCTTTCCTGTAGTACTGCCTCCTTTTCTTGCTGCCAACCACCTTCCCTCCCATTTTCAGTCCTTCCTGTCTTCCTTTTTCTCTTTCCTAATCAAAACTAAAACCAAACCCACTGACTCATAGCAACCATCTATCGCACAGGGTAGAACTGCTCCTTGGAGTCCTGATGGACTGTAGGATAAACACTGAACTTCTAACTGCAGGATTCATGGTTCAAACCCACCAGCCATTTCTTGGAAACCCTATACAGGATCGCTATGAGTCAACCCTGACTTGATGATACTAAACAACAACAGAACTGCTCCTTAAGACTATAAATCTTTATGATAGCAGATGGCCTCACCTTTCTCCTGTGGAGTGCTGGGTGACTTTGAACTGCTGCAGACCTTGTGGTCAGCCCAATGCCTAACCCATAGTGCCACCAAGGCTCTCTCCCCTCCCGCAGCATACCCTAAGTGGTGCTAACCACACTGATGTTGTAGTCTTTCCAAGCATCTCTGTGCTTTCCTGGATTTGTCACTCTGATCTTTGATCCTAACCTAGTCCTTCCTGGCTTGGGAGGCATGTAACGGCCTGACTGTCCATCTCAGTACCTATGCAGAGGTCAGGCCCAGGAGACAGACTCTAGCTGAGCCCTCCACCCCTCATTATTCCATCTCAGGAAGTAGGCAGTCATGTGGTTGAGGGGCCCATCCTGAACCTCCACATCACAGTCCAAATTTTCTCCATTACTGGTATCGATTTCCTCAGTTGAACTGCTGGGACCCAAGGCAGCCTCCACAAGTCAGCAGTTCATTAAGTCCCAACTGTCCCAGGGGACTAGCCTGTAGATAAATACATATGTGACAGAGGCCAGGCCAGGGCTGTGAGTCCAGCCTGCTGCAGAGTCTGTGGCCAGAGTGAAACATTCAACTGCTGGGTTTGGACAGGAGGGACAGAAAGCAGAAGTCCTAGACATCACTCTCCCTGCATCATAGCTGTTGTAGAGGGGATTGGCCTTTGGACCCCACTGCTGGACCAACAGGACACCTATCCAGGGCTTCAGCATCTGGCTGCCACCACCCTCTCTCTGCCACTTTTCTGCCTGTCCTCCCACCAAATATCTGCTAGGCTGTGAGCTGGGCATACAACATCGAGAGCTTTCCATAACTCCATCCCTGCCCTCAAGGAGCTCCCAGTCCATTGGGGAAGGTAGACTCCATACCAATAATTACTGTGCTCTGTTCTAGGTGTTGAACTATCAGGATTATTCCCAATTTAGAGACTGAATTTCCTCTAGGTAGAGGTGTTTCAGCTAAGACATTTCCCCTAACCTTTTATTCTTAGTTTTCAAAGTAACTTATTCATTGGAGAAATTTTGCACAGCACAGACCCTGAAGCATAAAGTAGAAAAAGAAATTTGAGCAAGTCAGGACTTGTTGACTTTTTCGCTTTCTCTTTCCTTTGTCTGGTGGAGGAGGTGAAGTAGCAAGCTCTTGCGTGGCGGTTGACCATGTGTCCTTTGACCAACAGTTTCACCCAGCAGTCAGAGTGACATGAACTGGTGTGGAGAAGGCCTGACTCATTCCTGAAGGGAGAATGCAGTTGAAGTCTTGATCTTTGAGTCTTCATCTGCTTCCACATCCTACTTGCTGTTTCTCATTGCCCCTGTCAGATTAAATGCAAGTGCTTATAGGAAAAGATTTTGAAGGAAAATAAAGGGCTCAGGTTTCTCCCTTCCTTTACCTTCTCCTCTTGAGGACTTGGAGGAAAGTGTCAACTCTCCAGAGATATTATGGGAGCCATACATGGCCAGACAACAACAGGGCTCAGCAAGGTCCTCCATCCAGGCAATCAGCCAAAGGTGCAGGTGCTTATGGAGCCCACCATCAACCCCAGGGTACACAGCAGGTTAGGTAGAAGTTGTCATAAGGGTGGAAGATCTGTTCCCTGAACACACAGGCTGTGGAATGACTGAGAAGTGCAGGTTATCACAGAGGGTCTGAAAAAGCATAGGCTGGCTGTGCTTATTTCTGAGTGACCCCTAAGCCAGGGACTGATGCTAGGGAAGCTGCTGAGTGGGAACATTTTATCAAACTCCTGTAGCACAAAGAGTCACTTCCCTTGTTCCAAAGCTTTGTCACTTGCTGTAGTCAGATGGCCGCCTTTTTCTACACTCTTCATCCACACACTCCCTCCGTCCCTTCTGGCCATGGGGGTCTGATGGAGTCACTTGTTCACTCAGTCATTCAACGAGTAACTATTTAATGAGTTCCCACTGTATGCTACGCACTGTGCTTGACCATGGAGAGTTGGTGATGAGTAAATGATGAGGAAGGAACATGGCCCCTTCCTTCCTGGTGCTTACAGCTTAGAGGACTCTGTACATGGACATCCCATTTGTCAGCTCAAAGCCACACCAGGGCCACTGGGGTGGGACAAGCAGATACAAAAAAGAAATGTAAACATGTCAATACTGCAAGGGGACCCACAAGGAACCCTTACTCTTTTCAGGCTAAACTCTACTATCCCTCCCAAACACCTTGCCAAAAGGTAGAATCCAGGAAAGGAGTATGGACTAAGTTACTAATATTTGTTTAGTTCTGCATTAGCCAAGGTTTTCTAAGAAAAAAACAAAAACCAACAGGAGATCTATCTATCTGTCCATCCATCCACTCATCCATCCATCCATCCATCTATCCATCCATCCATCCAGCTAGCTAGCTATATTATCATCTGGCTAACTATCTATTCGAAGTCCTGGTATGGTGCTGTGGGTTAATGTGCTGGACTGAAAAGTCATTTGAACCACAACCCAGTGGTTCAATCTCACTAGCCACTCTTTGGAAATCCTATACAGGGTTGCTATGGGTCAGAACTGACTGGATGGCACTAAAGAACAAGCCATCCATTCATCCATGTACTCATCATATCTATCAATCTAGCTATCTTTCTTTCTTTCAGTCTATCTATCTACCTATCAATTGATCTATTTATCTATATACTGATCTGCCTTATAATCTATCTACCATCCATCCATCCATATCTACCTATCTACCATCTATCTATCTATCTATCTATCTATCTATCTATCTATCTATCTATCTATCTATCTATCTACCTAATCTATCCACCTACTCATCCATCCACCCATACATATCTACCTATCTATCATCTATCTATCTATCTATCTATCTATCTATCTATCTATCTATCTATCTGTCTATCTATCTACCTAATCTATCCACCTACTCATCCATCCACCCATACATATCTATCTATCTATCATCTATGTAAGAGCTCTGGTAGCGTAGTGGTTATGATTCGGGCTGTTAACCCCAAGGTCGGCAGTTTGAAACTACCAGCTGTTCCATGGGAGAAAGATGAGGCTTTCTGCTCCCATAAAGATTTATAGCCTTGGAAATGCTGTACAGGGTCACTATGAGTCAGAACCGACTCCATGGTACTTAAGAACAACAATCATCTATCTGGACTCCTGGTGTGGTGCTGTAGGATAAGCACTCAACCACAAGGTTGGTTTGAACTGCAAGGTCAGTAGTTCAAACTCAACAGCTGCTCCTTGGAAACCTTATACAGGGTGGCTATGAGTCAGAACTGACTCAATGGCACTTTACAACAACAATCATCACTATCTATCTATCTATCTATCTATCTATCTATCTATCTATCTATCTATCTATCTATCTTTAGGAATTAACAGACAGATTGTGGTTGCTGGCAAGTCTAAATATCTACACACCAGGTGGTAGGTTGGAAAAACAGACACGATGTCTATGTCACAGTTTTGAAGTAGAAATCCTTCTTCCTTAGGAAACTTCAGTTTTTGCTTTTAAGGTGTTCAACTGATTAGATGAGGCCTGCCCATATTGTGCGGATAACTTACTTTACTTAAAGCCTACTAAGGAGCTCTGGTAGCATAGTGGTTACAAATTGGGCTGTGAACCGCAAGGTCAGAAGTTCAAAACTACCAGCTGTTCCATGGGAGAAAGATGAGGCTTTCTGCTTCCATAAAGATTTACAGCCTCGGAAACTCTGTACAAGGTCACTATACGTCGGAACTGACGCCACAGCATATAACCACCAACCACGACCACCACTGATTGTCGGTGTTAATTCCGTGTAAATTCTTTCATAGCATCATCTAGACAGGTGTTAGGCCAAACAACTGGGAGCGTTAGCTCATCCAAGTTGTCAAATAACATTTACTCCCACAGTTACTAAAGTGCCACACACTGGACCCAGCACTTTTCACTCCTTATTTTAATCCTCAGCAAACCTGTAAGAGATAAATATCAAAACCCCAATTTACAGATCAGGAAAGTGAGGCACAAAGGGGTGAATTAACACATCAAATATTCACATTAGTAATATATAACTAAGCCCGGTTCCAGAGTCCATACTTTCCCTACAGAACCACACTGTCTCTGAGAAATACACAAAACCTTCATTTACCCGTTCCACCTGGCTACTACAGGCAGATGAACACTCAGACCCTGAAAATTGTTTCCACTTAATGCTTTGACAAAAATTATAGGGAAAATGCCAGAATGTATTTTCCCTTCCCTTCCTTAACTTTGGCTTGTCTCCCTCTATTGTCCTTGTTCTGACAGCCCCCAGACTCCCTGCCCCCATTCCCTAGAAAACTCCAAGAAGGTTCACGTGATGATTTAAATCCCCACTTTCAGCACTCTGAACCAGTTCTGCTTTCCTGGCTGTGATCTGGGTCCCCATCTGGTTTAGAGGCTATTTTGATCTGCCTGATGCAGATTAGCTGCCGTGATCTAGGGCTGAGCTGCTGGAGAGGTGCCTTTATCTACAGTAGGACAATTTAAAAACTAACTCAAAGCACAGAGAACAAATAAATAAATTCCTCTTTCTGTTTCCAGCACGCTCCATCCCGTTTCTACAGGTAATTGCTGAAGGCTTTTTGCTTCAAATGGGCTCTTTGTTTGCATCAAGTATGGAGTACTACAAAGTAGACTGAGAACTGGCTGATTTCTGGCCAGAAGTACCAGACAAGGGAGGTGGTGGTTCCACCAGGGTTAGGGAGGTGTGTCTCCTGACCCAAGAGCAAGGGCAAGATAGTGAAACCCTTTCTGAGTTTACATGTCAAGTCTTCATTTATTCACTCTAATGTAAATGTTCTTGGGTCGGGAATTATCTCTCTTCTTTCCAATCGTTGAGGAGAGACATTCAGGCCTGCCCTGGCCTGAGCCCAGAAAGTAGATGATTAATTCTATTGTAGATGTCCTGAAGAATATTGTCCTATATAGTTATGGTAGATGAGCCCCAGAGATTGGAAGGCACTCAAAATACACAGCAACTGAAACAAAGGACTCGAGTTTACCAGCAATTCTGAAGATGGCGCAGGCCCAGCAGTTCTTTGTCCTACTATATACAACCATTCAGAGCCAACTCAGTGGTGACTAACAACATCAATGAATGCCCTGATGTTTCGGGAGCTCATACACATGAAAATATGAGTTTCTGCGTCCTCTAGATGAGTGGTGATGAGATGTTCTGACTTGAGAGGCAGAGAAGAGGCTCACGGATGGGAAGGTGAGTGAAGAAGTGATATGTCTTATAACTTCTGGAAAGCTGTGGGTTTAAAGAACAGAAGCTT
Organism: Chrysochloris asiatica; assembly: GCF_000296735.1. Classification (NCBI taxonomy): domain Eukaryota; kingdom Metazoa; phylum Chordata; class Mammalia; order Afrosoricida; family Chrysochloridae; genus Chrysochloris; species Chrysochloris asiatica. The sequence continues at coordinate 33,287,815 of NW_006408526.1, read as the reverse complement.
GAATAGCTGTAAACTCCATCTCTCATGTACTTCTTACAATCACTTTCTGAAAAGAACTTTACTCTCCCCATGATAAATAAGCTACTCTGAGGGCTGAGATCCAATTTCAGCTCGCAATGGCAGGGACAGAATTCAAACACATGTCCTCTATGAGATGTACCAGGCTCTCTCCTCTGTTCCATGACTGCTCTGTGAAAATTGTTTCGAGTAGCTGGTGAGGCAGGGTGCAGATGGACAGAGAAGGGTGAAGACCGAAAAAATGAGGAGTGAGGGAATATTCTTTCCCCCTCCCTCCCACAGCCCTTTGCCTTGCTTTCAATTTGGGCAGCTTCTCCCTCTTTTCTGGTCAGTGGAACTGTTGCTCTGACCTAGCAATTGAGGATGAGTTTTTATCTTTTCAGTGACCTGGACCTATTATATATTCAGAATGAAGAAAGTGACTATCAAAAGTCAAAACTCTCAGAAGATTCACACTGGGCTGGATATGGGTATTGTCGTTGTTGTTGTTAAGTGACATCGAGCTGGTTCTGACTCATAGCAACCCTGTATATGTAGGGTTTCTGAGGAGCAACTGGTGAGCTTGAGTCATTGACCTTGCGGTTCAAACCGACCTTGTGATCCAATGCTTTATCCTTCAGTGCCATACCAGGACTCTGGATATAGGTATGGGAACATTTTATTCCAGAATCTCTATGGCATCCAGGTGACCCTGACCCTATGTTGGCTGGGCATGTGGCCAAGGTAGTAGATGGGAGCATTCGGTCCCTTCCATGTGTACCCTTGTCTGTGAGGTCAGTAATTATCTCTTTATAGATGAGCACAAAAGGCTCAGAGAAGTCAAGCCCAAGGTCATACACATAACAAGCTACAGATCAGATATTTGAATCCAGGTGTGTCCCATTCTAAAACCAAACCTTCTATTAGAAAACAGCACAAAACACCTACAAGTAACATTTCTGGAAGCTTCTTTCATGTGCTGTACTGAATGCTTTACAGACATCACCTCATGTTCTACTTGTAAGATCACTTTTTTGTAGATAACTGAAGCTGAGAAAGGTCCATACTTTGCTGTGAGTGACATAAATCCTAAATCAGTGTCTCACCTGTGTTCTTAACCCCTTTGTCACCACTTAAACATGGGCACCCAAAGGACAAGATTAAGTGCTAGCATTTCATGTAGGGCAGGTGTGGGTACCATCTGGGTTGAAAGATAAGAGGAGGGAGTTTAGAGGGAGCACTGCTAAATCTCAACTTTCTGGGTTCACACTTATTAGACATATCACAGTGTGTTTGGTGGTGGTGTTAAGTGCCATCAAGTCAGTACTTACTCATAGCAACCATAGCATAACAGAATGAAACACTCCTCAGTCCTGCGCCAAACTCACAATCGTTGCTACACTTGAGCCCTTTGCTGCTCCATCTGTGTCATTCCATCTCATTGGGGTATCTTCATCGTTTTCTCTGAACTTCCACTTTACCAAACATGATATCCTTCTCCTGATAATACAATTGAAGTACGAGAGAGGACGTTTGGCCATCCTGGCTTCTAAGGAGCATTCTAGCTGTCCTTCTTCCAATACAGACACCTTTGTTCTTTTGGTGGTCCATGGTACTTTAAATATTGTCCTCCAACACCATAATGCATCAATTCTTCTACAGTCTTCTTTATTCACTATCCAACTTTCACATGCATATGAGGTTATTGACATGCATATGAGGTTAGTGACATCTTTGCTCTTCAAAACTTGAAAGAGTTCTTGTGCAGCAGATTTGCCTAAGGCAATAAATACGTTGTTTGATTTCTTTACTGCTGCTTCCCTGAGTGTTGATGGTTGATCTCAGCTAAGTGAAGTCTTTGACAACTTCAATCTTTTCTCTATTGACTTTGATGTTATTTATTGATCCAGTGGTGAGGACTTTTGTTTTCTTTATATTGAGGTACAACCCATACTGAAGGCTGTGGTCTTTGATTTTCATCAGTATTTCAAGTTCTCTTCGCTTTCAGCAAGCAAGGTTGTGTCGTCTGCATGTCACAGGCTGTTAATGAGTCTTCCTCCAATCCTGATGCCACATTTTTCTTCATATACTCCGCTTCTTGAACTGTTTGCTCAGTGTGCAGATTAAATAAGTATGGTGAAAGAATACAACCCTGGCACACACCTTTCCTAATTTTAAACCATTCAGAGTCCCCTTGTTCTGTTCTAATGACTGCCTCTTGGTCTATATACAGGTTCCTCATAAGCACAATTAAGTCTTTCAGAATACTTATTTTCCACCATGTTGCCTCCAGTTTGTCATGATCCACACAATCAAAAGCCTTTGTGTAGACAATAAAGCACAGGTAAACTTCTTTCTGATAGTCTCTGCCTTTAGCCAAGATCCTTCTGACATCAGCAATGATATCCCTTGTTTCATGCCCTCTTCTGAAACTGGCCTAAATGTCTGGCAACTCCCTGTCAATGTACTACAGCCATTTTTGAATTATCTTTAGCAAAATTTTACTTGCATGCAATATATATTTTAAAAAAAATTTGTTATAAATTGTGTGTTAGTTTACATGGGAGAACATTATCTTTACATTCATCCTATCATATTTCATTTTATTGCAATTATTACAATCCCTGCATGCATCACCAAACAACCAAAGTGTACACCCCACACGCCTGACCCCTGGCTGCCAGCACACAGCCCTTTCCCTCCCTGAGTCCAGAGTCCCCAGCTGCTCCTTCTCTTCACGTCATCGTCTCTGCCTCTTATCTCTGGTGTCACTGCTTCCCAGGACAGGGTCCCACACTTTTCTTTTCTCCCTTGATGATTCCAGGGATCTCTTCTCCTGGACTGCAAAATCATCCACTCCCCTCCTTTTGGTACAAAATGTTTGCATTTACCTTTCCAACAATCACTGTCAGACCTGACAGCAATCATTCCCTATTAAACCACAGAAGTCTTATCCCTCTTACCTTTTATTAACCCAATCTAGACAGGTTGGAAATAACTCAGTGGAGATTCTACCTTTGCCCATACCCTCTGGAACTAGTTTTCCTATTGAAAGCTTGTAAGCCAGTCACTTCTTGCTTTTGTAGCGCCCCCCCCACCCACATTTTGGGTAGCCAATGTTTAAGTTCCCCATCCTTGTTGACCCTGTGTACTAAGAGGGTGGGAATGATCCTCACTGTAGAGATTTGTCTGCTCCTTTGTCATACTGCATCCACAAGCATAGGCCAAGTTCATCGGCTTATAGTGGATTACTCCTTTTTTTTCCCCCCCTCTTCTTTCTTCCTCTAGTCATGTTCTGATCATCCAGCCATTGATGCCAGGTCAAATGAGTACTATCTGCAAGTATGGGTGTTCTTGTACATCCCCCCTCACTTCATATCAGCTGGATGCTTCACACTCCATTCTAGTCCTCTGGGGCTAAGTCCCTGCCCCTGGGTCCAGGAGTCCCCAGGTCTCGCCATATTGCTGGTTAACCTGGTCTCAATCCAGGTTAACAGGAGTCTATTGAATGTGGTCGGAGTGAGTTCACAACTTCGTTGCTGTTTTTCCTCCACTTCCCCTTATTGGTGACCAACGTGGTGTATTCCATTTGAGTTTCAGTCTTGGAAGGGGGTTTGCCTTGAGGGGACCTGACCACTTGCCTTGACGGCTCCCAGGGGAACAACTTGCTTGTTCTTGTAGTAGTCAATTGGACTGCTGTTATTGTTTTTAATTTTTCCTGCTGGTCTTTCTTTCAAGAAGTGTCTTTTGTTCTTCTAGCTGCTCCAGGCTGGTCTGCTTGTCCTTTCAAGTGGAAATTTCCCACCTCAGAAGATTTTGGATGGGGATCAGAATTCCATTGCATGCAATATTAATGATATTGTCAAATGATTTCCACATCCCCTTGGGCCGCCTCTCTTTAGAATGGGCACATATATGTATCTCTTCTAATCCGTTGGCCAGGTAGCTGTCTTCCAAATTTCTTGGCTTAGATGAGTGAGTGCTTTCAGTGTTGCATCAGTTTGTTAAAAGATTTCAATTTGTATTACATCAATTTCCGGAGCCTTGTTCTTTGCCAAAGACTTCAGTGCACCTTGGACTTTTTTTTAGTATCATTGGCTCTTGATCATATGCTACTTCTTGAAATGGTTGAACATCAACTTTTTTTGTTTTCTTTTGCACAGTTACTCTGTGTATTCCTTTCATCTTCTTTTGATGTTTTCTGCATCATTCAATATTTTGCCCAAAAAATCCTTCAATATTGAAAGCTGAGGCTTGCATTTTTTTCTTCAGTTGCCTGTTCCCTTAGCTTGAGAAATGCTGAGCATGTCCTACCCTTTGGTTTTCTAACTCCAGATCTTTACACATTACATTATAATACTTGACTTATCCCAGTGTAACATGGAATACTGGTGTGGCGCTGTGGGTTAATGTGCCAGACTGCAAAGCTATTTGAACTGCAAGGTCAGTAGTTCAAGCTCACCAGTGGCTCCTTTGAAACCCTATACAGGGTTGCTATGGACTGGAACTGACTTGACGGCACTAAACAACAACAGTGTAGCATATACATATTACATGTCTAGCCATGGGGGCTGTGCCATCCTTGGAAATTCCATACAGGATTGCTGAATGACAGTCAGAATTGACTAGATGACACTTAACTGAGTCCTCATGTGGCACTGTAGGTTAAGCAGTGTACTGCTAACTGAAAGGTTGACAATTCAAACCCACAGCCACTTCTCGGAAACCCTATACTAAGTTGTTGTGAGTCAAAACTGACTTGACAGCACTTGACAAAAACAACAGCTGACATTTTAAAAGGTTAAAAGAGGAGGAAATGAAACCCAAATAATGAAGTAGTTTATAACCCAAAACTGTAGGTTGCCAATGGTAGCAGATCAGGTATATAATGTGAATTTGGGAGGTGCTATTTTGAGCCTCTATTTGAAGTTTTATTTTGAGAGTCTATTTGGAGTCCTGGTGTGGTGCTCTAGGAAAAGCAATGGACTGCAAAGTCAGTTTGAACTGAAAGGTCTGCAGTTCAAATCCACCAGTACTCCTCATAGTTTGCTATGAGTCAGAATGACTTGATGGCAATTAACAACAACATATAAAAAGCAGCACGTACATATATGTTGTTGTTTTGAAGTGCTATTGAGTCAATTCTGATTCATAGTGACCCTGTAAAAGGTTTTCAAAGCTGATACTCTTTGTGGAAGCAGAAATCTTTCTCCTATGGCATGACTAGTGCACTCCAACCACTGACCTTGTGATGTGCAGTCCAGTGTTTACCCTACAGAGCCACTGCATATACATATATAGGAGAATAGGTAAGAACTTATTAACACTCTGGTTATATTAAAACACCCCACATCCATGGCTAATGATTGTATGTATGTACACATGAAATGATTCTGTCGAATAGACGAGTGACAGTGGATGATGTGGCAAATTATTTACAAATCAGCCATGGCTCTGCCAATGAAATAATCCATGACAGAACTGGGTTTTGAAAAGTTTGTGCAAAATGAGTACTGAAACAACTCATGGAACAGCATAAACAGAAGTGTTTGGACATCTGCAAACAACATTTAGACTGATACTCAAAAGAAGGTAAATGTTTCTTTATAAAAATCGTTACAGGTGATGGGACATGGATTCATCACAAGAGCCTGAGAGTAAATGGCAGAGTACAGAATGAAAACATCCTCTATTGCCGACTAAGAAAAAGCTCAAAAGTCAAGTATCACCTGGAAAATTGATGCTTACAGTTTTCTGGGATTCTCAGGGGCCAGTATTGGAGCACTATCAGGAAATAGGTTCAACAATCAGCAGTGCTCATTACAGTAGATGCTCACTGAAGAGTTGAAGCCTAAACTTCAGATTAAACCAGAGGACCTTTATCCAAGGGCTTTGTGATTTTGCATGACAATGCACGTCCACACACCTCTGCCCACACTGTTGACATCCTCCCTATAGTCCTGATCTTGCTCCATCAGACTTTCACCTGTTTGGTTCTCTGGAAGCAGCCCTTCAAGGATGAAGATTCACCTCTGATGAAAAAATGAAGACAGCGGTGCATTAGTGGCTTGAAGCTCAGCCAAAACTGTTTTTAATTTGGGAATACGAAAGCTTGTTGATAGTGGGACAAAGTATATTGAAAAGCAAGGAGATTATGTCAAAAAATGATGCATTTGTTATTTCTAAAAGTTGATTAAAATAAATTTTAAAGCCAGAGTGTGGACAATTTTGACTCACTCTTAAATATTGTTGCTAAGTGCCAAGGGGTCGGTTCCAACTCACAGTGTCTCGTATCGGGTTTCTAAGGCTTTACATTTTTGTGGGAGCAGAAAGCCTCATCTTTCTTCTGTGGAGGGACTAGTGGACTCAAACCACTGACCTTTTATTTTGAAGTTCAGTGCTTGTTCTATGGAGTCACCATGCACCACATCTATCTATCTATCTATCTATCTATCTATCTATCTATCTATCTATCTGTCTGTCTGTCTGTCTGTCTGTCTGTCTGTCTGTCTGTCTGTCTATCTAACTATTTATCTATACCTGTATTGTAATCATAAATATGAATTGGAACTGATTCAATGGTACATATGTTGCTGCTATGTGCCGTTGAGTCTGTTCCTACTCTTAGCGTTTCCAAGGAAGGGCTGGTGAGTTTGAACCACCAACCTTGGGATTAGCAGTACAGTGCTTATTATTTTACAATGCCACACCAGGACTCTCTCTCTCTCTCTCTCTCTCTCTCTCTCTCTCTCTCTATATATATATATAT
>NW_006408526.1:33273669-33280724 GCF_000296735.1 Chrysochloris asiatica | reverse complement strand
AAGGCACTTAACAAACAACATGCAATATATGCATGTTGTCGTTGTTAAGTGCCATCAAGTCAGTTCTGACCCAGAGTGACCCTGTATAGGGTTTCCGAGGAGTGACTGGTGAGCCTGAATTACCGACTTTGCAGTTCAAAACTACTTTGCAGTCCAGCGCATTAACCCACAGCACCAAAATTATCCATATTTTGGCTATAGAATTCATTTTAATCAAATTTTAGAAAAGACAAATAAATCATTTTTTGACATAATCTCCTTGCTTTTCAATACACTATGTCCATCTGTCAACAAGCTTTCATGTTCCCTTATTAAAAAATGTTTTAGGCTGAGCTGCAAGCCACAAATGAATCTATGTCTTCACTTCTTCATAAGAAGTGAATCTTCATCCTCTAAGGGTTGCTTTCAGGGGACCAAACAGGTGAAACTATGATAGAGCAAGATCAGGGCTATAGCGAGGATGCTTTAACACCTCAAAACTAAGTTTTTGCAGAGTGTCAGAATTGTGGGCCGTGCAGTTCCATACAAGATCACAAAGCCCTTGGGTACTAGTCCTCTACATTTAACCTGAAATTTAGGCTTCAGCTCCTGAGTGAGCATCTCACTGTAATGAGCATTGCTGATTGTTGAACCTGTTTCCTGATAGTGTTCCAATATTCGCCCTTGAGAGTCCCAGAAAACTGTAAGCATCAATTTTCCAGCTGATAGTTGACTTTTGAACTTTTTCTTAGTCGGCGATAGAGGATGTTTTCATTCTGCACTCTGTCATTTACTCTCAGGCTCTTGTGATGAATCCATGTCCCGTCACCTGTAACGATTTTTTTAGAGAAACGTTTATCTTCCTTTGCGTATTAGTCTAAATGTTGTTTGCAGATGTCCAAACACTTCTGTTTATACTGTTCCATGAGTTGTTTCAGTACCCATTTTGCACAAACTTTTCAAAACCCAAGTCTGTCGTGGATTCCTTCATATGCAGAGTCATGGCTGATTTGCAAATGATTTGCCACATAATACACTGTCAGTTTATCTATTCCACAGAATCATTTCATGTGCATACTCAATGTTGTCATCAGTTGTGGGCATGTATGGGTATTTTAATATAACTGGAGTGTGGATAAGGATGAGTCAAAAATTATCCACTCTCAAGGGAGAAGAGCGGAGAGCGGGACACTACCCAGAGAAGCAGTGATGCCTGAGATGGAAGCAGAGACTATGACAAGGAGAGATGGAACTGTTGGGGACTTTAGACACAGAGAGGGAGAGGGGCTGTGTGCTGATGACCAGGGGCATGCTTGTAGTATATACCCTTTGGATGGTTGATGATGCATGGAGGGGATTGTAACCATAGCAATGAAATGATATACTATAGGATGAATGTAAAACTAATGTTTTCCCATGTAAACTATCACATAATTCACAATAAAAAATTAAGAAAAAAAAATTATCCGCTCTCTGTTTATATTAAACGTCCATCCACATCCACAACAATAACATGCATGTCACGATGTGCATGTTGTTGTTTTTATGTGCCATGGAGTCAGTTCTGATTCATAGTGACTCTGTAAAGAATTTCTGAGGAGTGGCTGGTGAGTTTGAACCACCGACCTTGCAGTTCAAACTGATCCTGTGATCCAGTGCAGTATCATGCAGTGCCACACCAGGGCATGAGAGGACTTCAAAATGCAAATGAAAAAAATAAAATTGAAATGTAATGGAGTTTTTACAAGAATTTTTCAAAATCTTTTTATTGTGAGTTGAATGAAGACAAGATCATCAGTTTCATACATGTTGTTTCATCTCAATGATTCCAATCCCCTCCCGGTAACAATAGTTATCCCACTTCCTCCCTGTGGTTCTTATTTCCATTCCACCCTCCTTCACAACCCTTCTCAACTTTGTCCTTAGGTAAATATTGCCCTTTTGATCTTGAATAATAGACCATTCCATAGTGAGCATACCTCACTAGTGTTGTTTCCCCCTTATATACCTATATACTTCTTGGCTGATAATTGGTCCATGAGGGTGAGTTCCAATCCAACCCTAGAGGGCCACAATCTTTGGTTCCTCTAGTCTCGTTCTAACCAGAAAGCCCTTTTGGTTTTGTTTACAATTTTGAGTTTGTTCCACATTTTCTCCTACTCTATCTGGGACTTTCTAATATGATCCCTTTCAGAGCAGTTGGTAGTGGTAGGCGGGCACTGTCTAGTTCTTTTGATGTCTGAGTGGGGGTAACTAATGTTCACCAGCTCCATGGTCCATTGAATAGTTGTTGCCAAGCATCTTCAATTCTTACCACTCTTCTTTCTTCTGCACATGGAGAGACCAATCATTGTACCTTAGATGGGTGCTCATGAGCGCTTAAGAATCCAGATGCTACTCATCAAAGCAGGCTATAGAGCATTGTCTTTGTGGATTATGTTACATCAATTGAGATTATGGTCCTGAACCCCCAGGCCCAGGAACTCATTGCCTTAAGATGTTTGATAATATCTAAGAAGATTTCATCATTATGTCCCCTGTATGCTCCACCACATTCATAAGTGTGTTTGTAGCAAAGGTAAATACCCATGTACAAATATCCCTTTTCAAAACCTTATATATTTTGTAGGTATAGCCCATTCTCCCTCTCATACCCATTCAGCTTGTGTATTTGTCCATGTATCTATAAGCAAAACACTATTAGTTCAGGGCTGTGCATATAACACTATTTACTTCTATCTCTTTTAGCCCTTGGATACCTCCCTGTGTCTTCACTATTCTTCTGCTAGCCTCCCTCTTTTTGTATATTGCCCTCCCCATCACCCAAGTGAACATGTGTCTAACCTCTAGGCAGTGAATTATTCTCCCTTCCTTCCCACCCCTGGTAACAAAGCATGTTTCTTTTAGCATGAAAATCTTTTCTTGAGATTTTATAATAGTGATCTCATATAATATTTGTCCTTTTGTGATTGACTAATTTCACTCAGCATAATGTTCTCCCAGTTCATCATGTTATGAGGTTTTAGATTCATCATTATTATTCAATGTTGCCTAGTAGTTCACTGTGTGTATATGCCAAATTTGTTTATCCATCCTTCCATTGATGGGCACTTACGCTGTCTCCATCCTTTGGCTATTGTGAATAGTGCTGTGATAAACAACAGTGTGTATCTATCTACTCATGTCCTGGTTCTTATTCTTGTGGATATGTATCAAGTCAAGGGATTGCTGAGTCATACAGTATTTCTATTTCCAACTTTTCCTTTTCCACAGTGATTGAAACATTGTCCCACCAGCAATGTAGGAGGGTCCCAGTCTCTCCACACCCTGGTCAGCATTTGTTGTTTTCTGTTTTTCTGAACTTTCTATTAATGCTAGGGGTGAGATGATATCTCATTGTTGTTTTAATTTGCATCTCTTCAATGGTTAATGATTGCGCACATTTCTTTATATATTTGTTGACTTTCTGAATATCTTCTTTGGTGAAGTGTCTGTTCATGTTCTCTGCAGATTTTTTAATTGGGTTGTCTTTTTTTTTTGTAGAGGTGTAGTTTTCTATACATTTCAAGAAGCTAGTCCTTTGTTTGATATGTAATTGCAAAAAACTTTTTCCCAGTCTGTGGGCTCTGTTTTTACTCTTTTGGTGAAATCTTTTCTTACATATAAGTGTCTAATTTTTAGGAGGTTCCAGTCATCTATTTGGTCTTCTACTGTGTGTATGTTTTTAGTTATGTTTGACAGTGAATTTATACCATGTGTATTAGACTCCCTAAGTTTATCTCTATATTTTCATTGATGACTTTTCCAGTTTTAGATTTTATATTTAGGTCTTTAATCTATATTGAGTTTGTTTTTATATATGATGTGAGATATGAGTCTTCATTTATCTGCAAAAAGACTTCCAGTTTTGGCAGCACCATTTGTTTAAGAGATGATCTCTTCTCCATTTAATATGTTTTGGTGCTTTGTCAAAGACTAGTTACCTATATGTGAATGGATTTACTTCTGGGTTCTCAATTCTGTGCTGGTGAACTATGTATCTTTTTTTTTTTTTTTTTATACCAGTACCAGGCTGTTTTGACCACTGTGGCTGTGAGTAGATTTTGAGATCAGGATGTGAGAGGCCTCCAACTTTGTTCTTATTGTCAAGTAATGCTTTGCTTTTCTGAGGACTCTTTCCTTTCCATATAAAGTTCTTGTTTTGTTGTTAAGTGCCGTCGAGTCGGTTCCGACCCATGGTGACCCTATATAGGGTTTCTGAGGAGCTCCTGGTGAGCTTGAACCAATGAACTTGCAGTTCAAATGGATTGCAGTCTGGCACATTAACCCACAGTACCACACCATATAAAGTTAGTGATCAGTTTTTCCATCTCTTTAACAAATGACATTGGAATCTGGATAGGGATTGCATTATAGCTATAGCTTCCTTGGGTAGTGTTGACATATTCACAATGTTAAAACTTCCTATCCATGAGCTTGGTATATAATCTTCCACTTTTGTCTCTTTTTGTTTTTTGTAGTAGTGTTTTGTCACCGAGCTTTCTTTGTATCTGTCTTTTGTCTCTCTGACTAGATTTATTCCTAAGCATTTCATCTTTTGGGTGACTATTGTAAATGGTATGGTTTTTCTGATTTTCTTTTCAGAGCTGTTTTTATTAGTGTAGAGGAATCCAACTGAAATTTTTTATGTTAATATTGTATCCTGTCACTTTTCTGAACCATTCGATGAGTTCCAATAATTTTCTTGCTGGGTGGTTTATTTGCAGATAGGTCCACATCATCTGCAAATAAGAGTTTTGCTTCTTCTTTTCTAATTTGGATGCCTTCAACTTCCCTTTCTTGCCTTATAGCTCAGAATAAGACTTCCAACTCAATATTGAATAGGAGTGGTGATAAAGAGCATCCTTGTCTGGTTCCTGTTCACAAAGGGGATGCTTTAAGTTTCTCTCCATTGAGAGTGATGTTGGTTGTTGGCTTTGTATATATGCCATTAATTATGTTGAAGAATTTCCCTTCTATTCCTATTCCCAGAACTTTTGAAGCACCCTCATATATTATGTATATATTATTGTTGTTGTTAAGTGCTGTCATGTTGGTTTTGACTCATAATGACTTTGTATGGTGTTTTCAAGATTATGAATCTTTTTGGGAGCAGAAAGCCTTATCTTTCTCCCTCAGAAGTGGCTAGTGGGCTTGAACCTCCAACCTTGTGGTTCAAAGTCCAGTGTTTATCCTACAAAACTGCTACACTTCCCATATATATGTGTGTGTTATTATTAAGTTCTGTGAAGTCAGTTCCAACTCATAGGGACCCCATTTAGAGTTTTCACAGAGCAACTCTCTGGTAGGTTTGAAATGCTAACTTGTGGTTAGCAGTTCAATGTGTATCCTACAGTGCCACACTTACTAGTGTCCATATATATACTGGACTTTTAGCTTCCAGAACATTAAGTCAAAAGAGTATATATATACACATACACAGATGCATATATACATCTGTACACACATATATAACATGTATGGTGATGGTGGTTATGTGCCATGGAGTCGGTTCCGACCCATAGCGACCCTGTACAGGGTTTCCGAGGCTGTAAATTTTATGGGAGCAGAAAGCCTCATCTTTCTCCTGCGGAACGGCTGGTAGTTTCGAACTGCTGGCCTTAAGGTTCACAGCCCGATTCGTAACCACTATGCTACCAGAGCTCCTTATATAACATATATAATTATCTGTATATCAATCATATACGTATGTATGTATGTATGCATATATATAGATACAAACGTTGTTGTTGTTAAGTACGATCAAGTCAGTTCTGACTCATAGTGACCCTGTATAGGGTTTCCAAGGCATGACTGGTAGATTTGATCCACCAACCTTATAGTTAGCAGTCCAGTGCTTACCCTACAGCTCTACACCATGACTCCTATATGGTTATACATGATATATATGTGTGCATACATATAGTTGAATATCTATATTTGCTGTTGTTAAGTGCTGTTGAGTTGATTCCATAGCGACCCTGTATAGGGTTTCCAAGGAGTAGCTGGTGAGCTTGAACTGCCAACTGTGTTGATTTAGCTTTGGTTTCTCTATGCTAATTAGCAAGTATGAGGATGTCTTCTGACATCCATTTTGGTCTTTTTCTTTTTTTCACAGTTCTGGAAGCTAAAATCATACCAATTCCTAGTAGGTAGTTCTGGGTGTTCCTTGGTTCCTCACAGGCATCCATCTTCCCTTGTGTGTCTATTTTCACTTTATATAAGACACCACTCAGAAGCGATTAGATTTAGAATCTACCCTATTTGAGTATGGTCTAATCAACATACAAAGAAACAGGATATCTTCCTCAGGTATATTGTTACTGTTAGCTGTTGAGGTTTTTTTTTTTTTTCATTAGCAACCCAATGTGACGGAGTAGAACTGCCCCATAGGGTTTGCTTTATATGATAGATGCTACAAGTTGTATGATTACTTTGAATTTGTGGCAAGTTATGTGGATTTCCTTATACAAGGGGAATTCAAAACATTTGTGGAAAAATTCCTTTATTCTTTTCATTATGTTTTTTTTCCAAATCCACTTGCATATGGTTGCTGCTGCTGCTGCTTTGTGTCATTGGTCATGTCCAACTCATAGAGACTCTGTATAAATTTTCTGAGGTTGTAAATCTTTACCGGAGCAGAATGCCTCATCTTTCTTCCATGAAATGGATGTTAGATTCGAATTGCTGACCTTGTGGTTTGCAGCTTAATGCATAACCTACTACCCTACCAATGCTCCTTTGTATATGGTGGTGGTACTGTTAAGTGCCGTCAAGTCAGTCATAGTGACCCTGCATATGGTTTCTGAGGAGCGGCTGGTGGGTTTGAACCAATGACCTGTGGTTAGCAAGCCGTATAATGCTTATCCTACAACGCCACACCAGGACTTCTTGTATATGGTGTTGTTGGTGGTGTGGTTGTGTGTTCCGATTGCTAGCGACACTGTTTAGGGTTTCTAAGGTTGTAAATCATTACAGGAGCAGAAAGACTCACTTTCTCCTGAGGAGTGACTGGTATATTCAAACTGCTGGCCTTG
>NW_006408526.1:33259141-33272892 GCF_000296735.1 Chrysochloris asiatica | reverse complement strand
ACCTGCCCTGAATTATCTCCTCTACAACTTGTGGCAGTTGATGAAATTGCACAAGGTGTTGTCCATTTCAGTGAAGCATGTTCAAGTCACAGGTTCGAAGGTTACCAGAGCTAGAAGCTATTTTAGGGACTGCCTGTTTGAATGCTTCATCTCTGGCAAGAGGAACTCAAAGCCAGAGGTGAAGTCATAGAAGGGGCGTCATTAGATACTTTTTCTGAAGGAGTCTTGTTCTGAATTTTCTCTGACCTGTGTCTCTACCATTGAAGCCCTAGGTGAGGTTTTCAAGAACAGTGGGCTTCAAAATTACCCAATATAGATTGCTAGGCCCCATCCCTAGTGGATTCTAAGGTGGTATGACTTGGAGGTAGGAATGAGGGAAGCTGTTTTTTATAACTCTCCCCAGGTGGTTCTGACAGCATCCCACCCTAGTTGAAAATCAAGGCACCAACAAAAGATGCTTGGACCATACAGAACTGTGTTACCTCATGCCCTTTCTCAACGCCACCCCCCCCACCCCCATGCTTAATCAAGAGAGAGATTGAAGAAAGAAATAGAGGAAGAGGAATGGAAAGAAGAGAGAGAAAAGGGAAACAGCTCCAAAACTAGCTAACCATCATGGGCTTTGGAATTAGGCAGGTCTGGCTACACCACTAATTTTTATGAGATGTGTTACCCAGAGCAGTTTCTTAACTTCTATGAGATTCAGCGACCTTGTAGGCAGACTGATAACTATTAATCACTAGCTCAGGAGGTTTAAATAAGATAATCCAGTTAAGGGTTTAGTACAGTGCCTGGCACATGTTGAGCTCTCAATAAAGGCTAATTATTAGCACCATCATCTTTGTCATTATGACCAGAAGACAGAACAATCCTGTTGTTATTAGAAGCCTGACGCTCAGTTGAAAATTATTCAGGGCAGAGAAGGAGTTCATTAAATGGTTCAGAATTAAGATGGGCAGGAGCTAAGGCAGAGCGAGACTTAATTCCTTTGCATACCCAGGGGAAGGGGCTTCTTTTGGAAGAGATTTGCATTGGTTTTAGTTGATTGCAATTATGCTGTCCTTTGCTATGCTGAAATAAAATGAAACCCTAACAAAGTTCCTAGTTTAATTGAAATTTCCTGGGATCTGTTATTACATCGCTGTGATTGTTCTGTGCCACTAATGAGCCTATGCTAGCTGATTATCCAAGTGTCTCTCCAGTCACTATTCTATTATTGCATTATTAATGATCAGATATGATTGTCACAGCCAACGGCTTGAACATCAAATAGACAGCAGACAAGTCAAATAGACCAGCAGATGGTCAGATGGTCAGACTGGGGTGGAGTGGGAGTGTGTGGGTAGGTTGTGCTAGTCAACAACTAGGTACCCAGAGAAGGAGGGAATAAGCGACATGGAAGTATCAATGTGATGAGGAACCAAATTAAGGGGCATTGGCCTTGCTGGAGGAGGTAGTGGGCTACTTGCTGTGATAATGAACGGTCTGAGCCTAAAAGAACTGATGAGAACGCTTCCCTACATGTTGGCAAGTTTCAAGAGTATACAGTTCTCAATTCTCTGTTCCCTGGAGAAATAGCCACCATGTGTGAGAAACAACAAAACAGCGAACATTTCTAAATTAAGTATTACCCAACTCACAGACTGCCATCAAGTTGATTCCGATTCACAGCCACCCTGTATAGGGTTTCTGAGGCTATAAATCACTGTTGTTGTTAAGTTTCATCGAGTCGGTTCCGACACATAGTGACCCTATATAAGGTTTCCAAGGAACAGCTGGTGAACTTGAACCACCAACTTTGTGGTTCAAAGGATTTTGCAGTCCAGAACCTTAGCCCATGGCGCCATACCAGGACTCTATCATTACGGGAGCAGAAAGCCTCATCTTTCTCCTGAGGAGCCACTGGTGGGTTTGAACTGCTGACTTTGAGGTTAGCAGTCCAGTACTTATCCTACAGGGCCACCAGGATTCCTTAACTAAGTATTATGGGTAGAAAAAATAGGAAAAGACAAATGTAAGAGGCATAATGGGAAAAAATGGAAAGGGGTTGTTCTTTCAATTCGAGCCTGCTGCAGTTCATTTTGAGGATCTGCTGAGCACCTCTCACCAGCTGCTTGGAGCCCAGGCCTGCAGGGAGGGTTTACATTGCAGCAAGAGACACGTCTGCAGGCCATGGAAAAAGCATGGAGATGGGGATGAGTCATCTGACCTCAAAAGAGCCTAGCTGGCTCTGCACCCCAGAAGGAATGGGAGGCAACTCACAACTGGTACTTTGAGAAAAGTTTGAATGCTATTCCTGAATGGGAGCTGCCAGAGTTGTTTCATAGTAATGGAGTTTCTGGAGTCCAGGTGTGGCACTGTAGGATAAAGCACTGGACTGAAAGGTCAGTTTGAGCTGCAGAGTTGGTGGTTCAAACTCACTAGCCACTCCTTGGGAACCCTATACAGGGTTGCTATGAGTCAGATCCAACTCAATGGCACAGTTCTACTCTGACACACATGGGGTTTCCATGACTTCAAGCCTATTCTAGGGCAACTTTCCTATTTTCTTTAATGACCTTCACTAGAAGTGGTGAAGTTCTTTCTGGTGAGGCGCTGTGGGTTAATGTGCAAAGCCGTTTGAACTGTAAGGTTGACGGTTCAAGCTCACCAACTGCTCCTCTGAAACCCTATACAGGGTCTCTATGGGTCAGAACCGACTCGACACTTAGCAATAACAACAACAGGTGGTAGTGAGCTGGAGTTCAGGGGACAGAGAGAAGACCCACCCTGCCCGGGCCCACCCCACTCATGGATGGGGTCCGTTTCAGTCTAAAGGACGTACACTCATAGCTGGCTTGGTTTTGGCTGCGCACCGTTGCATACCCTACTCCCATGCACGTAACCCCCTACCCCCGCCTTTCAGGAGTCGTCCTTTCCTGAAAACACCAGACAGGATGAGGTCATTTTGGGCACTTGACTGCTGCCAAATTTCATTCTTCAAAGATCAGCGTTATACTAACGTGAAAAGCAAGCCAGCAACAAGAAAGAGAGGGGGGATGGATTGATGAAATGGAGGAGGAAAACCCACAAGCAA
The DNA here is from genome assembly GCF_000296735.1 of Chrysochloris asiatica. Taxonomy (NCBI): domain Eukaryota; kingdom Metazoa; phylum Chordata; class Mammalia; order Afrosoricida; family Chrysochloridae; genus Chrysochloris; species Chrysochloris asiatica. Next base: position 33,269,816 of record NW_006408526.1, on the reverse strand, counting down.
GAGGAAAGGAATTAACATTTGAACATGGTTTCATAATCGGAAAATTGATCCCAAGGCTGACCCCCTCTGCGGCTGTGGTCTCCCCCTAAGCTCACGGTGGGACCACCTGTTCTGTTACCCTTGCTGCTTCCACTTCGCTGTCTCCATGGCGAGAAAGGAACGTTGGGGGCTCCTGCAGCCATGGTTTCCTTAGCAACCCTCGGTGGCAGCCCACCTTGGACTGCGCGTACTGACTTGTCTCCGCCACCGCTGTAGAGCTATTTCCGAGCAATGGAGGCTGTGCGTGCGCAGCCACCCACAGGCTTGTGGACATGCAGGTGCCCCTCTGTGCGCTCCCGCCTCTGCATGTGGGCTCCTGGTCGCCCCTACACCCACAGCATCCCCCAGAGCCTGCTTCTGCCTGTGGGCTGTGCTGATCACCAATCACAGAGACCCACTGGGGTGGGAGTATGGGGGAAAGGGCTTGGGATGCAGAGACCCCTGGAGTGGGTATAGTGTGGATATCTCCTTCTCCAGGCTTCAGGAGGAGACTGAAAAAAACTAAGACGAAAGCTCCCACAAGGAGGAGACCTTCCCCACCGCCTGCCCACTCCTGACCCTGGGCCAGTCCATAATAAAGATGATGAGAAATAGTGGCATCACTCAAATTGGTGTCACCCAGTGAGGTAAGTCATGATGTCACCCTCATCCCATCTGACAGACCTCCTGCAGTGCCAGACTTAGAGAATTCTTAGTTTATAATGTTCGTTACTAAGGAATAAGTACACAGTAGTGCTTATTATCAATTTCAATCAGAGACTTTGTTGTCGTTAAGTGCTGTCGAGTCGGTTCCCACCCATGACTACCCTGTGTAGAGTTTCCAAGGAGCAACTGAGCTTGAACTGCCAACCTTGCAGGTCAAACCGATTTTGCAGACCAGCGCATTAACCTACAGCGCCACACCAATACGCTGATTAGCAACTAGACTGTAAATGCTTAAATATAGCTGTAAAATGCTTAAATTAATGATTTATGCATAGCTTAAATAAATATCAATACCACCATGGAGTCAAATTTCCACTCATAATGACCTATAGGACAGAGTAGAATTGCCCCATGGGTTTCCTAAGCTTTTTTCTTTATGGAAGCTCACTGCCACTTCTTTTTTCCCCTGCTAACCTTTTGCTTAGCAGTTGAGTGCTTAAATACTGTGTTACCAGGGATCCTTTATCCTATGAATACTAACAATAAAATGGAGTCCTGGTGTGGAGCTGTAGGATAAGCACAGCCATTCCTCAGAAACCCTACACAGGGTTGCTATGAGTTGGAAAGACTGGATGGTACCTAACAACAATAATAGCAACAACAAAATGGAGTCCTGGTGTGGTGCCGTAGGATGCGTATGGAACTGTTAACTGCAAGGTCGGCAGTCCAAACCCACCAGTCTCTCCTTGGAAACCCTATGTGTTGTTATGGGTTGCTTTGGGTTGGACCCAACTCGATGGCACTTAACAACAACCAACAACAAATTCATTTTGTAACATCTTTCCACAATGAATTACATTATTATTTATGACATTATTAGTAACTGAGCAGAAGCCTTTAAAATATTTCCTTTCATGACTACTTCATTTTCAAAAAAGTAATTGAGATAGGTTCACAAATATTAATTACCACACTATTATAGCTAAAACAGCAGAACATTTGACAAAATCAATGAGTGTAAAAACACTGGCAGCAACAAAACCCACTGCGTTTGCTAGTAGTGCCTTCAGGCAACACCGTGTGACTTGAAACGTCATTGTAATTGGGTAATAATGACAGCTCTGACTGGAGTCCCTTAGAAGATTCCAACATAAATTAGCTGCTGTGTGCTGTTAAGTTGATTTTGGCTCATAACTACTCTGTCCTATAAGGAGCTCTGGTAGCATAGTGGTTATGAATCGGGCTGCTAACCTCAAGGTTGACAGTTCGAAACTACCAGCTGTTCCATGGGAGAAAGATGAGGCTTTCTGTTCCTGTAAAGATTTGCAGCCTCAGAAACCCTGTACAGGGTCGCTATGAGTCGGAACCGACTCCACGGTACTTAACAACAACTCTGTATAGGGTTTCCCACAGCAGCTGATGGGTTTGAACCACTGACCTTGTGGTTAACAGTCCAGTGCTGATACAGTGCAACACAATACCAGTACTATTAGGTATAGGAGGAGGCTTCAAAAAGTTCATGGAAAATTGGAATGAGAAGGTAATGGAATTCTTCCACAAACCTCTTGAAGCCCCCTTGTATTGATAAATGAAAACGGGTATTACGAAAAATGTTTTAACCATTAGAACTAAACAAAATAGGGAATCTTCTAACAGAAAATAATAAATTTCTGATGAAACACTGCACAAAAATTTTATAGACAGTCATTTGGTGTCACCACCTCTGCCAGTGTCTCCTGGTGTAGGCTTCACCCGCCCCCATCCACCCCCTTTGAGGCTCCACTGATGAGGGACATTATCATAATGAGCCCACCATGCTGATCTTGGTCCTCCTTAAGTAAACAGAACAGTTATTATTATCTCTTTCATTTACAGAAAAGGAAGCTGAGCCCCAGGGAGGTTAAGGAACCTACTCAAGGCTGCACAGCTAGAAGGGGCTGGCTCAGACCCAGGAAACAGTAGAATGTTTAGAAAGATCTTTGTCTAGTTTGCTGGTCTTGCTATGTGTATGGTCGGGTGGGAGTCAACCGACAGGCAGTATAGGGAAGTTGTGACCTTGCTCTTGGCAAGCTTCCACGAGGACTGAGTATATGTACAGGTCGAATGCATTCGTGTGCATATGCATACATGACCTCATGCTGTCTGCTGTGTCTGTGGGTTAGCTGTTCCCTGGGATTGGGTTGCAAACTGCTTCCAAGAACCTTCCAGGGTATATGGAGACCACCCACATCTGCAGTTCTTACCACAAGGCAGGATCCCTGGAACTCTATCCATTAGGAATTCCTCAGAACCAGGAAGGACCAAGAAATTCCCCACTCCAAATCTTAGAGGAGTGGTCTGAGCTGACCCCTGGGGAAATCTGAGTCTAAGAAACCAGAGGACTACCATGGGCTGCATAGCACACAATCTTAAAGCAGGTTGTGGAAGGCAAGAGACTGAGGGCTAAGGAAGCGAAAAGCTCCAGGTGATGTTTCTAACAGGTTCGGAGCTAAGACTAGGATGGACAGGCTGAGTTGAGCTTTTCTTTCTGCTCTCCCAGATTGGTGCCTTTGACTGGCTCATGGTCACCCAGAGAGGCGAATGGGACTCTGACATTTCTCAGTGCTAGTTGAAAGGTCTGGTGATTTACTTCTGAAAAGCTAGCCATTGTGTATGTACCACACAGTCCAGCTCTGAGACACATGGGGTCGCCATGAGTCAGAGTGGACTCGACAGAGATTAGGGGTGGTAATAGTAGAAGTGGGGTCCTGCTATGGCACTGTAGGATAAGCACTGGACTGCTAACCTGAAAGTCAGTGGTTCAAACCCACCAGCAGTTCCTTGAAAACCCTATACAGAGTCTCTATGAGTAGGAACTGACTTGACAGCACTTAACAATAACAACAAGAATAGTGGCGGTAACAGGAGAGGAGTGGGAAGAAGGGTTAAAATCCCAGAGATGAGCCATTCTCCACATCTCAGTCTGTCAGGAAATTTAGAGTCAGCAGGTTTTCTAGTGTCTGCTCTGCCTAATGAAGTCTATAGCACAACCCTACTGGGAGGGCAGGATTATGCCCGTTACGTTGTTGTGTTGTTGTTAAGTGTCGTCGAGTCGGTTCTGACCCATAGCAACCCTGTACAGGGTTTCTGAGGCTGTAAATCTTTACGGGAGCAGAAAGCCTCATCTTTCTCCCACGAATAAGCTGGTAGTTTTGAACTGCTGACCTTGTGGTTTGCAGTCCGATTCGTAACTACTATGCTACCAGAGCCAGAAAACTGAGGCTGTAGTACTCACAGATGACACCTTGCTATTTGAATTCAGTTCTTTTGTCCCCAGCTTCCTGGTAATTGTTGTGGTTGTTAAGTGCCATTGAGTCAGTAGGTACCGACTCATAGCGACCCACTGCACAACAGAATGGAACACTGCCCGGTCCTGGGCCAACCTCACAATCATTGCTAGACCTGAGCCCATCGCTGCTCCCGCTTATACCAATCCATCTTGTTGAGGGCTTCTTCTTTTTCTCTGACCCTCTGCTTTACCAAACATGATTTCCTTCTCCGGTAACTGGTCCCTCCTGACAATTAGCTACAGGTAATGTCCTATATGGACAAGACAAGCAGCTCCCCAGCCTCTGGCAAACTCTCCAACCACCCGAGGACCCTCTGACAGTGTAATGGAGGAGGCCTGGTGCCACCCTAGCCTGGCCTACCTACCTACTCTCTCCCTCTGCCCTCACAAGTCCACCATTAACCAGCAGCTCAGCCCTACTAGAATAGAATCTGGAAGATTCCTCCCACCTACCCCCACCCTTGCTCTGGCCTGGAAATGTTGGGTTGATTATATTCTGTGCTCAATCACCAGAAATAATCAATCTGTAATTAAGAGCAACCCCCCACCCCACCCTTTCCAAGCATTCCTTGGGCCTCCTGCTCCTTCCGCCTCCTGCCTGCCACCGCCACCCCCCGTGCCTCCCCCTCCCACCTGCCTTTCCAGCATGGAATCGTTTTAATGAGAATTTTGTTACAAATGACCAGTTTGTAATAATTATATTTTGTTCAGCGTCGTTGTTTAAAAATGATTTAAAGCAGGGAAGGCTCCAATTTATTAGGCATCAAATTTTCTGTGGTGAACTTTTAACGGGAAGCCTCCACTCAGACACAGAGGGGGCCATCTCTGTCACCCTGGGCTGAGCAATAGTCCTGAAATATTGATGGTTTGTGGATGGCAATGTAGCAGAGGAGATTTCACTTTTATGAAAATAAATGGATCTTGCAGTCACAGCTTGGTTTTCCAGCGTCTCTGACTCCTTGCAGGGAGTAGTGAGCGGGAAGAGCGGAATGAGAAATCAGGCACCCTAACACTGTGAAGGAACAAGGTCAACTTAGGGAGCACTGCCTGAAAATTTTACCACACAGGACGCTGCATTCTGAGGTGAATCATGTGCACCTGTGTTGTTGTTGTCAGGCGCCATCAAGTTAGTTCCGACTCATAGTGACCCTGTATAGGGTTGCTAAGTGGCAGGTGGTGAGTTTGAACCACCAATTTTGAAGTTCAAACCAACCTTATGATCAAGTACTTATCCCACAGCATCACACCGGGACCTGTTGTTGTCGTTGTTATTGTTAAGTGCCATCTAGTCAGTTCTGACCCATAGTGACCCTGTACAGGGTTTCTGAGGCTGTAAATCTTTATGGGAGCAGAAAGCCTCATCTTTCTCCCGCGGAGTAGCTGGTAGCTTCGAACTTCTGAATTTAAGGTTTGCAGCCCAATTCGTAACCACTACGCTGGCCCTTTTTAATTCTGGTGAGAAGTGATGCTGAGCAGTATTTATGATTTCTGATTCTGGGATTCACTTGGGTTCGAGTCTAGGGCTGGCTGCTTCTAGCTTTGTAAACTGGGCAATTAATTAGCCTTTCTGAGGTACAGTGGACAATTCCCTGAGAAAATGCATGTGAAGAGCTGGGTCTATGCTTCTTGTTGTTAAGTGCTTTAGAGTAATTCTGACTCATAGTGACCCTGTATAGGGTCTAGAGACTGTAAGCCTCATATTCCTCCTGCAGAGGGGCTGGTGGGCTTGAACCACTGACCTTGTGGTTTGCAGTCCATTGTTTATCCTACAGAGCCACCATGCTCTTTAAGTGGCCTATAATCAATAAATGCTAGAGTTGCCATTGAGTCCCGTTATGTGTTGGAACTGAATTGATGGCACTTAACAACAACAACAATGCTGTTGTTGTTAATACCATCGAGTTGATTCCGACCCATCGAGACCCTGTATAGGGTTTCCAAGGAGCAGCTTGAATCACTGACCTTGCAGTTCAAACAACTTTGTAGTCTGACGCATTAGACCACAGCGCCACACCAGCAACAATTGTTGTTGTTGTTGTTACGTGCCGTCGAGTCGGTTCCGACCCATAGCGACCCTGTACAGGGTTTCCGAGCAACAATAGATGCTATTAAATAAATTCATTGACCCCATGTGAGTCAGAGTAGAACTGTGCTCCAAAGGGTTTTCAATGACTGATTTTTTTTCAGGAGTAGATCACTAGGTCTTTCTTCAGAGGTACCTCTGCATGGACTTGAACCTCCAACCTTTTAGTTAGCAGCTGAACATGTTAACAATTTGCACTGCCCAGGGACTCCAAATAAATGCTAGGTGTTTCTATGATTATTACTTTGACATTATCTATTAACTTATAATGCCTCACAACCTTTGTGGCACATACAGAAGATGTCATTGTACTCATGACTTGAAGACCTGGCTGGTGAAGTGATACCCCAGGGTCATACTCTCAGTGGTGGAGCTGGGACACAGCCCCACACTCTTCTCCCTGTCCCCTGACTCCCATATTCTTTCTGCAGTCTTACAATCTCCTTCCATCTCTATGTAAAAGTTCCCTGGAGGGATCAGGGCTGTAATTTCCATCGAAAATAGCACCATATCATTTCAAAATAAAGCTACAAAGGTTCAGATCTGATGTCAGGAAGGCCATCTTGGTACAAAGGACATGAGAAGAAAAGAGTGTCTGAGTGAGGCTGAATGAACCCCTGCCTTAAGACGGTTCAGAACTTAGAGACTGCCCTGTGTCTCGGGGGCAGCCTCTTCTCCAGGCCTATGCTGGCATCTAGGGTCTGTGCTTGCCAGGGTCAATTTGATATGGGCTGCTTTTATTTGTATGTCTCCTACTGGATCATGAGCTTTTGAGGGCAGGGCTTCTATCTTAATCATCCAGTGATCTCCCCTACTGCCTAGCTCAAAGAAGGGCATGAGGAGCTCTGATAGCACAGTGGTTACGAGTCGGGCTGCTATCCTCAAGGTCAGCAGTTCGAAACTACCAGCTGTTTCACAGGAGAAAGATGAGGCTTTCTGCTCCTGTAAAGATTTACAGGCTTGGAAACCCTGTACCATGGTCACTATGAATCAGAACTGACTCCACAGTACATGACCCCCACCCCCCAAATGAGGTCTACCACCAAGAAGGGTACCTTGTAGGTGTTTAACAAACTAACTTGTATGCTTCAGGAGGGAGACACTGTGCCGTTTTTGTTCATTCCTAGGGGCTAACCGAGTGCCTGCCACACGTTGTTGTCATCAAGTCAACTCTGAATCATGGCAACCTTATTTATAACAGAATAAAACAGTGTCCAGTCCTGAACCATCTTCATGATTGCTGGCATGTGTGAATTCATTGTTTTGGCTATGGTGTCACTTCATCTTGTTGAGGGTTTCTCTTGACTTCACTGACCCTCTACTTTACCAACCATGGTGTCCTTTTCTAGCCATTGGTCTTCCCTGATGACAAGTACAAAGAAACTAAGTCAAAGTTTCGCTTGCTACCCCCGCTTCTAAGGATCATTTTGGTTGTGTTTCATTCTTCTCACAGTCCACATGATGTTCAATATTCTTTGCCAACACAGTTCAAATGCATCAATTATCCTTTTATATTCCTTTTTCATTGTCCAGCTTTTGCATACATATAATGCAATTGAAAAGCCCACAGTTTAGATCAGGCACACCTTAATCATTGAAGTGACATCTTTTTGAACCTTTGAAAGAAGGCTTTGCAGCAGATTTGTCTAATGCAATGCTTTCTTGATTATTCTTTCCATGGAAGCTGATTGTTGAACCAAGTAGAATGAAATCATTGGCAACTGCACCTTTTCCCCAATTTGTCATGCTTATCAGTTTGTTGTGAGGACTTTCATTTTTCTCACATTCAGGTATAAGCCATACTGAAGGCTATAGACTTTAACCTTCAATATAAGTACTTATAGCTATAGCACATCGTAGATGCTTAAATAACTATTTACTAAACAATTGGATGAATGAATGAACAAGTGTCTATCTCATTAGATGGAATGATCCACTCTCCGGAAGTTGGAGAGTAATACATACTATCTGACAGAGAGGCAATGCTCTAAGGAAAAGAGATCACCCTCTCTGGACTACAGGAACTCCATCTGGGGATTCTGGACTATGAGACTTCTGCTCTTACAGAAAAGTAGAGAGTTTAAAAATCCTTTCTCTATTGGACTCAGTTGTCTTAGAAATCATTGGAGCAGGTGAGTGAGTGGGTAGTGTGGGGAGAAGAGCGAAGGAGAAGAAGGCAAAGATGAAGGCTTTCCCTTCCTGTCTGACAGCTCAGGCCTTCTCAGTTCTGGTATGTGTAAGTGTCTTTTTTTCTCACTCACCACCTTCATTCTCTGAACAACTGCTGGAACAAGAGAACCTTCTGTTTGTCCCAGGAAGAATGGAGAGGGCATTTGTGGGTCCACCCCTAATTGTATGAAAGAGATGCTTGGGACGAGCTGAAGCACAGAAGGCCACCCTGCTCAATTTCTCTCCGTTGCAGCAAACAGTAATGGAGGAAGGGCTAGTGTTTCTCCCACTTGATGCTGTCTCTTGCGAATGGGTCTTGAACTCTTTGGGGATCATTACTGAGGAAATGAAAGGCTTCCTAAAGGGCAAGGGGACACCAGGGAGCTGTTAGGAAGACTTGAAGGTGAAATAAAATGTTTATGCCATCACATGAGTTTTTAATTTGAAATCTGTAACAGGCACTGTTTCCACAGGGAACTGCATGAGCAGGCAGTCAGCTGGGGCCAGACACACCTAAAAGTGACATCTTTGCTTTAAAAGTGGAGTTGACCTGAATGATGTGGATGGAGCAAGCTTTCAGGGTATTCATTTGCTAATGTGGCATGACTCAAATAAGAACAAATAGTTGCAAACATCCATTAATAATTTGAACATGGACTGTACAAAGTATGCATCTAGCAAAATTGGAAGTTGTCAAAATGAAATGAAATGCATAAAACATCGATATCCTAGGCACTAATGAGCTGAAATGGACTGGTATTGGTCATTCTGAATCAGGCAATCATACGGTCTACTATGCTGGGAATGACAAATTGAAGAGGAATGGTATAGCGTTCATTGTTAAAAAGGAACATTTCAAGATCTATCCTAAAGTACAATGCTATCAGTGATAGGATAATTTACATATAACATGACAGGATTCACCAAGGCCATAATTTCCAACTGCTGATTTTCCTTCTTCATTTACAACTTTCATATTATAATCACCAATAATTATTAGTACATCTTGATTGCATGTTTGATCCATTTCAGACTGGAGAAGTTGGTAAATATCTTCAACTTCCTTATCTTTGGCATTACTGGTGTGCAGATTTGAATAATAATCATACTAACTGGTCTTCTTCATTGTTGTTGTTTTTATTGTTAAGTCCCTTTGAGTTGGGTCAGACTCATAGAAATCCTGTATAGGATTTCCAAGGAATGACTGGTGGGTTTGAGCCACCAACCTTGCAGTAGTAGTCCATTGCTTACCCTACAGAGCCACACCATGACTCCATTTTGTTCATAGAATCCTTCAAAATTACAAGATGAGGCTTGAAGTCTTTCTTCAGTTCTTTCAGCTTGAGAAATGCTCACCGTGTTCTTCCCTTTTGGTTTTCTAACAACAGGAGTTTACACATTTCATTTCTTTGTCTTTTCCAGTTGCCCTTTGGGATTTCCTGTTGAGTTCTTTTACTTCTTCATTTCTTCCATTTGCTTTACCTACTCTATGTTCAAGAGCAAGTTTCAGAGTCTCTTCTGACATCCATTTTGGCCTTTTCTGTCTTTTTAACAACCTTTTGTTTTCTTCCTCTATGAGGCTCTTGATGTCATCTAACAATTCTTCTGGTCTTTAGCCATTAGTGTCTAATGCCTCAAATCTGCTCTTGAGATGGTCTCTGACTTTGTTGTGGTTGTTAGGTGCCATTGAGTCAGTACCAATTCATAACAACCCTATGTATAACAGAACGAAATACTGCCTGGTTCTGGGCCAACCTCACAATTGTAGCCACACTTGAGCCCATTGATGCTTCCACTTTGCCAATCCATCTTGCTGGGTGACTTCTACTTTTTCTCTTATCCTCCACCTTACCACACCTGATATCCTTCTCCAGCAACTGGTCCCTCCTGACAATATGTCTGAAGTTTGAGAGATGAAGTTTGGCCATCCTGACCTCTAAGGAGCACTCTGGCTGCACTTCTTCCAAAATGGATCTGTTGGTTCTTTTGGCAGCCCATGGCACATTCAATATTCTCCTCCAACACCATAACTCAAATGCATCAATTCTTCTACGGTCTTCCTTATTCACTGTCCAACTTTCACATGCTTATGAAGTTATTGAAAATACCATGGCTTTGGTCAGGTGCACCTTAGTCTTCAAGCTGATATCTTTGCTCTTCAACACTTTAAAAGGTTTTGTGCAACAGATTTGCCTAATGCAATACGTCGTTTGATTTGACTGCTGCTTCCATGAGTGTTGATAATTGAGCCAAGAAGAGTGAAGTCCTTGACAACTTCAATCATTTCTCCATTGATAAGAATGTTGTTTATTGGTCCAGCGGTGAGGAGGATTTTTGTTTTCTTTACATTGAAATGCAATCCATACCAAAGGCTGTGCTCTTTGATCTTCATCAGTAAATGTTTTAAGTCC
>NW_006408526.1:33246000-33246661 GCF_000296735.1 Chrysochloris asiatica | reverse complement strand
TATTTTGATGTTTGTAAATTATGGAGGCTTGCTTTGTGACCTAACACATGGTCAATTCTGGAGAGTGTTTCATGTGCACTGGTAAAGAGTGTATATTGTGCTGTTGTCTGGTTGAATACTCTGTACACATCTATGAGGTCAAGTTGGTTGATTATGCTGTTTAGTTCCTCTGTAACTTTGTTGAGTTTCTTTCTGTTTGTTATACCCTTTTTGAAAATGGCATATTAAAATATCCCGCTATAATTATAGATTTATCTGTTTCTATCTTAAATTCTAGTAGGGTTTGTTTTATGTATCTTGGTGTTCTTTCACTGGGAACATAGATATTTATTATGGTTAAGTCATCTTGCTCAATTGACCCTTTAATCATGAGATAGTGTCTTTCTTTATCTCTTATGCTGGTTTTTGCCTAAAAGTTAATTTGATCAGAGATAAGTATTGCCACTCCTGCTTGGTTTTTATTGCAATGGGCTTGGTTTATTTTTTCCGTTCTTTAACTTTTAGTATGTTTTTATCTTTGTGTGTAAGATGTGTCTCTTGCAGGCAGCAGCTTGAAGAATCTTGTCTTCTTATCCATTCTGCCACTCTCTGTCTCTTTATTGGTGCATTTAATTCATTGACATTCAGTGTAATTATCAATAGGTATGAATTAATTGCTGTC
>NW_006408526.1:33236888-33244986 GCF_000296735.1 Chrysochloris asiatica | reverse complement strand
TATTATTAATTATCTGGACCTCTTTTTGCAGGTTTTGAATTGTTTCCAATGCTATATCTATCTTGTTTGATTGCTCCTGTAGCACTTTCCTGACTAATTCCTTCTTTTCCTTGACCTCTCTGTGGAGTATTTGAATTTGTTTTCATATCATTCTTCTGAATTCCTTCTCAGGCAGATCCAAAGTCTGCTCTTGTTCAAGTGGGGAGTCTATGTCTGCCTCCATCTCATTTGTCTCAGTTACTCTTTTCTGGTTTTTTTTTTTTTGTTTGTTTGTTTGTTTGAGATTTTTGTTGTTGTTTTTCTTAGACATTTTCAGTAGTTAGGAGGGTTTTTAATGATTAAATGAATGTATGTTGCTGTGTTGTTAAGCTAAGTGAATGTCTCCTGGTGGATGTGATCTGGACATAGGCTTCCCTTTTCACGTGTAATGCCTAGCAGCTGGTATTGGCTCCTGTCAAGATGGTGGTATATTATGGGGTATGCTTGTAGCTTGGCTATATGGGCATGATTGCTGTCTCTTCTTGGGTAAGGTAGGGGACGAAAACTCCCACCCCAGGAAAAAAGTGTAACCAAAAGGACCCAAAACAGAAACAATATAAAAGCAGAGACAAAAACCACCACTCAAAAACAAAAATAAAACTGTAGCTGACTGTCCAGTAACCTTTGTTGCACAGGTCAGTGTGTGTGCGCTGTAGAAACCTCTAGCCACGGGTGGGGGTGTTCAATCACTCAGACCCCTCCTCTAGTCATCACTGTGGAGGTGTGCAGATAGATATTGAGAAATGAATGGGAGAAAGCTTGCCCCATATTTTTATCTCTGACGGTCAATTAGATATCTGCATGTGTATAGCGTGATTCTCAAAATAGTTGCATCTTTGTGTGAATAGTTGGTGTTGGCTCTTGCCTTTTATGTTGGGATTTTACAGGGTGCTCATATGGTTTGTCTGTATGGCTAGACCTGCTTTTCCTTGCTGGGTAGGCAGGAATAAAGGGTCCTGCCCAGATCATCTTTAGGGCTGGGTCCCAGAGTCAGATGTCATAAAAAGCCACCAAAAGATCAGCCAGTGGGACCAATGGGGCTCCTCCCAGGGTCTGCCTAACTGTGGGAAAACTGTGGGTGCAGCGCTGGACCCTTTGGGGGTGCGCTCCCACTTGCCTGAAGTTGTCCGACCTGGGCATTGAGGGTGCGATAGGGTAGAGGAGGGAAGAAAAGTGAAAAAAAAAATCCATCACACTTCTTTTTCCAGATACCATTCCACAGTTTTTAGTATTGTATCACTGTATCAGCCTGGCTGTGGCCCCACCCTCTGATCTCAGCCCAGACCAAGGAGCCCTCTGGGAAACATCCTGATCACTTTAGCAATCACTGTATTTTCATTTTCACAGTCAGATTTCTCCACCAGTGGGTGCCTGGCGACTTATACAAGATCCAAAACTCTGGGGCTACTCTGGGAAGTGCCTTCTCTTGTTTTTTCCACACCTCCACTGAGGAGCCTCTCCTACCTGTCTCCTGAAATGCACTTTTTGATGATGAATGTGACAAGCATTCCTCTTCAATTTGTCATTCCTAGCAAAGTAAACTATATAACTATCTGCTTCAAAATGGCCACTATCAGTCCATTCCAACTCACTAATGCCTGGGATATCAATCTTTATGTGATCCATATCATTTTTTGACAGTTTCCAGTTTCCTAGATTCATACTTCATACATTCCATGTTCTGATTATTAATGTATTTTGTAGTTTTTTTCTCCTCATTTTGAGTTGTGCCCCATCAGCAAATGAAGGTCCCCAAAGCTTTGTTCCAGTCACATCATTATGGTCTACTCTATTTTGAGGAGGCAGCTCTTCTCCAGTTGTATTTTGAGTGTGTTTCAACCTGAGGGACTTATCTTCAGGCACTGTATCTGACAATGTTCTGTTGCTATTAATAATATTTTCATCTTTTGATACTATATCTGACAATGTTCTGCTGCTATGCATAAGGTTTTCAGTAGCTAAACATTCAGAGGTTGTCTGCCTTTCCTTTCTCCTAGTCTGTCTTAGTCTGGAAGCACCATTGATCCTGCTTGTATTTAAAATACCAGTGGCATAGCTTCCAGCTTCATAGTAACATGCAAGCCACCACAGTATGACAAACTGATAGACAAGTGCCACACTTATCAGCACAATACCAGTTTCTACTGCTTCTCTGCCACCAACTTCCAGCCATGAGGCATGTACTATTACGCGTTATCTCTATTTTACAGAAAACCAAATGGAGGCCCAGAGAGTTTACTTGCCTTGTCTAAAGTCACAGAGCTAATTACTGCTAACTCATACTTGAACTCAAATTTGTCCAAGTCAGAAGCTTGAGCTCTTAACCACTGGGTATACTGTCATAGAAGGGGAAGGCATGTCACCTCCAGGGCTGTCTGGCTTCTCTGTTGTGGAGGGCAGTTGTTCTCCTGGTGCAGGGAGAGTGGCTAGAATGGCAGCAAGAGCCAAGTGGCATGCTCCCCACTGGCTATCTGATGAATGACAGTGATTCCGAGCATTTGGGTGGTTGGAGAGCTTTGATGGTCCACAGGAGACTCTGTTAGTTTTGGCTCTGCTTCTGCCATGTGCTAAATCATTGGAAAGCTCCCACAAGGGGGACACACAGGGCTGGGACAGCTGCAGCTCTGACAGCTCCAGTGCCCAGATCAGGCCACTTACAAGGCACCCTGGCAGGATCAGCTTCTACAACAACACAAGCAACACCAAGGAGGCCAATCAATGCCCGGCAGAGTCCCAGAGCACAAAATGGGAAATAAAGATGCTTTAAAGCCTGCCTGGACCCCTGAAACTTGTACATCTTTCCTAACTAGAGAATTTGTTGGGAAAGCAAGTGTCCCAAATAAGGAGGAAGAATTTCTTCTGTTTTACTGGGATTGGAGAACTGGCCCCTGGAGTGGGGTGGGTGATTTGAAAATGGCCAATGGCATTCCAGATTGTCTCAATGTGCCCTGCAGAGCACTCTGTTTGGGCCTGAGGTTTCTAATCTCCCTGGGGAATTGCAATGTAGACTAGAGTTCCATCCAACAACACAGAAACTAAAATTTCTCAGACATGTCTCCTAGAAGGAGTTTGTGTCATCCTCCCCCTGTAACTTTACTATTCTTTTATTATTCATAGAGGACAAATGGAGATTCAGTGTAGAATTTTCCCCTCTCATGTGGGAGACCTAGTTTTGATCCTTGATCACAACCTCATGCACTACCACAAGCCATCAGTGGAGACTGACCTGTTGCTATCATACTGACCAGGTTTCAGAGAAGCTTCTAGGTTAAGACAGACTAGGGAAAAAGGCCTGGCAATGTATTGCCATAATGTTTCAGTATGCAATTGATCATGGGGCTGGCAAAAGACCAGGCAGCATTTTGGAGTCACTATGAGTTGGAAGCCAAGTTAAAGGCAGCTGACATGCTATTTATAACTCTTCATATTTTGAGTCCTGGTGTGGTGCTGTGGGCTAATGCGTCAGACTGCGAAGTTGTTTGAACTGCAAGGTTGGTGGTTTAAGTCACCAGCTGCTCCTTGGAAACCCTATACAGGGTCACTATGGGTCAGAGTCGACTAGAAAGCACTTGACAACAACAACAATATTTGGGCTTGGTGTGGCACTGTGGGTTAATGCACTGGACTGCAAAGTTGGTTTGAATCACAAGGTCGGTGGTTCAAGCTCACCGGTCACTCCTTGGAATCCTATACAGGGTCGCTATCAGTTGGAACTGACTCAACAGCACTTAACAACAACAACAGTTTGGGTTTGAAGTCCTGGTGTGGTGCTGCAGAATAATGCAGTGGACTGCAATGTCAGTTTGAATCACAAGGTTGGCGTTCAAACTCACAAGCTGCTTCTCAGAAACCCTACACAGGATCGCTATGGGTTGGAACCAACTCGACGGCACTTAACGACAACATCTTTGGAGTTACATTTAATACTTAGGGAAAAAACTCAACATGATGTGTTGAGCAGGACCTAGGGACCTTGCTAAATTTCAGATTCTGATTTAGTGGCCTGTGATGAGGCCTGAGAATTTTCATTGCTTACAAAGCTCCCAGATGCTGCTGCTGTCCTGGATAGCATAGCTTCACCATTTTAGGACTGTGAGTCCTGGGACATATGATGAATCTTGACAAAGTTCATGGGGACAGTAGTGAGAGGAATAATGTGACAATGTCTGAAGGGGCTGAGGAAGTGGGGTAACAGATGCATGCATGGTCAAGTACCTGGCATTTAAGATGTGTCCAATTAATGTGTCTTTTCCTCCCTCCTTCTAAATGATTTTGTATTCTTTACGAGAGCCCATGAAATGAAGGGAGCAGATATTGTTTATCCCTGTTGTACAGATGAGGAGTCTTTCACAGAGCCAGTTAATGACCAAGCAGACTGAAGCCTGGGATTTCTGCTCCAAGACCAATGCTCTTCCCACTCCAAAACATTCCTTCCCTGTCAGATATTTATGTGTCCACTGCATGAGGAGCAAGTGGATCCTGATGGTGAAAATCCTCCCAAGAAGACTATAGGAATCTGTGTAGAGCTTTTCCTGGGCAGGCAGCCATGGCTGGCCTTCTGAAATCCTGGGAGAGAGCTTGGATCTTGGAAGACGATGTTCTCATTACATGGCTCCCCTCTGGGCCTGCCTACACGTCAATCTCAAACAAGCAATTTGGGATAGATAAATACTTGGACCATCTTTCCCCAGGGACATGAAAATAACTGGATCAGAGATTAAAAAGTTGCATTTCTGTCATTTCCTTTGTGACTCAGAGGTCTGTCTTCTCCCCAGCCCCAGTTATCAAAGGCATTGGTATAGACAGGGCTCAGAAAGCAGAGTAGAAAGAGGGACCCCCTGGCTAGACCCCCCGGCCAGGCCTCACATCTGTCTGCTACAGCTCAGAGGAGGTTGGACCCATTCAGTGCATTTTTCTCTTTCTCTCAAGCCCGCCCAGCCACATGTCAGCCACAGCTTCTCCAACTGCTCTGCTCTCCTGCCCTTAGTAGAACTCAAGGGAGCCTGGCTAGGGCCCTGGAATCTTTTATCAATCCTTTCATTTACCCTCTCAGCGTAGTCCCCTTATATAGCTATCAGTCCCCATTGATCAAGAAAGTGAATGACAGCCCAGAAGACAGCAGAGGACACATTTGATCTCCAATCTGGGGAATATGACCTTGTGGTCTTGGAGACATATTTGGGATTGAGCCTAGGTTGGAGCCAAAGCATCCAGTTCCTGTTTGGATTTGGGGCTATTTGTTATAACAGAATTCCACATGGCATTCCTGGATTTTATATTTCAGTGCCCACCATTTGTGAGTCCCCCAAAGGTCTACCACATGGAGCAATTTATCATTTTGCTGAGGCAGGAAATTGAGTTCCATGTGCTTTGAGGCTGGTGAACTTCTTTATTAGTGGGTGCCAAGCTGAGGCCTGGGGAGCTGATGTTGTTTTTGTTTCACAGATGAGGAACTGGAGTCCTCATGGGCTCAAGTAAAGTATGCCTGGCATTGTGCAATAGAAAGTT
Organism: Chrysochloris asiatica; assembly: GCF_000296735.1. Classification (NCBI taxonomy): domain Eukaryota; kingdom Metazoa; phylum Chordata; class Mammalia; order Afrosoricida; family Chrysochloridae; genus Chrysochloris; species Chrysochloris asiatica. The sequence goes on along the minus strand of NW_006408526.1, from coordinate 33,239,439 downwards.
TGGAGATGCAGGAAGGTTTCAGGGTTTGTCTTCCTCAAGAATGTCTAGGGCCTCCTGTACCTTATTTAGTGTCAGATTGCCCGATAAGCAAGGACAGCGTGGACTTATTTATGCTTACTTATTAGAATGTAGTGAATAATTTCATTTTTTTTTCTTTCTTTCTTTTTTTTACCACATCAAAGATTCTGTTTTTAGGCTTGGCTGGCATCTGTCTCTTACCTAACCCAACAGAGCCTTCCTATAGACTCAAAGCAGATTTTCAAATTTGTAATTCCTGACACGGTAGAAGTACCCAGAAAACAAGGTATCTTAATTATCCAATGCTGCTATAACAGAAATACAAGTGAATGACTTTGTTGTTGTTAAGTGCCATCGAGTTGGTTCCGACCCATAGCAACTCTGAACAGGGTTTCTGAGGTTGTAAATCTTTACAGGAGCAGAAAGCCTCACCTTTCTTCCACAAAGTCACTGGTGGTTTCAAACTGCTGACCTTGCGGTTCGCAGCCCGATTCCTAACCACTACGCTACCAGAGCTCCTTCTCACAGTGTAGGAGGCTACAAATCTGAATTCAGTGCACTGGCCAGCTCCAAGGGAAGGCTTTCTTTTTCTACTAGCTCTGAAGGAAGGTCCTTGTCTTCTTTTAGCATCAGTGGACCTAGTGCTCCTTGGAGATCTCTATGTGCTTTGGCATCAGTCTTCCCCTGGGTTCTCAGTGCAGGGACTCCAGGTCCAAAGAATGCACTCTGATTCTGGCTCTTCTTTCTTGGTGGTAGCAGGTCCCTCTGAGTTCTGCTTGCTTGCAAACAACCAAAGGGTATACACCGCACGCCTGATCCCCTGTGGACAGCACACAGCCCCTATCTCTCCCTGATTCCAGAGTCCCCAGCCACTCCTTCTGTCCACATCATTGCCTCTGCCTGCATCCCTAGTATCACTGCCTCCCTGGACAGGGTATCACCACTTCGCTTTTCTCCCTTGATGGCTCCAGAGATCTCCGCTCCTGGACTGCAAAATCAGCCACTCCCCTACTTTTGTTACTATTTACATTTAGTTCCCAACACTCACTGTGAGACCTGATAGCATTCATTCCCTATTGAACCACAGGAGTCCTTTCCCCCTCACCTTTTATCAACCCCATCCAGACAGGTTGAAAATAATTCAGTGGAGGTTCTACCTTTCCCTGTATCCTCTGGAGCTAGGTTCCCTATTGAAAGCTTGTAAGCCAGTCACTTCTTGCCTACGTAGTCCCCCCATTTTGGATAGCCAATGTCTAAGTTCCCCATCCCTGTCAACCCCGCATACCAAGGGGTTGGGAATGATCTTCACTGTAGAAATTTATCTGCTCCTTTGTCATACTGCATCCACAAGCGTAGGTCAAGTTCATCCACTTGTAGTGGGTTACTCCTTCCCCCCTCCTCACCCTCTTCTTTCTTCCTCTAGTCATGTTCTGATCATCTAGCCATTGATGCCAGGTCAAATGGGTACTATCTGCAAGTGTGGGTGTTCTTGTGTGTCTCCCCTCACTTCATATCAGCTGGATGCTTCACAGTCTGTTTTAGTCCTCTGGGGCCATGTCCCTGCCCCTGGGCCCAGGAGTCCCCAGGTATCATCATACTGCTGGTTAACCAGGTCTCAATCCTGGTTAACAGGAGTCTACTGAATGTGGTCAGACTTAGTTCACAACTTCATTGCTGTTTTTCCCCCACTTCCCCTTAATCAGTGACGAGTATTGTCAGCAGCAGGACCATACGCCTGCTAGTGTATTCCATTTGAGTTTCAGTCTTTGAAGGGGGTTCGCCTTGAGGGGAACTGACCACTTGCCTTGATGGCTCCCTGGGGAACAACTTGCTTGTTCTTGTAGTAGTCATTTGGACTGCTGTTATTGTTTTTTATTTTTTCTGCTGGTTTTTCTTTCAAGAAGTATCTTCTGTTCTTCTAGCAGCTCTAGACTGGTCTGCATGTCTTTTCAAGTGGAAACGTCTCACTTCAGAAGATTCTGGATGGGGATCAGGATTTCACCTATGGCCTTGTGCAATGCAAAACTCCGCAGGGAGCCTCCTACACTGGACAAGTTCTAGCCCCATTTTAGGTATTCCAATCAGTTGTAGGCTGAAGACAGACTTACAAACAATGTAGGAGGGTCCCAGTCTCTCCACATCCTTGTGCTCTATTTTTTGATCTTTGCTATTATTATATTTGCTGGTGTGAGATGCATCTGTTTTGATTTGCTGTTTTCATTGCTGTTTTGATTTGCATCTCTCTAATGGTTAGTGATTATGAACATTTCTTCATATGTTTGTTGGCTGCTCGGATCTCTTCCTTGGGCATGTCTATTCATGCCCTGTGCACATTTTTTAATTGGGTTATCTGTCCTTTTCTTGTAGAGGTGTAGTAGGTTCCTATATATTTTGGAAATTAGTCCCTTGTCTGATGTGTCATTGCAAAATATTTTTTCCCATTCTGTGGGCTCCCGTTTTACTCTTTTGATGAAGTCTTTTGATGCACATAAGTTTTTAATTTTTAGTATGTCCCATTGATCGATTTTGTCTA
>NW_006408526.1:33228034-33233948 GCF_000296735.1 Chrysochloris asiatica | reverse complement strand
GGAGCATAGATGTTAATTATGGTTATGTCATCTTGCTCAATTGACCCTTTAACCATGAGCTAGTGTCCTTCTTTATCTCTTATGCTGTTTTTTGCCTTAAAGTTTATTTTATCAAATATTAATATTGCCACTCCTGCTAGTTTTTTATTGCTGTTAGTTTGGTGTATATTTTTTCCATCCTTTAGCTTTTAGTCTGTTTTTGTCTGTGTGTAAGGTGTGTCTCTTGCGGGAAGCATATTGAAGGGTCTTGTTTTCTTATCCATTCAGCCACTGTCTGTCTCTTTACTGGTGCATTTAATCCATTGACATTCAGTGTAATTATTGATAGGTATGGACTAATTGCTGTGATTATGTTAGATTTTTATGGTGCTGTTTGTTCCTTTGTTCTGCATGCCTTCTTGTACTGACTTCATGTTTTTTGTGCTATTTTTTGTTGGTTTCTTCTTAGTTTTAATGTTTCCTTGTTATGCTTGGATTTTCATTTTCATGGTAAGCTGTGGTGAAGTATTAATTTTCTTTGGGGTTACCCTATTGTCTATTAAGTTTTCCCTGTGTTTAAGACAATCTATTGTATCCTGCCATTACTCGACCTCCTCACCACTTGGATCTCTGTTCCTATATTTTTCCCTTCTTTGACGGTGTTAATATTTTGATCTTTGGTTGGCCTCACAGGTCCTCTGAATTCATTGCTGTAATTTTGTTCTGTTCTGAACTCTACTATCTGTTGACTGAGTTCCAGGTGGTGTTCCCATGTCTGTCAATCTCTGGTTGTTGTCTGTTCTTGCTGGTTTTCATTCCACAGAACTCCCTTTAAGATGTTTTGAGGTGCTGAATTGTCTTTGACAAAATCTCTTAGCTTCTGTTTATCCTGAAATATTTTGATTGCACCATCATATTTGATTGACAGTTTTGCTGGATAAACCATTCTTGGTTGGCAGTTTTTTTCTTTTAGGATTTTATATATGTCTCCCATTGCCTTCTTACCTGTTTCGTTTCTGCTGAGAAGTCAGAGCTTAATCTGATTTGCTTGGCTTTGTAGATAACACTTCTTTTTTCCCTGGCTGCTTTTAGGATTCTCTCCTTGTCTTTGATTTTGGAAAGCTTGATTATGATATGTCTTGGTGATTTTCTTTTGGGGTCTATCCTTCTTGGGGTTCATTCAGCTTCTTGAATGTTTATCTTTTCATCCTTCAAAATGTTAGGAATTTTTTCTTCCAGAACCTCTTCAACTACCTCTTCTGTGGATTCCTGTGATTCTTCCTATTCTGGAATGCCATAATTCTTAAATTATTCCTCTTCATGTTATCTAGTATGAGTCTTAGACTCTCTTCAAATTTTTTAATCCTGTTTTCAGCTTTCTCTTCTATTTTAGCAGTATTGAGAGATTTGTCTTCCATCTTACTGGTTCTGGCTTCCATCTCTTCCATTCTGCTCCTTTGCCCTTTCAGTGTATTGTCCATTTCTCATATTCTATTATTAATCATCTGGAGTTCTTTTTTCAGGTTTTGGATTGTTTCTAATGCTGTATCTATCTTGTTCGATTGGTCCTGTAGCACTTTCCTGACTTCTTCCTTATTTTCCTCCACCCCTTTTTGGAGCATTTGAATTTGTTTCCATATCATTCCCTCTCAGGCAGATCCAGAGCCTGCTCTTCTACTGGAAAGTCTGTGTCTGCTTCCAGCTCATTTGCCTCAGTTACTTTTTTTCTGTTTTGGACATGTGTTGAGATCTTTGATTGTGTTTTCTTATACATTTTTCTGCTGTTATGTTTCCATTCTTATACATTTTTAAGCTGTTTAATGCTTAAATGGATGTATATTGTTTTGTTTTTCAGCTTATTGAGCATCGTCTGGTGATATGATCTGGAGATAGGCTTCCCTTTTCATGTGCAATGCCTAGAAGCTGGTTTTGGCTCTTGTCCAGATGATGGGGTACTACAGGGTATGCTTGCAGTTTGGCTATATGAGCAGCTGCTGTATCTTCTTGGGTAAGGTAGGGGGAGAAAGCTCCAACCCTTGGGAAAAGAATGAGGCCAAAAGGACCAAAGACAGAAACAATAAAAAATCAGAGACATAAACCACCAATCAAAAACAAAAATAAAATTGTGATTGACTGTCCACTGGCCTTTACTGTGTAGACAGAGATAAAGGGTCCCATCCAGGTCAACTTTGGGGCTGGGTCCCAGAGTCAGACATCATATGAGGCAGCCTGTGGGTTTCCTCTCTATGCTGTTGGGAAACTGTGGGTAGAATGCTGGACGCTTTTGGGGGTGTGCTCCCACCCACCTAAAGGTGTCTGTGCTGGGCAGTGAGGACACAATCAAACTGAAGAAGAAAGATAAGTGAAAAATGTAGTGAAAGATGAAAAATCGGTTACACCTTTCCCTGCAGACATGCATCTCGTGGCTTCTAGCACTGGGTCACTGCCTTTGATTGCTTGTTTAATCTCTTTGATATCTCAGAAGAGATTGACTCAAGATACAACCTTCTCCTGTTGATGTATCCTGCCTCATTAACATAAGAGCCTCTAATCTTGTTTCATTAACTTCATAGAGGTTAGTGTTTACAAACCGGATAATCACATCAGATCACAAAATAAAGGATAATTACATAATACTGAAAGTCATGGTGTAGTCAAATTGACACATATTTTTGGAGGGACACAATTCAATCTATGACATGAGGTAAGCACAGGTTTAGTTGTGCTTAACTGTTAATTTGTAAGAAACAGTTTCACATGTTTTTAATCACATCCTATGTGAAACTATTCACTGCAGATTAGCAAATAAGATCTTGCTTACCATGTGTTAGAGACTGAATTGTGACCTTATTTGTTGGGAATTCCTAAGACTTTTGGAAAAGGTAAGAAAGATGGAGATTGGATTTATGTAAATTCATGGCATTGGTGAGACATCAAGAAGAAATATCTGGCCTGACCCCTGTGTAATCATGAGGCCTAGGAAAGGGACACCATTGCCCCAACTGTCACCTTCCAGTAGGTCAGGGACTAGTTGCTGTTAGACTTGTTGAAGGAAGACAAGGAAAAATATCAGGTAGGCAAGAGAAGATGCCTAATCTTATAGTTGTTGTTGTTGGGTGCCATCAAGTCATTTCTGACCTACAGCGGTCCTCTGTATAACAGAATGAAACACTACCCAATCCTGTGCCAACCTCAAAATGGCTGCTATACTTGAGCCCATTGCTGCTGCCACTATACCAATTCATCTCATTGGGGGTCTCCCTCTTTTTAGTTGACCTTCCACTTTACCAAGCATGATGTCCTTCTCCAGGGATTGTTCCCTCTTGATAATGTGTCCAAAGTATGAAAGATGAACTCTGGCCATCTTAGAACGAGGGATATCATTGCTAACATCAGAAAGGAATCTTTGAGTAGACACCTTAATTTTGAAGCATTGTGATTTTACAGAATGCAGCTGCTCCCTACTGTACCTTGCCTAGATGCAGGAGATACCAGGCATCTTTGATTCTTAGATTATCAGCACCCCAACGATCAGCCCATTCCCTAGTTAATTTCAACACCATTGTTGGGGAGCAAGGTGTTCCAGGTCCCATATCAGAATAACAATCTGGTGCGGCATACACTTCACAGTTATAAAGCACAGCTATGTATGTGGTCTCAGTGGACCTTTGCAACAACAAGGTAGAGTAGAACAGGTAAGTATTAGTTTGTCCAATTTGCAGAGAAGAAAACTGAGGAGCAGAGAGGCTAGGCATTCTACTTGAGGTCACATAACGCGAAAGCAAGTATGGACTCCAATAGAGGTCTTTCAATTTTGCATGACAACCTGCAATTTTTAAAAAATAGTGCTCCCCCCTCCCATATATACCCCATGATGCTTGATGAAATGCAACATCCTGCTATGGAAATGATCTCATTTTAATCTCACAACAGCCCTATGAGAGACACAGTAGGTAGTATCATGCCCCATTTTACAGATGGAGAAGCTGATGTCCTCAATCCCATACCGTCTAATGGTTCTGTTGGGGAATATAGGCGTAGCAGGCTGTTCTTACTCATAGTGACCCTGTGTAGGGTTTCTGAGGAGCAATTGGTGGGTTTGAACTACCAACCTTGAGACTAGAAGCTCAGTGCTTATCCTATCTTCCACTTTACTAAGCTTCTCACCAGGACCCCAGTGATAGGCTAGAAGTCAGGAATTGCAGGAGAGTACAGAACTGTGCCTAGAGCCAGACCTGTTGTTGTTGTTAAGTGCTGTTAAGTCGGTTCCAACTCACAGCAGCCCTGTATAGAGTTTTCAAGGAGCAGCTTGAGCTCCAGTGCTTATCCTATAGTACTACACCAGTACTCTGGGGCTCCCTATTTTTAAACATCCTTGCTACAGCAGTCTTACCACTTTTACAAAAGAGTGATAATTAAATTAATTATCCTTGCTAAATAGGCTTTGGGGGTTCCCTAGGGCAGCTCCAAGATCTAGACAAGATGCAGGAGGGAGCAGCTAAAGTCTGGAAAATTGCAATGCCCCTATCTCTCCTCCCCAGCAATTAAAGTGCATACTCACAGCGTGGGCACTCTCTCTAGACAGCACCCTACCAGTGAATGAGTCTTAGCATTAGTACCAACTTTGACCTGGAGTGCACTGTATGGGAACATGGATTAGCCATACCTGTACATATGAGTGAGCATGACTTTTGTGTTTTCTGTGCACAGACACGTCCATGCATGTGCGCATTATATACATGTGGCCATCTGGGAGTAAAATCCAGGGCCAGCCCATGTGGACCTCTGCTTAGAAAACACACAGCTGTCTCCTTCAGCCACTAGTCTGTCTCATCCCTCTGACCTGATGTTTTGGTGAGTTGTCAAGTGCAAACATCAAGTGCATAGCCTCTCCTTTAAGGGGAGGCCAGGACAGGCAGGTAATTTATCCAACATTACTTAAAATAATCTTCCAGTCTTTTGCTCCCTCTCTTTGGTTGCTGTCTGAGATTTGATTGTGTTTTTTTCTTTCTGTCTTTTGTTTTTCTGCCTGGAGATTGACAGCCTCCTGCTAATACAGCCTCTGAGATACCAGGTTCTGGTGGGACTGATACCTCACTCTGCCTCAGCCTCCCTCCACAGCTGACCCAGGCATCACCGTGTTACTCCTGTCTACACACTAGCATGCAGGGCTGATGGATGAGGCCAAGGGCCCTGCACTGTGCAATGCCTGGGCACTGGGAATCAGAGGCTGGCACATTCTGATCTGCTGAGTATAGGCTAGCTGACAGTACTCCTTCTGATATCAGCAAGTCTCCAACTGCCCTAATTCTGCCTGTTCCCATCTCAAGCAGGCCTGTGTCTTGAGACACTGTGTGCCAGTCTGCTGTCCTCATAAGAGATTAAATGAGAATGAGATGAATTTGTATTCCTGTTATCTCCATTTCAAACACAACTGAGGCAACTGAGGTTAGCGAAACAAAAAAGACTTTTATTGTTGGAAAAGAAAAGCAAATAAAACGAAAAACGTTCTGTTGTTGAGTCAGTTTCAACTCATGGCAACCAAACATGTTATAGAGTAGGACGGCTCCACAGGAGTTTCTTGGCTGTAATCTCTACAGAAGCAGATCTCCAAGCCTTTCTTCTATGATTCCTCTAGGTGGGTTTGTACTGCCAACCTTTAGATTAGCAGTTGAGGACTTACTGTTTTGCGCCTGGAGCCTATGGGAAATATTGCATCTCAATGTAAAGAAAACAAAAATCCTTACCACTGGACCAATAACCAACATTCTTATCAATGGAGAAAAGATTGAAGTTGTCAAGGACTTCATTATGCATAAGACCTTTTTAAGTGTTGAAGAGCAAAGATGTCAGCTTGAAGACTGAGGTGCGCCTGACTCAAGTCATGGTATTTTCAATAACCTCATATACATGTGAAAGCTGGACAGTGAATAAA
>NW_006408526.1:33218970-33219659 GCF_000296735.1 Chrysochloris asiatica | reverse complement strand
TTTATAAAACAACATTAAAGGCAACTATACTTATGGACCTCACCAGATGGAAAACACAAGAATAAAATTGACTGTACCTGTGGAAAGATATGGTGGAAAAGCTCAATATCACCAGCCAAAACAAGGCCAGGGGCAGGTAGTGGAACAGATCATCAATTGCTCACATGCAAGTTATGGCTGAAGCTGAAGAAATCTTAAACAACTCCATGAGAGTCTAAGTATGACCTCAAATATATCCCACCTGAGTTTAGAGACAATCTCTTGAACAGATCTGAGGCATTAGACACTAATGACAGAAGACCAGAAGAGTTGTGGATTGACATCAAGAACATCATATAGGAAGGTACAGAATGTCATTAAAAAGACAAGAAAGATATAAACAACCAAAATGTATATCAGAAGACACTGAAGCTTGCCCTTGGCTAAGCCAATGAAATAAATGAAGAAGTGAAAGAGCTGAACAGAAAAATTTAAAGGGTAGTTTGAGAAGACAAAGTTAAGTATTATAATGAAATGTGCTAAAACCTGGAGTTAGGAAACCAAAAGGGAAGAATGTACTCAGCATTTATTAAGCTTAAATAACTGAAGAAAAAAAATTCAAGCCTCAACTTGAAATATTGAAGGATTCTATGGGCAAAATATTGCATGATGCAGAGTCACTATACCAGAAGAACTGGTCAGTGTTTAGT
>NW_006408526.1:33210878-33218870 GCF_000296735.1 Chrysochloris asiatica | reverse complement strand
CTTTTGAGTTATGGTGTTGGAGGAGAATATTGAAAGTACCATGGGCTGCCAAAAGAACCAACAGATCTGTGTTGGAAGAAGTGCAGCCAGCGTGCTCCTTGGAGGTCAGGATGGTTCCTCTGTCATATTTGGGATATATTGTCAGAAGGGACCAGTTGCTAGAGAAGGCTGTCATGCTTGCTTGGTAAAGTCAGAGAAAAAGAGTAAGACCCTCAGCAACATGGATTGGCGAAGTGGCAATATCAATGGGTTTGAGTGTAGCAACCATTGTGAGGTTGGCCCAGGACTGGGCAGTGTTTCATTTTGTTGTGCATAGGGTCACTATGAGTCGGTACCAACTCGATGGCACTTAAAAGCAACAACAAGTATATGGCACTGTAGGATAAACAGGACCACAAGGCCATTTGAACTGCAAGGTTGATGGTTCAAACTCACCAGCCACTCTCAGAAATCTTATACAGGGTCACTATGAGTCAGAAATGACTGAACACTTACCAACAACAATGACAATATCTATCGTATGATGCGAATAGTTTTCGCTTGGCTACAAACTGGAAGGTTGACTGTTTGATGGATATCACTGAATGATACCATGGAAAAAAGACCTGGTGATGTGCTTCTGAAAAGTCACCACAAAAACCCTATGGAGTTCAGTTCTACTTACAACACATAGGGTAGATATGAGTTGGAAGCAAATCGATAGCAACAGGTAAGTGCCTACTCTCAGGTGCTTGAAACTTTATGGACTCATACAATTCTATGTGATCGATATTATCTTCATTTTATAGAAGAGAAAACTGAGGTTCAGAGGCATTAAGTATCAGCCAGATTCACAATTGTGTGTAACAAAAACGGACTCTACCTAACTTAAACAGAAAAACAATCTTGGGGAAAGATATTGAGTGGCTCACAGCACTGATAGAAGTACAGAAAACATGCATTAATCAAAATGGTCAGAGTCAGGACTCTGGCCACACTACAAAGGTCTGTAGGGAGACTGCCATGTTGCCACTGCATCCTAAATGCCATTTTGGTCACTATCAAAACACTTCCTGTACCTTCACATCTTACTGGTTGTTCTAGCTCATGCACCTACAGCTTTGCTGCTAGAGGCAGGGCAACTTTACTGGACCCAGACTCTGGCTAAGAATTAGTTTATGAGCTCACTGAATACAGAAAGGAAATTTTGAGGTTGAGGAACCATGACACAAGAAACTCGCAAACCAGAGCAGTTGTTCCAGCTGTCAGACAGCTGGGGAGAAGCAGAACCAGCACTAAATCAGATTTCCCTGACTTCAGCTGTGCTTTTTCTACCTGTGAGGATGCCACTGCTGCTCCAGGCTCTACTACAAGGGATGAAGTGCAAAGGACTGGCTCTGACCAATAAGAATAGATATCACCTGAATTTATTCTGGACATAACCATGACAGTGCCCATCAGTTGACTATTAGTTCTCTCTACCAACACCGCAGAATTAGAACTCAGGGCTTCTGGCTCCCCAAGCCAAAGGCTCTTGCTATTAGGACCAAGCTTCCCAAATTTATGGTGTTGGATGAGAATATTAAAAATGCCATGGGCTGCCAAAAGAACCAACTGATCTGTGTTGGAAGAAGTGCAGCCAGAATGCTCCTTGGAGGCCAGGATGGCCAAACTTCCTATCTCATACTTCAGACATATTGTCAGGAGGGACCAGTCGCTGGAGCAGGATATCGTGTTTGGTAAGGTGGAGGGTCAGAGAAAAAGAGGAAGACTACCAGAAAGGTGGATTGGCAAAGTGGTAGCATCAATGGGCTCAAGATTGTCAACAATAGTGAGGTTGGCCCAGGATCGGGCAGTGTTCGTTCTGCTGTGCATAAGGTTGCTATGAGTCGGTACCGACTTGATGGCACCTAACAACAACAATAATAACATGGCAATATTTGATGTCACACTGGAATAAACTAGAAAGGTTTAAGATAGATACAGATATAGAGACAGAGGTACTGCATAATGCATGGGAGACTTCAAGGAGCTTATTTTCATGGTGGTGGTATTCTGAGTAGGTTCTGACTCATAGTGATATACAGGGTTTCTGAGGAGTGGCTGGTGGCTTTGAATCACCAACCTTGTAGTTAGCAATTCATTGCTTACCCAATAGCATCACACCAGGACTCTAGATGTATAATGTTGTTGTTAAGTGCTGTCGAGTGGGTTCTGATTCATAGAGACCCTGAATAGGGTTTCCAAGCAGCGTCTGGTGAGTTTGAATCGCCGATCTTGTGGTTCAACCAACCTTTCAGTCTAGTGCTTTATCCTGCAGTGCCACACCAGGATTCTTAATATATACATATTTAAAATGAACAAATCTTATGGAGTTCACCATCCCTCCTTGGAAACCTTATATAGGGTTGCTATGAGTCACAACCGACCCAACAACAAAACATCAGAATCCCTGATCTTAACTGCCCCTACCCCCACCCATTTGCTCTATTTGCAGTCTCCTCAAATCATACAAATGCCTTGCTTATGCTTCTCATTTCTCAAAACCTTTGGAGTCATCTTTTCACTCTCCCCCCTTCCATACCCCCCTCACCTAGCATCCTCTGGCCTCCACTTTTGGAATCGTTTCACAGCTTGATCATTGTTACTGCCTTGTTCCAAGCAGTCCTCCCCTCCCCCTTGGACACCTGTCATAGTCATCTGTCTCAGTTGTCTAGTGCTGCTGTAACACAGACACCTCCAGAGGGTACCTTTATAGGACAGACTTTTATTGTTTTCATAGTTCTGAAGGCAAAAAGTCCAAATTAGGGGCTCAGCTGAATCGATTATTTCCTGAGCATGCCTTGGCTCCTTGGCATTCCTTGCCTTGTAGAGAGTCCTTAGGTGGCATCTGGCTTCCCCTATGGGCGTCCTTGTATCTAGTTTGGTCTTTTATAACTTAGAGGTGATTAGGTTTAGGATCCACCTACACCTGGTATGGCATTGTAGGATAAGCACTCAACCGCAAAGTCAGTTTGAACCGAAAGCTTGATGGTTCAAACTCACCAGCCACTCCTCAGAACCCTATACAGGGTTGCTATGAGTCAAACTGACTTGATGGCACTTAATATCACCACCACCACCACCATGACTGAAATGACCTTATTAGCATAACAAAGCCCCTATTTCCAAATAGAATCACATCCACAGACACAAGGGCAAGAATTCACCATATATATTTGGAGGGGGGTGGGAAGAGCGAGGCACAATTCAATCCTAACTAGGCTCCCTACCTCTGACTTCTACTACTTGAGGCTTTTCTTAATACAATGGCCTGAATGAACTTTAACATTTGTAAATTAAATAATGTCAATCCTCTGCTCCTAACCCCAGAATGGCTTCCCAATTCCAAGTCAAGACCAATGTTCTTAAAGTGTACTACAAGATTCCCCACAAAATGGCCTCCAACACCTTCCTGACCTCACCTTCTATTGCTCTCACAAAGGTGTCCTTTGAACATGCAATCTCTACTTCTGGGCCTTTGCACTTGCTCTTTCCTTTGCCAGAATATTCTTCCTCCAGATGTCTGTCTGACTTACTTCCTCTAAATCTTTGCTCGGATGTTCCCTTCTCCATAAAACTGGCTAACCTTATTATTTTAAATTGCAGTTCTTCCAACATTCTCAATCTATTTTATTCTGTTCAATTTTTCCCCCCTCTGGTACTTACCATCTAGCATGCAAGAGTTATCACATTATTATTTATTCTTGGTCTCCGTCATTAGAATGCCAACTCCACAGGACAGGGTTGGTGTCAGCCTAGTCACTGATATACTCCCAAGAGCTATGATATTGCCTGCCTCTCAAGTCATATTTGCTGAAGTTATTGTTGTTGTTAAGTATCATTGTGTTGGCTCCAACTCATAGAGAACCTGTATACGGTTCCTGAGGAGCAACTGGTGGATTTGAACCACCAACCTTGTGGTTAACAGTCCAGTGCTTATCCTACAGCCCCACACCAGGACCACCTTTTGTTGAAGCAGCAAATACAATACCAAGTGTTAGAGAGATTAATATTTAAATTTGCATGGAATGTAATAATTTAGAAATTAGAAACCTTGCTTCCATGAACATAACTTTTAACATCTGATATTACCTTTGAAATGGCTCCATGCAATCCTTGTTTCAGGTTTTCAATCCCGATCTCTTCAAATTCTTGCTAATCTCCATTGACAAGAAACTTTATGTGCAAAAGTCAGCAGCATATTCAGAAATTTATAGCAATTGAAATTATATTGAAAGACTCTCCCAGCTCTTCCTTTTCTTTCATTGACAAATGTAATGTTAAAATACCTTGGGATAATGCTAATGGATTTGAATGCTATAGAACTTTTTCATATCTACTATTTCAAAATAATGCTGAAGCTCTAATTTGTAGCAGGTGTATTCGTTGTTAAAGCACTCAACCTGAAGCCAGCTTGGATGCCATTAAAAGGGCACAACAGCTGAAACCTCGTATTTGTTAAAGCAGAGAATTGGGCCACGACATGCAGCTACAACTACTAGACACCAAGCAAGCCTTGCTAATCCAACCCCTATCTAGCTGCACCTTTGGGTCTGTTTTTGGAACTGAAAGTCCTCTAACGGCTCCCAGAATTCCTTGCCCTAAAAGGGAGTGGCTTACACTTTCCTGGCAATTCAAGTAGGCATCTAAGACATAGATCATCTCCTAGGCCAGATTTAACCTGTCACAGTGCAACACAGCATGATGGGTGATGTTCAGAGCTACTGCCTATGAGGACCTTAGGCCACATCATCACATCTTGCTCCATTCCTCCTATTCCCCTGAAGAACCCTGGTCAGGTAACTTCAAGTGCCTCAGTTCCCACCTGCCTGGAGGGCTTTGAGACCTTGAGTCCTGGTGTGGCACTATAGGGTAAGCACTGAACTGCTAACTGTGAGGTTGCTGGTTCAAACCCACTAGGCACTCCTCAGAAACCCTATACAGGGTCACTATGAGTTGGAGCCAACTCGATGGTGCTTTACAACAACAACAATAACAACAACAATCTTGGAATGGTTGGGCTGGAGTTCTACTTTTATAACTAGCCTACTCTGTGTCTTTAGGTGAACCACCTAACTTCTTTCCACCTGGTTTTAAAAAATTGATAAATAAGGAGTTTTAATAAAATTAATGTTTGTTAAATCCTTGTCAAGTGTCCCTAGAATTATCGGCAAGTGCCTCAGAAGTTGGCTTGGGATGGGATAAAATAGGAAGGGTCCAAATAGGAAAGACTTTCTCCATCACCTCCTTCAGCCAGAGCCCCTCCACTTTGATCAGTTTCCTATACTGATAGATATCCCATGAACTCCTGGTGTGGCACTGTAGGATCAACACTGGACTACGAACCACAAGGTCAGCAGTTCTAACCCACCACTCATACAGGGTTCCTATGAGTCGGAACCAACTCAATAGCATTTAACCACCACCACAACAGATATCCTATTGAAGATTTTGTTCATCAGAAAAAAAAAAAAAGGAGACAGAGCCTTCTGGTGCTAACATAAAAGTTTGTAGACCAGCATATTTAAATGATCTCTCGGTCCCTGACCTCACAGTCTCCCTTTGCTGAAGGAAAACAGCATCTGAACACACTTTTTAACACATTTTATTACTATGTTCATCATGCCATCTTTCTTTACAAATAAAATCAAGATCTCCAGAGCAACTGTGGGAAGGACTTTTCCTGATTCAGTACAGTGGATGGCCCATGTATCTTGTGTCTGTCTCTAAGAATCATTTTCCCTTTGGGATCTTATGACTGCTGCTAGCACTAGCCTGCTTTCTCTTGACACTCAGCCTCCGGGGAAGGATGGAATCCATCTCTTTCATCCCCAAGTTGCAGGGAAGATAAAGTTGGAACTCAACTCAAATAACATTTTACAAGAAGCGAGGGGATGACAGAGAGCAAAAACAGAGAATACGATGCAGCTGGGCCATGTGGTTTACCAGCTGTGACTGTCCCACCAGGACTTGAAGGTCCCAACTCTTCTCCATTGGTCCCAAGAGTTCTATAGCTCTGGATTTCCCTCCATGGGTAGATACCAGTGTAGTACCCATCACCTGACAGAGCACACATAAGGCATTTACAGTTCTCAATATGCAAACCCATCTCACATGTCGAAGTCTCTACCCCAATTGTAGGTTTCTTGTGGAAACACTGTACTTTTGATGGTGGTGGTGGTTGTGTGCATGGAGTCAGTTCTGATAGAGGTGCTATTCACCCCCTCTTACTGGGATTACACCTTCTTATAGGCATGGGGCCCAACTGTGGAGTCCTGGTGAGGTGTGCTGGACTTCAAGGTTGGTTTGAACTGCAAGGTTGGCAGTTCAAGCTCACCAGCCGCTCCTTGGAAACCCTGTACAGGGTCGCTATGAGTTGGAACTGATTTGAAGGCACTTAACAACAATAACAGGCATGGGGCCCAACTCTAGGTGTTTCCCTGAGGTTGACTCATTAGATAATAGTAGAAATAGCCTCAAAGAATGATCCATGCAGTTATTAACAAGATAATGTTGTCTTTCCAGATACTGAAGCACAAAAGGAGCTCTGGTAGCATAGTGGTTATGAATCGGGCTGCTAATCTCAGGGTCAGCAGTTTGAAACTACCAGTTGTTCCTCAGGAGAAACATGAGGCTTTCTGCTCCCATAAAGATTTACAACCTTGGAAACCCTGTACAGGGTGACTAGGAGTCGAAACAGACTCCATGGCACATAACAACAACAACAACAACAAGAAGAAGCACAAAATGGGAGTCCTGATATGGTGCTGTGGGTTAATATGCTGGACTGCAAGGTGGGTTTGAACCTCAAGGTCAGCAGTTCAAGCTTACCAGCCACTCCTCCGAAACCCTATACAGGGTCACTATGAGTTTGAATCTACTTGACAGCACTTAACAACAGCAAGAAGCACAAAGGGGTACAGCATTTTTTTCTGTTATCCCACAGTTTGATGGGGAAAAAAAGAGGTATTGTAATGTGAAGGCATTGAAACACTGGTCAGAACATCAGGATTTTGCATCTATTCAGGTATCCTTCCCAAGGTATATGTGGGAAAGGGAAGAACAGAATTCAGTGGTCCCAGAGCTTCTACTTGACCCTGGAGACAATCTGAGACGGGAATGTGTGCAGGAGATGAGGCTGAATGCCCCACCAACACCCCCAAAACCTCTGTAGAGGATTCAGAGCCCACAGGGATAGCTTTGTTCTAGACAACATGACTCAGACTTTCTGGCATCCGCAGCCCTAGTCCCTCAATGGCAATTGTAGCTTCTAAAGTTTTGGTACAAAAATGCATAGAATGTCAGAGCCTAGGGCTTCCCCATCCTTGGACTCTGAGATTTGCATGAACACTTTTGTTTGCTTATTTATCCTGCTGCCACAAATTAGAAGTGAAAAGCAGAACAAAGAAACAAGAGACATTCCTCAGGATGGAATTACCTACGTAGCCTTGGGGTTTGATCTTGCCAAGACAATTTGGATTCTGTTTTACTGCAGCAACACATCAAATAGCCTAAAGTTTCTCTTTCATCTGTTGGCTTCTAGAGCTGTACAAAATCCAATTGAGGAGGAAGGGGGAGCCGGGCCCTTTCTGAGTTTCTGGGGTTGCTGCAAGTCTTACCAGGCTTCCTAAGGCAGATTTCCATATTCTGGACATCCTTCCCTGGTGTTCTTCCTGTGGAGAAATCACTGGAAAAGGAGGAAACTCAGAAAGACTGCTGACCTGGGGCTGGAACTCATGTCTAAGACCTATATTCCACCATGAGACAGCCCGTTTTAAGACTTCTGCCCAAATGTAGCATGGAGAAGTGCAAAACAAAACAAAAACAAAAACAAAAAACAAAAAAAAAAATCCATGGCATCCTATCCGAAGACTAATTTCTGCTTACTAAATGTCTGCTCTTGGGCAGAGTATTTAAATTCTCTGAGCCTCTGTTTCCTCATCTATACAATGAAGATCCACCACTTGTCTG
>NW_006408526.1:33196469-33207823 GCF_000296735.1 Chrysochloris asiatica | reverse complement strand
TCCTTAGAAGCCAGGATGGCAAGATTTTGTCTCTTATAATTCAGACATATTATCAGGAGAGACCAGTCCCTGGAGAAGGATTTATGCTTGGTAAAGTGGAGGGTCTGGTCCACTTGGTAAAGTGGAGGGTTGGATAAGCATGGGACTGCAAACCACAAGGTCAGCTGTTCAAACCTACCAACTGCTCCTTGGAAACCCTGTACAGGGTCGCTATGAGTCAGAATCAACTCCGTAGCACTGAACAACAACAACAAAGTAGAGGGTCAGTGAAAAAGAGGAAGACCCCCATTGAGATGGATTGTCACAGAGGCAACAGCATTGGGCTCAAACATAGCAACAACTGTGAGGAAGGTGAAGGGTTTTGTTTTGTTTTGCATAGAGCTGCTATGAGTCAGATCTGACCTGACAGTACCCAACAACAAACAGCAAAATGAAGATAATAATAATACCCCATTTATTCTCCTCTCATGACAGTGGTGAGGATCAAATAAGATAATACCATAAAATCCCTTCAAATAAATTTCCAGGTGTATGTGTGTGCCATGAGTGTGTGTACATGTGTGAATGTGTATATGTATACATGTATAAACAGCATACATGTGCATGTGTATATGTGAAATGAGTGTATATATGTGTGTGCAAGAATGCACAGTGATGTGTGTGGTTCTACCCTGATATTAGCAAGAGTAGTGAGTGAAAAGAGGTTAATCCAGGCTCTGACCCTTGAGGATGAGAGGCTGGGGTCTGCGCCTCACACTTTTGTTTCCCCTAACTCCTCATTGCTGTTCTCAAGTTGCCAGAAGGAGCAGGTGCTACCCGCTGCCCCACTCTCCTCTTCTACTTCACCCCAACCCCAATGTCTACTAGGTTTTTGGGGAAAAGAGAGAGGTTTCTAATTCAATTCCACAAGGAGTTTTCAGCCTTTTTGTTTACAGTGCTTCACATTTGTGTGTGTGTGTATGATATTCTTTAGTGCTCTGCTGTGGATTAGGCATTGTACTCTTAACCACAGGGTTGGTGGTTCAAACCCACCAGCCATTCTGTGGGGGAGAAAGGTGAGGCTGTCTGCTCCTGTAAAGATTTGCAGTCTCAGAAACCCAATATAGTTTTGCTATGGGCGGGAATTGACTCAGTGGCAGTGGGTTTTGGTTTTACTTAAAGTTCTCCATAATGATTTGTTTTCCTTTGTTTTTCACTTAACCCTGAAATGCAGACCAGAGAAGAATTCACATCCCTAATATCCACAAAAAGAAAATAAGACTTGGAGGTTAAGCGATTTTCCTAAACTCATCCAATTTATAGGCTCACAGCCAGACTTATATTCAGGGCTTCTGGCCACAGCTTAAATTTCTTCAGCAGCTTTGAACTGTCTCAGGTTAGAAGGTTAACTCCTTATCATGACATTCAAAGCTCTTAATGATCTGGACCTCTACTCTGAGGACATCCCTAAATTGCCCATGAAAGACTGTCATACCCACCGATCTCTTACCCTTTTCATACTATTTGTTTCTACTGTCATTATTTGTTTACTCCCTGTTTCGTTCTACTGTGTATAAGGTTGCTATGGGTCGGTACTGACTGGATGGCACCTGACAAGAACAACAAATGAAGTCCTGGTGTGGCGCTGTGTGTTAATGCTCCAGACTGCAAAGCCATTTGAACTGCAAGGTTGGCGGTTCAAGCTCACCAGCTGCTCCTCGGAAACCCTATACAAGGTCACTATGGGTCAAAACCGACTCGATGGCACTTAACAACAGCAACATGGGTATACTAAGGAACTCTGGTAGCATAGTGGTTATGAGTCAGGCTGCTGACATCAAGTTCAGCAGTTCTAAACTACTAGCCATTCCGCAGGAGAAAGATGAGGCTTTCTGCTCCCATAAAGATTTACAGCCTTGGAAATCCTATGCAGGGTTGCTATGAGTTGGAACCGACTCCACAGCACACCACCACCACCACCACCACCATGGATATAATTGTGTTCCCCAAAAAGATGTGTTGGAGTCTTATCCCCTGGTACTGGTAAATGTGAACTTGTTTGGAAATAGGATCTTATCAGATGTTATCAGATAAGTTGGTACAAAGTCATACTGGAGTAGGGTGGGTCCTAATGCAATCCGAGTGGTGTCCTTATTAAAGAGAAGGAAAGACATGGAGGGAAGACAGCCATGTAAACATGAGGCAGAGATTGGGATGCTGTTGCTATAAACCAAGAATTGCCTGGATTGTCCGAAGTTGGAAGAAATGAAGGAAAAATCTCCTTCTAAAGCCTTCAAATCATAGAAGAATCAGGGAGAGCCTGGGTACTGCAGATGCCCAGTTCTTTCTCATACTGTGAGAAAGAATTCACTCCTGTTGTTTTAAGCCACCCAGTTTGTGGAACTTTGTTTTGGTTGTTCTTCTGTGCATCCCCAGCTCCTACAGAGTTTCTAGAACAAAACTCACATTCATTAAATATCAAATATATAAACAAATAGGCATCATAAATAGAAAAATGATCAAAACAATCTAAGAAGAGGCTGACAGTAATCAAAATGGCTAAGTATAGTCCCTAGATGGAATACTTAAAATTTGTTATTGTTGTTAGGTGCCATCGAGTTGGTACTGACTCATGACCTTATGCACAGCAGAACAAAACACTGCCTGATCGTGGGCCAACCTCACTACTATTGCCAAGCTTGAGTCCATCAGTGCTGCCACTTGGCCAATCCCTCTCTTTGGGGGTCTTCCTCTTTTTCTCTGGCCCTCTACCTTACCAAACATGATATCCTTCTCCAGCAACTGGTCCCTCCTAACAATATGTCCAGGATATGAGAGACGAAGTTTGGCCACCTTGGCCTCCAAGGAGCACTCTGGCCGCACTTCTTCCAAAACAGATCTATTGCTTTTTTTGGCAGCCCATGGCACTTTCAATAGTCAACTTCAACTTATGGTGACCCCATATGTGTCAGAGTAGGACTGTGCTTCATAGGGTTTTTAAATGGTTAATATTTTTGCAAGTAGATAGCCAGGCTTTTCTTCCAAAGCACCTCTGGATGGACTGGGAACTCTAACCTTTCAGTGAGATGTTGAGTACATTAACCTTTTACATCTGTCAAGGAATACAGCTATTTAAAAATACACTGTGGAAAATGAATATTGATTTGAAAAATTCTTTGGATATATTATGTGAAAACCCACAATTTGAGATTGTTCATAAGCTATGATCATAACTCCATAAAGCATCACAGAGGTAAACTCTCCAAAATCACGTGCGGAAAAAGAAGTTGAGGCAGAGGGTAATTTTTCTTTCTTTTACCTTTTCATGGAGTCCTGGTGTGTGGCACTTTAGGATAAGCACTGGACTGCAAGGTTATTTGAACCTCATGGATTACTATGAGTTGGAAATGACACAGCACTTAAAAAACGACAACCTTTTCCTAGTGTCTAGGTTTTCTATAATAAACATGTATTGTTTTTATAATTAGAACAGTAACCAAAATGGTAATTAATAGATAAAGAGATGTTAAGGGAGTTCTTAATCGTTTTAAGTCAATTCGCATCCCAGAGGTCCAAGTGACTTACTTTCCTGGCGCTGAAAACTTAGTGACAAGATTTCAGAGTCATCTGGAAATCTGGAGAAATCATGGAGGTGGGGAAAACACTGTGACGCTGGCAAGCTAAAGATGTTGCACCCAATTTTAGAGAACAAAGTGGTGGTCGTTAGGAACTCTGCCTCATGTTCACAAAGAATGAAGCATTCCAAGCTCACCTCATTTTCCTCTTTGATGTGGTTACTAGACCGGTAGATAAGGAGAATGTTGCAGACATAATGTGTATTGATTCGGCTGTACATTTGACAAAGCCTCTCCTGTCCTTCTGAACAAGATGGAGAAACGTGGGTTGGAAGACAGGAGTAGGAAGTGGATTTAAAGGAAATTGAGAAACAAATGCAGACAATGCTGTTTAGTGGCTTTGAGGCGATTCTGGAGCAGGGATGGCAATTGGTGGCGCTGTGGGTTAATGCACCAGACTGCAAAGCTGTTTGAACTGCAAGGTTGGTGGTTCAAGCTCACCAGTGGCTCCTTGGAAACCCTATACAGGGTCACCATGGGTCGGAACTGACTCGATGGCACTTAACGACGACAACAACAACCTCATGGCTTACGCATTCCTGTCTTACCTCAGACACTGCTAACTGAATGCATCATACTTTCCCTTTGAGCCCAGGTGGGGCTTTAGAAACCCTCTCAGCATAGTGCCCCATGCAGCCATCAGCTACCATTGCTGTTTTGAAACCATCTTTGACTTTTAGAGAAGTTTCAGTGGACATGCCACAGGCAGTGTCAGATCATCCAATAACTGGACTTACTTGTGCTTATTTATCTATAGTAAATACTTTCACATGAGTTTTCCTGGATGCAGTGAAAAACATGTGAAACAGTTCACTACATATTTGTAAGTAAGCACAAGTAGGCCCCTGTTTACCTTGCTTACTGGGATTGTAAATGTGAAAAAGACTTTGATTCTGTAGGAAGTTTCAATCGGGTTGTGAGAGAGACAGATGCCAGTCAGATCTAGAAGCAGACTCTTGGATATGATGAAAAATTGTGAAATTGTCACTACAGATTAGTAAGTAAGACCATGTTTACCTTGCTTGTTGGGTAATCCAACCTTGGCCAGAGGTCTCTATTTTTTAACCAATCCAGTTCAACATACTTAGGAATGAAAACGTAGAAAACATGTGCATTTGATTTACAGATGATATAAAGGAGCTCTGGTAGCGTAGTGGTTACGAATCGGACTGCGAACCTTAAGGTCAGCGGTTCGAAACTACCAGCCGCTCCGCGGGAGAAAGATGAGGCTTTCTACTCCCGTAAGGATTTACACCCTCGGAAACCCTGTACAGGGTCGCTATGGGTCGGAACCGACTCAACGGCACTTAACAACAACAACAACATAAAGTTGGGAAGGAAAGACGGCAGAGTAAATTTTTAAAATATTTGACCAGATTATAATATGGGATTGAAGCCAAAGAGTAATTTTACAGTAACCCTTCTAATCCCATTCTTGGGTTTAAAGATGAATTGGCAAAAGAACAGGGTGGTGCTGACATGGCTTAATAGGTGTTCCTGAGAGGGCATCCAGAAGGGGGCAACCTTGCAGTTTTAACAGACTCGTGGCGAATTATGATATATGTGACTATTTGTAAAGTCAGCATGATCTTTGTTGATGTTACTGTTGTCATTAGTGGCCACAGTATCAGCTCCAAATCACAGTGATGGAACAAAATGTGCCATCTTCACAACTGTGGATATGCTTGCCTCCATTGTTACTGCTACTGTGTAGTGCCTACAGACCGACAGGGATCATCTAGCCCTGTATCAGAGAGTACTCTGTTGTTATACATTGGGTTTCAATGGACTTATTTTTGCAAAGATATCACCAAACTTTCTTCCTGGTTTGTGTTAATCTGGAAGTGCCACTGAATGCTGTCTAACACGGGTGACCCTCCCAAGCAGGGTCAACCATGCATAGCTTCCAGCATCTTAACAACAGGCAAGCCGCCACAGTACAACAAACTGACAGATGGGTAGTGGAATGCTATCTTAGGCTTTGAGATAAAGATGGCTCAGACTCATCTAGAGCCAGCGTTGAATTACAAACTTTAAAGCTACCAAAAAGGAGCTCTGGTAGCATAGTGGTTATGAATTAGGCTGCTAACCTCAAGGTCAGCAATTTGAAACTACCAGCTATTCCATGGGAGAAAGATGAGGCTTTCTGCTCCTGTAAAGATTTATAGCCTCTGAAACACTATTCAGGGTCACTATGAGTAGGAACTGACTCCATAGCACATAACCACCACTACCACCAAGCACCACAAGGGGATCCCTGGTTGGTTCAAACAGTCCTTGATCACAGCTAATTTAAAAGTCTGTGGTTCAGACCCACCCAGAGACATCACAGAAGAAAGGTCAGGTGATCTGATTTCATAACGATTACAGTCACGAAAATGTTATGGCGCTGTTCTGCTTTGTAATACATGGGGTTGCCATGAGTCAGAATCAACTCTAGGGTAACTGGTTTGACTTTTGTTTTGGTTTTAGCACTAAAAAAAGACAATGGCACTGATCTTTCCTCCCAACCCCAGAAATCACCTATGTAAGGCAAATTAAATCAGTAGTAAAACATTGAATAAGTGTGGAAAAAGTCCAGAAATTTCTGCTTTTTCCAATGAAGAGTATTTTGATTATGTGTGAATGTAAATAATTAAATTTTTTTAAAGTGCCTTTGTTTTGCCTGAACGCTAAACTTTTATTTAGCTTGTACAGTAGATACTCCAGTACTGTGCGCCCCGTATTCAGCCCTGGAAGTCTCATTTCAATAAGGATTTTGCTATAACTGGGTTTAGATATGATTATGTCCTTCTTAGCTTCAAAAAAATCCCATGGCTCCTCTTTGCATATAGAATAGAATGCAGTCTCGTTAGTTTGAAAGCATCCAAAGCTTGCTAAGACCAAAAAAAGACTGCTTTTAAAAATCAAAGCCAGACAAAGGATTTAAAAGTCAAAACTACCATAAGGCTGATAATGAGTTACAATAGTCCTCAGTTCTACCAATCTCAACTATTTCAGTACTGTTCCCCAGAGGCCTCCAACTCATGGGAGAGCATAAACAGAAGTGTTTGGACATCTGCAAACAAAATTTAGACCAATACTTGAAGGAAGGTAAAAGTTTCTTTTAAAAAAAAAATGTTACTGGTGATGAGACATGGATTCATCACAAGAGCCTGAGAGTAAATGGCAGAGAATGAAAGCATCCTCAATCGCCAACCAAGAAAAAGTTCAAAAGTCAACCATTAACTGGAAAATTGATACTTAGAGTTTTCTGGGATTCTCAAGAATTGGAACACTGTCAGGAAAAAGTTCAGCAATCATCTGTGCTCTCTACAGTGAGGTGCTCACTGAAGAGCAGAAGCCTAAACTTTGAATTAAATAGAGAGGACTGCTATCCAAGGACATGGTGATCTTGCATGATGACAATGCACAGTTCTACACCCCTGCCCACACTGTTGACACTCTGAAAAAACTCAGTTTTGAGGTATTAAAGCCCCCTCCCTATAGTACTGATCTTGCTTCATCAGACTTTTACCTGCTTGGTTCCATTAAAACAACCCTTAGAGGATGAAGATTCACTTCTGATGAGGAAGTAAAGACAGCCATGCATTCATTGCTCACAGCTCAGCGTAAAACAGTTTTTAATAAGGAGATGTGAAAGTTTGTTGGCAGATGGGTAAAGTATATTGAAAAGCAAGGAAATTATGTTGAAAACTGATGCATTTGTCTTTTCTGAATGTTGATTGAAATAAATTCTACAGCCGGAGTGTAGAAAATTTTTGACTCACCCTTGTACATTCTTTCACTACACATTCTGTATTCCCTTTGCCCTTGGCAAGTACCTCAGCTGGTCATGATTTTTTGCTTGGTGGGGTAAACTTCATTTCTGAAGGATCTGGACCATTAGAAGTCATGTTGAAATCGGGTTGCTGTCATTTACCATTGACTTTGATCGCAGGGTATAGTAGTACTAAGAGATGTCCTAAGAAATCTTATGGATTCTGCACACATTCTTCTTTGCCTTAAGATTGGCCACTCAGTACTTATCCTGCAGTATTGCAACAGGTTATGTTCTATCAAGTCTATTCTGATTCATATGGACTCTGTATAGAGTTTCTGAGGCTGTAAATCTTTGCAGGATCAGAAAGCCTCATTTTTCTCCTATGGAGTGGTTGGTAGGCTCAAACTTCCAACCTTGTGGTTTGCAGTCCAGTGTTTATCCTACAGAGAGGAAGCAAATGCTTTGTGAGTGCATCACTAGGAGTAATTGTGAGTGGGTCCACTTTCATTTTCACCCCTTGGTTCCTGGACTTGTGAATTCTGGGTATTGGAGAAGCAGTATGGTATATTGCATGCTGGTTTAGAGCATATGCAGCCTCTTGGAGAACATTGTTCCAACCCTGAGAGATATTTCCTCCTAGCTGGCACTATAATTGTGACTTTAAAAGGCCATTCCATCATTCAGTCAAGCCAGCTACTTCTGAATGATGAGGAACATGGTTGTTGTTGTTGTTGTTAAGTGTTGTTGAGTCCGTTCCAGCTCATAAAGACTTTGTATAGGGTTTCCAAGGAGGGCTGGTGAGCTTGAACTGCTGATCTTGTGGTTCAAACTGACCTTGAAGTCCAGAGCATTAACATGCAGTGCTACACCAGGACTCCACTGGTCTTACCAGGAACATAGTAAGACCAGTGAATTCCATGAACATGGGCCCATTGTTGCACTTCATTTTCTGTGAAGGGAGTCTCTTGCTCTGAGGTGATGCTGTGTGACATATCATGGCTGTGGATAAGGCATTCTGTAAGTCCATGGATGGTAGTTTTTGCAGAAGTATTGTGTGCAGGGAAGGCAAACCCATATCCAGAGTGTCTGTTACAGTAAGAACAAAGCACAGTTTGGAAATAGTCTGGTCTAATCAATCTGCTGCCTGGTTGATAGTTGATCTCCCTAAGGAATGGCTCCATATTGCAGGCTTAGAGTTGGTTTCTGATGCTGACAGCTTGAGCACTCGTCAGTGACTGTAGCCAAGTCAGCGTTGGTGAGTAGAAATCCATGCTGCTGAGCCCATGCATAAACTTCTTCTCTGTCATCATGGCTACTTTGTTCATGAATCCATTGGGCAATGACAAAAGTGTCTGAGGAATGAGGATGATTAGTTTCTACAGAATGTGTTATCCTATTCACTTGATTGCTAAAATCCTCTACCAAAGTAACCTTCTGGTGAGCTTCATGTGAGATTCAAACATCTTCATTTTTGATGTAGTGGTTCCATATGATAAGCACTGGACTGCAAACCACAAGATCAGTGGTTTGAGTCTACCAGCCTGCATGGTAGAAAGATGAGACTTTCTGCTCCAGTAAAAGATTTAAAATCTTGGAAACCCCATACAGGTTTCCTATGAATTGAAATTGACTCATGGCATGTAACAATAACACCAACATACACATACTTCTTCCCCACACCGCCTTGTCACCAAGTTTCCAATCATGTTCCTTCTGAGTCCTTGACTATTCAGCTAAACCATTGGCCACAGCCCATGAATCAATATAACCATATATGTGGCCATTTCTCCTTCCATGCAAAATGAACAACCAGGAACACGTCTCAAAGTACTGCCCATTGGGAGGATTTTTCTTCACCCACTACCCTTCAGGGAGGTCTCAGAAAGGGACTGTAATGCTGCTGTGGTTCACTTGCTAATGGTACCTGCATATCATGCAGAACCATCTGTAAACTAAGCATAAGCTTTCTCTTCCTCAGTCAACTTTTTATAAGGAGCTCCCCATGAGGCCATTGGCATAGACTGAGAGAGGGAAGGTATTGTGACATGAATGAAGACCATGAACATTTAGGCCACTTCCTCATGAAATTTACTTGTGTCTTCAGGTCCTGCTCAAGTCTGGTCTTGTGTCTACCACTTACACTTAATGATGGAGTGCTGCTTTATACATCTAACTTTATGACTCTCTGTTAGATCCTGTTCATAATACATAGCTCAGGTTGCATGGTGAATTGGTGGCCATGGTTAGGTGTTGAGTTTCTACTAAGGCCCAGTAACAAGCCAAAAATAATTTCTCAAAAGGAGAATAGTTGTCTTCAGTGAATTACAGGGTTTTGTACCAAATTATAAAGATCTGCTCTGCCATTCATCAATAAGGGCCTGCCAAAGACTCCAAACTGCATCTCCATCTACCACTGCCACTTCAAGCACCTTTGGATCAATGGGATCATATGGTCTGAGCAGCAGAGTGGCTTGTGTAGCATCCTGAACCTGTTGCAGAGCCTTCTCTTGTTCTGGGACCCACTCAAAACTAGCAGCCTTTGAATCACTTGACAAATAGGCCAGAATAGCACACTCAAATGAAGGATATGTTGCCTCCAAGCTCCAAAGAGACTCACAAGGCATTGTGCCTCTTCTTTAGTTGTGGGAAGGGCCAGATGCAATAAATTATCCTTCACTTTAATAGGAATATCTTGACATGCCCCATACCACTGAACACCTAGAAATGTCACTGAGGTAGAAGGCACCTAAAGTTTTGTCAGGTTAATTTCCCACACTCTACCAATAAGTCTAGAGTTATTGCTGTTTCTTCTTTACTAGGTCCAATCAGCATAATATCATCAATATAGTGAACCAGTGTGATATCCTGTAGTAGGAAAAGGAGATCAAGGTCCCTGCAGATTAAATTACCACACAGTAATGGAGAGTTGATATACCTTGAGGTAAGACTGTGGAGGTGTATTGTTGGCCTTACCAGCTGAAGGCAAACTGCTTGTGGTGCTCCTTTAAGGCTAGAATTGAGAAAGAGACATTGACCAGATCAAAAGCTGCTTTCCAAGTACCAGGAGATGTATTAATTTTCTCAAGCAATGAAACATCTGGAACAGCAGCTGTAAACAGAGTCACCACTTGGTTAAGTTCATGATTGTTGTTGTTGTTAGGTGCCATCGAGTCGGCACCAACTCATAGCGACCTTATGCACAGCAGACCGAAACACTGCTCGATCCTGGACCAACCTCACTATGATAAACCATTATGAAAAACCATTGTCATTCTCCAAGATCCATCTGTTTTTGGTCCAGGCCAGATAGGCAACTTAAATGGGAACATGGTGGGAATCACCACCATTGCATCCTTCAAGTCCTTAATTGTAGCACTAATCTCTGCAATCCCTCCAGGAATGTGGTATAGCTTTAAGTTTACTATTACTAAATAGACACAGTTCTAATGACTTCCACTTGGCTTTTTCCTACTCGAATAGCCCTTGTGTCACACTTAAGGGAC
Source organism: Chrysochloris asiatica (assembly GCF_000296735.1). Classification (NCBI taxonomy): domain Eukaryota; kingdom Metazoa; phylum Chordata; class Mammalia; order Afrosoricida; family Chrysochloridae; genus Chrysochloris; species Chrysochloris asiatica. Next base: position 33,196,943 of record NW_006408526.1, on the reverse strand, counting down.
CACATGTGGGGATTCTGTCAGTTGTTGAGTACTTCTATTCCAATTATGCATTTTGGAACTGTGGAAATCACTAAAGAATGAGTTCAGGTACCCATATGACATAGATTTTAGCTAAGATTTGATTCTTAAGTTGATCTCTAACCTTCCACTTGGACTGGTGGACCATAGTGACATTTTGGGTCTCCTGGAATTAGTGTCACTTCAGAGCCAGCCAGTGTCCAGTAATACCCCAAAAATCTGATTGATTTCTTTTCCCCAGTGAACAGTCAATCTTGTAAAAGGTCACAGATCTCTTTGGTGAAAGCTGTGAGGAAGACTAACAATATAAATTTCTGGAAGTGTAGTGGGGTCCTTCCTCAAGGGGACTTGACTTCCCCTACATTCAAGGGTCATGGGTCTATAAATTGGTGCAACTCTGGGAAATGTTGGAAAGGCTGTTACTCTCTATTCTGGCAATTCAAGCTAGACTGCTGT
>NW_006408526.1:33193605-33194729 GCF_000296735.1 Chrysochloris asiatica | reverse complement strand
GTGTCAACAGTAGTGAGGTTGGCCTAGGATCGTGTAGTGTTTCTTTCTGCTGTGTGTAAGGTCGCTATGGGTCGGTACTGACTCAATGTCACCTAACAACAACAAGGCTACCATGCAATCCATGCTTCAGTGAACTTACCAAATAAACTATTAGATCCTCTTCTAACCTCTCAAACTGAAACACTAAATGAGGAATGTGTTTAGTGGGCCTATGTCAATAAACTCAGACTGTTTCAACCTTATGTTCTTTGTACCGTTATCTCACACCCTTAATTGCCATTCCACACACATCCTCCAGGTTTCTGGTTGTACATATTAGAAAAATCAAACTGTTCTTTTAAAGTATAGCATACTTCTTTTTGTGTCACAATTTGTACTTCTTTTGGGGCTTGCTGGAACTTAAGTCTAGTTATAGGTCTAGAATCAATAATTGGTGCAGGTGTTTCCTGGGAACATTCAACAATGTCTTGTAAGACATCTCCCTTCAGTGATGTCCCAGACAATGCCTCAGGCATCATCTCAGCTGGCACAGTTGGGTTAATCTGAGTCTCAGCAGAAGGATAACGGTTTTACTGACAATGGCTCAGTATACAAAGATGGGGAAATCTTTTAAGATAGGAGGGGTGGTGCTGTTGGCAAAAGTGATTATCTGCCCATATGTCCCCACCCCGAGTTTCAGGACTCCATTTCTTCCCAATCAGTGCCTTCACTTTAACATCAGACACCATTCAAAATTGAGAAATCAGTTGGCATTGTAATTCAGCCACTCTTATGAGAAGATTCTGGATTTGGTTTTCAGCAACATCAGCTGAAAACTGATATTCTTTCAGGGCACAAGTAGAAACTTTGAGTTCTATTATGTGTTGGTTTGAGTCCTGGTGTGGCACTGTGGGTTAATGTGCCAGACTGCAAAGCCATTTGAATTGCAAGGTCGGCAGTTCAAGCTCACCAGCTGCTCCTCAGAAACACTATACAGGGTTGCTATGGGTTGAAATCGATTCAATAGCACTGAACAACAACAACAATGCATTGCTTGAGCTATAACTCCAATGTTCTGAACTGGTCTCTTTTTCCCTTACCACTTGGTCTGTTATCAATAGGACCAACCAACCAGCTTTTTCCTA
>NW_006408526.1:33190445-33192135 GCF_000296735.1 Chrysochloris asiatica | reverse complement strand
AGAATATGTTGAAAAACAATAGCTTAATATTTTGATGTTTTGTTTAATAAAGTTTTCTATGATTTTTAGCAATACTTTTTTATTTACCCTCATATCTTGCTTTAAATAGTTTAATGTGCTTTTATATATTATTTATTGATTCCTTGTTATGATGGTTGAGTGCTTAATTCCCTTATACCCCTTCCCCATTGCTATTTTTGTTAAAATCAATAAATTCTGTTTACTGGTTTGCTTATGGAAATATTGTTTACTGCCTCATCAAATTAATTTTTTATCATATTCTTTTTGTATAGCTTTCAATTTCCCCTAGACTTTCTAATATTTTCCTTTTCTCTTGCATTATGTGTCTTTATAGAATTCTTCATGTTTTTCCCCAATGTTCAATCATATCAGGTATTCTATAAGTCTCTGTTTTTCCTGGAAACCTATTCCCATAGACCTTAGTCCTCCTGTTCCAATCTGAACTGGTTGCTCACTAGACCATTTGGACAGTGATATGTCCTAGATTTGCCCCTTACCATTTTGTTTGAATCCAATGTTTTTCTGAAACCAAATCTTCCTCTCTTTATTTATTTATTTCATTTTTTTCAGGGGCACAGTCTTAAGTAAATTCCCAGGAAAGAGTGCTTGAAAGATAAGTTATCAGAGTCATTATGTGCCTAAAAAATATTGTTTTATTGCTAAACACAAATGGATATAGTATTCTAGATTTCTGGGTAGGAAATTTTTCTCCTTCACATCTTTGAAGACTTGCTTCAATGTGTTCTTGCATCTAATGTTGTTGTTAGGTGTATTGAGTTGTTTCCTACTTATAGCATCACTGTGTACAATAGAATGAAACACTGCCTGGTTCTGCACCATCCTCATAATCATTCCTCTTTGAACCCAATGCTACAGCTACTGTGTCAATTCATCCCACTGAGGATCTTTCTCTTTTTCACTGACCTTCGACTTTATCAAGCAGGATGTCCTTCTCTAGGGACTGGTCCCTCCTGGTAAGATGTGTAAACTATGTGAAACAAAATCTTACCCTCCCTGCTTCTAAGGAGCATTCTGGCTGTACTTCTTCCAAGACAGATTTATTCATTCCTCTGGAAGTTCATGGTACATTTAATATTCTTCACCAACACCATAAATCAAAGGCATCATTTCTCCTCCTGTCTTCCTTATTCATTGTCCAGCTGTCATATGTATATAAGGTGAATGAAAGTACCAGGGTTTGGATCAGGCACATCTTAATTTTCTAATACTTTAAAGAGGTCTTTTGCAACAAATTTGCTCAATCCACTATGTCATTTGATTTCCTGACTGCTGTTTCCATGGGACTTAATTGTGAATACAAGCAAAATAAAATCCTTGACAACATCAATGTATTCTTTGTTTATCATGCTGTTGCTTATTGGTCCAGTTTTGAGTAACTGAGGTGTAATCCATACTGAAGGCTTTAGTCTCTAATCTTCATCAGTAAGGTCTTCAAGTCCTTTTCATTTTTAGCAAACAAGGTTGTAACATCTGCATATCACAGGTTGTAATGAGTCTTCCTCTAATCCTGATGTCAGCTTCTTCTTCTTTTTTTGTGGGAACATTCAGTACTTTTTCTTTTTTTAAATGTTTTATTGTTAATTATGTGATAGTTTACATGGCAGAACATTAATTTTATATTCATCCTATCGTATATCATTTCATTGCC
>NW_006408526.1:33173119-33183920 GCF_000296735.1 Chrysochloris asiatica | reverse complement strand
ACAGGTGTTGTCTGTTTCCCTGGTATATGGCAGTTGGTATTGATTCTTGCCTGGATTTTGGCTTTTTATAGAGTGTGATTGTAGCTTGACTGTGTGGCAGCAGTTGCTGTCTCTTCTTACATAATATAGGGAGAGAAAGAGTCCCCCCAAAGGTAGAATGGGGAGCATAAAACAGCAAAACAGCAAAAGCAAAAACAAAAACAAAAACAACAAAACTAGAATGGATACTGTAGTCTATTAATGCAAAAAAGGGAGAGGAGGAGGAGAAGAAAGAAAAAAAAATCTGTAGCCTAATATGAGTATGACTTTAATGTCCTGTTTTAGCTTCTTGCCTTCAAAACTGCCTGAGAGATTTCAATATGCCACTGTTGGTTGTTATGCTGTACCTCAGGATTTAATTTAATTTTCTACCTGTTTTGTTTTTAAACTCTCTTTCCCTTTTCACACCCCTTGTTCTGGCTTTTCCATATTAAAAACAAAACAAAACATTTCAATGCTGGTTCTTGGGCTGAGAGTCTGTCATGTTCTTCTTCATGCAGTCCAGCTCCTGAATTCTTTCTTCAGCATACAGATTGAATAAGTACTGGGTAACAGATTGAATAACAACCTTGACACAAGCCTTTCCTGATTTTAGTAATTCCCTTTTTCTGTTTGAATGACTAACTTTTGGTCTATGTATAGGTCCTGTATAAGTATAATGAAATGTTCTGAAATTTATTCTCTGCAATGTTACCTATAGTTTTATGATCTATATAATTGAATGCCTTTATATAGTCAATAAAACACAAGTAAGCGTCTTTCTGGTGTTCTCTGTTTTCACCCAAGATCCATCTGATATCACCAGTGATATTCTTCATTCCACATCCTCATCTGAATCCATCTTCAATTTTGGCAGTTTCCTGTCTAAGTATTTTTTTCATCATCTTGAACAAAATTGTACTTGCATGTGATACTGACATTATTCAACAGTATCTGTAGTTTGTTGGCTCACCTTTTATTGGAATGGGCACACATATGAATTAATTGTGAATCCAAGTAAAATAAAATCCTTGACAACTTTAATGTTTCAACCAATTGGTTGGAAAGTTTCTTGTCATAAATGAATGTGAATCTCCTGTGTTGTATCCTCTTGTAAAAACAATTCATTTGTTATTATGTCAATTCCTGGAGCCTTTTTTTGTTTTGTTTTGTTTTGTTTTGGTCCAATGCCTTTACTGTAACTTGGACTTCTTCCTTCAATACCATCAGAACTAGGTTAAATACTTAACTTTTTGAACATAGACCAATTATTTTTGGTACAGTGACTCTGTATTTCTCCCATCTTCTTTTCATATTTCCTCCATCATTTAACATTATTCCCATAGAATCCTTAAATATTGCAACTTGAGTCTAGAATGTTTTCTTTAATTCTTTCAGCTTGAGAATTGCTGAGTGTGTTCTTACATTTCCGTTTTCTAACTCTAGGTCTTTGCACATTTCATTGTACTTTCGTTTGTCTTCTTAAGCTGACCTTTGTTACAGATGAAAAATTTCATACCCATTTAACTTTTTTTTTATATTATTGTTCATTTCATTCTTTCGTTCTTAAGCCTTGGTGTTACAAGTTTTCATTCTTTTTATTTTTAGCATCTCTTATAACATTTCAATCTGAGTACTCATTTTAATTCTGAGAATTTTTTGATAGTTTGTTTTCAAACTATTATTTTCATTACTACTCTCTTTCTGGAATTCCTATCAGTCTGATGATGTACCACCTAAATGAACCATCCATGCCTTTTGCTTTTTTCTTCCATATTTTCTGCCTTTGTTCTCTTTCAAGATTTCCTTATGAAATTTAGGAAGTCTTTTAAAATGTGTATGCATTTTTAAATTTTCCAAATACTTTTGTGCTTAGATTTTTCTTTATTCATAGCATCCTGTTCTTATTATTAAATGCATACATTATCTTCTTAATGTCCCTGAGAATCTAATTATAGTCTTTTTGTTTTTCAGTGTTTGTTGGTTCTAAAATTATGTTCCGAATTATCTTTGTCTCCTAGGATCAGTTGTTTTTTTTTTTGTTTTTTTTTTAAAAACTTAAATATGGGGATTCTTAAATATGCTTCCATATATAAAACTGAGGGACTAAAAAGCTCTTGGGAGCTTTGTGTTCATGAACAGGACTGGGTGACTAATGGATTTTGTCTTGGGATGATCAAGCTATCAGTCAACCATTTTCCTGGGTACCCCTAAGTGTCAGAAAAAAAGGGGACTCTTTGATTTGTGCTTATTCAATTTCTATCTTTTGAAACTTTATAAAATATTTTGATCTATGTGGAAGAAATTTGGCTAGTAGGAATTCTGTACAGTGTATGAAGAAGGTTTGGCATGTTAATTTTTAATGAGCCTCCCTGTTTCTAGCTCCAAATGTCACTCCATTCTCTCATGTCCCTGCATTTGAGATTACAACTGTTACTGAGATCCTCTGGACAGGCAAGCTTCACACTCTGTAACAGGTCCTTCTCTTTCCAGCTGCCTCAGTGACCACTTCAAGACATTTAAAGATCTCTCTTTTGCTGAAGTACTACACTCTGATATTCCTTCGTAGGAGTCCTGGTGTGGTGCTGTAGGATAAGCACTGGACCACAAGATCATTTGAATTATAAGGTCCAGCCGCTGCTTGGAAACCCTATACAGGGTAGCTATGAGTCGGAACCAACTTAACGGCACTTAGCAACAACAACAAGGCCTTCTATAAGGACTCCCTGGTATGGCACTGTAGGATAAAGCACTGGACTGCAAGGTTGGTTTGAACCACAAGGTTGGCATGGCATTGCTATGAGTTGGACCCGACTTGGCGACACTTAACAACAACAACAACAACAACAAAGACAACAACAAGGCCTTCTATATTATTATACATTGTTACAAGCATATAAGAAAATGTGGAGGATATTACCAAAATATTTACATAACTACTCCTAATTCTATTAATAGGAGTCCTGGTGTGGCGCTGTGGGTTAATAAGCCAGACTACAAAGCTATTTGAACTGCCAGGTCGGCGGTTCAAGCTCACCAGCCACTCCTCGGAAATCCTATACAGGGTCACTATGGGTCAAAACCAACTTGATGGCACTTAACAACAATAACAACAACAATTCTATTAAATCACTCATTCTTCTTTCTTTTACATTTTACTGTGTTAAGGTGAAAGTTTACACCATAGATTAGGTTCCAATTTGACAATTTTTAAACAAATTGTTCTGTGACATTGGTTCCATTTTCAGTGTGCTAGCCTTTTCTTAGTTTCCATTCTGTTTGATCTGTGCTCAGTGATCTAGTTTCCCTGTCCCTCCTTGCCTCCTCATTTCTACTTTTAGGTAAATGTTGACTGTTTGGACTCATATAGTTGAATGTTTAAGTGAGCAAACTACTCATGTGTGATGTTGTTTATCTAAAAGCCCATCTATTACTTGACTGAAAGGTGACCTCTAAGAGTGACTTCAGTTCCAAAGTCAAAGTGTATCTTAAGGTGATAGTCTTGGAGATTTCTCTTTCTCTACTAGTCCAGTAAGTCTGACCTTTTTCAGGAATTAAAAATCTGCCCTAATTTTCTTCAATTCTACCCAGGATAGTCTATTGTGTCTTTGGTCAAAACAGTAGTTAGTGATACCATCTAATTCTCTGGTCTCAGGCTAGAAGAAATTGTGTTTTGTGTGGATTTTCAGTGCTATATAGTTTGGTTTCTTCTTTCTCTTTTACTCCAGATATATTGAGACCAATTGTTGTATCTTAGATGACAGCTTTTAAGAACTCTGAGACTACTCACCAAACTTCATGATCTACCAATTGACTGAGTTGTCCCTCCATGAAACTATGGTGAATCATTCATTCTTAACATTTTGCTTTATATTCTTCTAGATTTTTCTTTCCTTTTCTTTTTAAAGAAATGATAGATTGAATTATCATATGTTCCTGGTGGTGATGGTGGTGGTGGTGTGTTGTGTGTAGAGTTGATTCTGACTCATATTGACACTGCATAGGGTTTCTGAGGCTGTAAATCTTTACAGGTGCAGAAAGACTCATCCTTCTTCGTGGAATGGCTGGTAGTTTCGAAGTGCTGACCTTAAGGTTAGCAGCCCGACTTGTAACCACTACGCTACCAGAGCTCTTTACATATGTCTCTACCCAAGCCATTTCTCTTCCTTCCCAGTTGTAAACACTATTCTGACTTTGATATTTTTCATGCTCCTGCATGTTTTTATAGTTTTGCTACATATGTGGCACACAATATATACTGTAGTATTACATGTTTTACATTTTTATATAAAAGTATCAAAGTGCACCTTTCAAATTATAATCTTTAAACTTTTTTTTTTTTTTGAGATCTAACAATGTTGATACATGTAGCTTTATATATTATTTATTCAATTATTATCCTTTTAATGGAAGTTTGAATTATTTCTAATTTTTCACTATTCCATATGGTGGTAATCTGAACATTCTTCTCTTCTTTTTTTCAAAAAGCAATATTGCACTATGTTTTCAGTGAAAATTTACATTGAAAATTAGGTTCTTATTTAGTAATTCCTACTGGTAGTGTAGTGGTTATGAGTTGGGCTGTGAAATGCAAGGTCAGCAGTTCGAAACTGCCAGCTGTTCTGTGGAAGAAAGATGAAGATTTCTGCTCCCGTAAAGATTTACAGCCTCAGAAACCCTGTACAGGGTTGCTATGAGTCAAAATCGACTCCACGGCACATAACCACCACCACCAATTGGTTATATTTTCCACAATATCTTATCATTCTTTCAATTTCCATTCTAGTTGTTCTACCTCCAGTAATCTAGTTTCCCTGTGATTTTACCTTCTCATATTTGCTTTAGAGTAATTGTTAACTATTTGGAGCACAGTACTCATGGGTTATATAATTTATTTTATGAACCAATCTATTATTTTGTGAAAGGTGACTTCAGGGGATAATTTTGGTTTAAGTTTTAAAGAGTATCTCAGGCAACAATCTTGGGGAGTCCTCTGGTTTCAACTGGCCCAATAAGTCTGAATTTTTAAAGAATTTAATATATGTTCCATAGTTTTCTTCCATTCTGTCAGTATCCATATATTGTGCCCCTAATCAAAGCTGTCAGTAATGGTAGCTGGGCACCATCTAGTGTTTCTGGTCTCAAAGTAGATATGGTGGTGGTTTGTGGTTGTGGAGACTTTTAGTCTTCTCTCTCCTTTACTTCAGATGAGTTGAGAGCTTATATGAGTATAGTTGTATCTAGCCACTCGCAAGCTTTTAAGATCTCAGACACCACCATACTATTTACCAAACTAGGATGTAGAACATAAACTTCACAAACTATTTTATACCAACTGATAAATTTGTCCCATGAGACTGTGGTCCTAATTCTTCAAACCCAGAAGGATCAATCCCTCAAGATGTTTGCTTATATCTAAGAGGTATCTGTAACTAAGCCCTCCTTTTACTTTATCATATGTATGAATACATATGCATACATGCACAAAACTGCATACGTATAAACACATATATAAGCACTGGACTTCTAACAACGAAGTCGGTTGTTCAAACCTACCAGCTGCTCCTCAGAAACCCTATGCAGAGTTACTATGAGTCAGAACCCTCTTGAAGGCATTTAACAACATCAACATTCATATCTATAAACATATGTGCATGCATACATACATATTGTTGTTGTTGTTGTTATGTATTGTGGAGTCAGTTCCGACTCATAGTGACCCTGCACAGGGTTTCCACGGCAGGAAATCTTTACGGGAGCAGAATGCCTCATCTTTCTCTCATGGAACCACTGGTAGTTTTGAACTGTTGACCTTGAGGTTAGAAGCGCAACTCATAACCACTATGCTACCAGAGCTCCTATACATACATATATAACCACACATATATTTTTGGTTGTTGTTGCAAAATTAGATATGTTATAGCATTTACCAAAAATGTCCTTTTGTTGTATAATCGTTAGTGACATCATTTATCTTCATTAAGCTATGCATAGTTCACCTACATTCAGTGCTACTTTTCCTATCACCAAAAACAAGAGCTTAGAATTGGAACTGACTCAATGGCAATTAACAACAACAAAACCTAAAGAATGATTCCCCTTCTTCTTGCTCCCATCCCTGGTAACATTGGCTTCTGTATATATACCTATTCTTGTCTTTTTATAAAAAATGAAATCATACAATAGTTGTCCTTTTGGTATTGATGTATTTCACTCAGCATAATGACCTCTAGAATCATCTGTTATGTTTTGAGGATTCATCATTATTCTTTATGGCTGTGTGGTATTCTGTTGGATGAAAGGATGGCATTTTGTTTATCCAGTCACCTATTGATAAGCACTTATGTTGTTTTCTTATTTTTGTTACTGTGAATAGTGAACATAGGTGTGAATACGTCTGTTTGTGTTTCTTCTAGTAGATCTCTAGGGTGCATGCTAAGAAATGGGATTGCTGGATCATAAGGTAGTTCTCTATCTAGTTTTTGGAGAATGTGTCATATCATTTTATGCAGTGGTTGCACCGTTTTACAATCCTACCAGCAGTGGATAAGGGTCCAATTGCCTCACATCCTCCCAACATTTGGTTTCTATTTTAAGATATGTTTGTTTTTTTAATCAGTGACATTTTTTGCAGTAGTGAAATGGTATCTGGTTGTGGTCATAATTTTACATCTCTCTAATGACCAATGATCATGAGCATCTTTTCATGTGTTCACTGGCTGCTTGAATGTCCTCTTTTGTGTCTATTCAAATTTTTGCCTATTTGCTAATTGAGTTATTAGCCTATCTGTTGTTCAGTTGTTGAATTTTTCTATTCTATGTATTTCAGAAACTAGACTCTTACCACCCAAGATTTTCATCCCAGTCTGTAGGTTGTCTTTTTACTCTTTTGATAAAGTCTTCTGATGAGCATTAAGTATTATTTTTTGTGGGTTCCCATCTATTTATTTTGTCTTCTGCTACAGTCTGAACATTCTTCTACTTTTCTCCCTGAGCATATGCGTAAGAATTTCTGTAGACATACATGCTATTTCATAATATATATGCTTCTTCAACTTCACTAGATGTTGGCAAATTGCTTTCCAAAATAGATGTAACAATTTACCCTCCCATTTACCAGCAGTATAAGAATGTTTTCTTGCTCCACATCTTTGCCAGTAGACCATATTGTGAGATGTTTTTATATTTGCCAGTCTGACTAGTTTGAAAGAATATTTCATTTTATTTTGCATTTGCTAATAATAGTCATCATTGGCATTCAAGTTTCCTCTTCTGTGGACTAAATATATCACTTTGGGCCAGTTTTCTAATGGGTTGTTTATCTTTATCTTATTGACATATTTTTGTTATTGTTATGTACGTGGAGTCGGTTCCGACTCATAGCCACCCTGTATAAGGTTTCCAAGGCTGTAAATCTTTACAGGAGCAGAAAGCCTCATCTTTCTCCCGCGGAACAGCTGGTAGTCTCGAACTGCTGACTGTAAGGTTAGCAGCCCGATTTGTAACCACAACTCTACCAGAGCTCCTTTATTAACTTATAGAAGTCTTAATATATTTTGGACACTAATTGTTTTCCACCAATATGTGTTTTAAGGATCTCTGGTAGCATAGTGGTTACGAATTGGGCTGCGAACCTTATGGTCAGCAGTTCGAAACTCACCAGCTGTTCCGCGGGAGAAAGATGAGGTGTTCTGCTCCTGTAAAGATTTACAGCCTCGGAAACCCTGTACAGGGTTGCTATGAGTCGGAACTGACTCCACAGCACATCACAACAACAATATGTGTTTTAAATACCTTTTCTTAGTCTGTAGATTATGTACTGAGTTTATTTATGACATCTGGAGCCCTAGTGGTGCAATGGTTAAGCTGTCAACCACTAATTGAAAGGTTGATGGTTCAAAGCCACCCAGAAGAAAGACTTGGTAATCTGCTTCTACAAGATTGTAGTTGTTGTTGTTAAGTGCTGTGGAGTTTGTCTGACTCATAGTGACCTTGTACAGGGTTTCTGAGTGGCTGGTGAGTTTGAACTGCCGATCTTGTGGTTGGCAGTCTGATACTTATCTTACAGCACCACAATTAGAGCCCCCCCCCCCCCCCCCCCCACACAAAGAGAGGGCAGTCTCTGTCATGAGATCACTGTGAGTCGGAATCCACTTGCCAGTAAACAACAACTAAAGTTCAGAAATGGTAAATGTCAGTGGTAAAATAGATCAATTTTCCTTCATAAGTTTTGCTTTTTCTGATTTAAGAAATCCTTCTCTACACTAAGTTCATACAGCTATTATCCTATACTTTACTTTTTCCATATTTGATTTCCATTATAGTTTTTAATTTCCCTGACACTGATTTTCACATGTGGTTTAAAGTTGTTGTTAAGTGTCATTGAGTCAGTTTCCTCTCATAGAGACCCTGTCTATATAGGGTTTATGAGGAGCGGCTGATGAATTTGAACCACCGACTTTTCAGTACAAACTGACCTTGTGGCCCATTGTATAATCCCACTTCACCACAACAGAGGTTGTATTTTATTTTATTCCTATGGATATCCCTCCTTCCTTCAATTATTTGTAATGTTACCATTACTGCCGTATATTAATTTTCCACATGTGTGAATCTGACTCTGAGCTCTTGATTCTCTTCCACTAGTCAAGTTTTCTATTCCTAACCCATTACTTCACAGTTTTATGTCTTGCTATCTCATAGGGAAATACCCTTATTATATTCTTCTTTTTCAAAATAGTCTTGACTATTCTTGTCCCTTTCCTCTTCTTTATGAATTCTAGGATAGAATGTCAAGGATCAAAAAAATTCTGTTTGAAATTTTTACATAAAAATCAAGGACAATTTGTAACCTTTGGATAGTGTGATCCTCATTTGTAAATATAGTATAGTTTTGATTGATTTAGATTTGTGCATACTTTTCAATAAGGTCTTACAATTCTCTACTCAATGTCTTATAAATCTTTGGTTGCTGTTGATAAATTTGATCCCGTGAATCTTTTTTTCCTGCTAAATTTAATCCTATGCATCTATTTTATTAATTTTTTTTTTCATTTATGGGTAAGGGTTAGTTAGGACTATGGCTAGGTCTAGGATAGACTTAGGACTTCATTTAGTGTTAAGGTTATGGTTAGGACCAGAGTTAGTGTTGGGGGTGAGGATTGGGATAGGGTTAACAATAAGGCTTGGTTTAATTTTCAGGATTACAGTTAGTTTGGGGTTTTTTGGGGGGCAGGGTAGGTGGATGTACACAAAAACACTCAGGAATATATAATAATTTAAACAACCAAAGGCCACATTCTGCAAGCCTGCCTCCTACAGTTATTTAATTATTATTATTTTATTTGTTTCTTGAAATCTACTTGATTTTCTTTTCATTTGGATGTTCTGTAATTACATTATTCTCTCTTTTTACATTATGGTATTTTTTGTTGTTGTTGCAACTGTTTCTCTGGTTCTCTATTTTCAATATTATATTGTTGTTGTTAAGTGCCGTCGAGTCAATTACAACCCATAGTGACCCTGTATAGGATTTCCAAGGAGCAACTGGTGAACTTGAACCATGGATCTTGCAGTTCAAATGACTTTGCAGTCTGATGCATTAGCCCACAATGCCACACCAGGACTCCATCTTATAGGTCTGTTTACCTTTTGAAGGAGCTCTGGTAGCGTAGTGGTTATGAATCGGGATGCGAACCACAAGGTCAGCAGTTCGAAAATACCAGCTGTTCAGTGGGAGAAAGATGAGGCTTTCTGCTCCTGTAAAGATTTACAGCCTTGGAAACCAAAGACAAGGTTGCTATGAGTCGGAACTGACTCCATGGCACATAATCACCAACACCACCATTGTCCTGTTACCTATATAGTTTCTTCTGAGAAATCATAGCTTAATTAGTTCTCCTTTGTTTTCCAGGATTCTTTTCTTGTCTTTGGTTTTGAAGAGTTTCATTTTAACATGTACTGTTGTTCTTCTTTTGAGGTTTAACCTGTTTGGAGTTTGTTCAACTTCTTGAATGATGATCTTCTTGTCTTTCATGATATTAGGGAAGTTTTCTTCCAAAAATTCTGGACAGTACTCTGTGTGTGTGTGTATGTCTTCCTGTTTTGGAATTCCTATCACACATAAGTTATTCCGTTTGATGTTGTTGTTTTTAAGTCAGTTCCAACTCATAGTTACCCTATATAGAATTTCCAAGGAGCAACTGGAGGGTTTGAATTATCTACCTTGTGGTTAACAGGCCAGGACTTATTCTATAGCACCACACCACACTTTTGATAGTGTCCCACATAAAAGTTGGAAGTTCTGTAATTATAGTAATTACATTATTTCCTCTTTTTACATTATGACTTTTTTTTGGATTTGTTGTTGTTGTTAATCTTTCTTCTGATTGTTCCTCTAGCAGATGAATATAGAGAGATTTTTCTTCAAGCTCAATAATTCAGTCTTCCATTGATTCAATTCTACTTCTTTGCCCTTTGGAGCATTTTATCTATTTCTGAAGTCTCAGTGTTTACTCTTCTGGCTAATGCTGTTTTGGTATGGCTCCCATTTCTTCATTTATTTTGTCAGTCTATTTCCTGAATTCTTTTATAGTTTTGCTCATGTTTTCCCTGATTTCATCTTTAGTTTTCTGGATCATTCTCTTAATCTGTAGAAGCTGCCTAAATAGCATTATTTAAAATTCCTCATCAGATAGTTCTGATGCCATTTCTGGTGTTATATTTTCTGACTCTGTATTTTGGTCACTTGTTTGAGACACTCTGTCTTGTTTCTTTTTCTTTT
>NW_006408526.1:33150110-33171849 GCF_000296735.1 Chrysochloris asiatica | reverse complement strand
CAGGTTGGTCTGCTTTCTGTCTTGTTTCTTAATGTAAACTGAATTTTTCTTTAAGACATTGCGATGACTTATGTTTATTGAATTGATGATTGTCTATTGGTGTGTTCTCAGGCACTCACCACCTCTCTTCTGGTGGGCATGGTAAAGATTGGAAGTGTGAGTGCAGTTCTCTCTTCACTGTGTAGCATACTCCAGAAGCAGGGGGCCTATACCAGATGCCCATCCCCAGACAGAGCAGAGGCTGCACAGGAGGGGGCGACACTGGCCAATGGATTGGCAAGGGCAGGGATTGGCCATGCTCCTGGCTACCAGAAGGGTAAGGGAAGAAGGTAGAACTACACTTGCTGCCCACCTTCAGCCATGTCTGGTACCTGCTGGCTTCTATAGCAACTGCCTCTTGAAAAAGCTCAAGATGGCTGTGCTGCTTCAAGGCAGCCCACAGTTTGCCCAGTTTTCTTCTCTCTCACTGCTCCTGTTCAGCTTCTTCCTCTAGTTGGCAGTCAGTCCAGCTCTCTGTCCTGTCCTCTGATGCTCAGGGTTCTAGGATCACCATCTCTATCTGTTTCACTCCATCTTCTGTGTCTTTGTTGTAGAGCGTCAGCTCAATGCAACCTATGCTACCACGTTGCCCCAAATTCCAATCCTATGTGTCTTACAATTAATTGCATTATTATTGAAAAAGCTCCCTTCTATTTGTTTGTTGGAGTCCTGGTGTGGCATTGTGGGTTAATACACTGGACTACAAAGTCAGTTTGAGCTGCCAGGTCGGTGGTTCAAGCTCACCAGCTGCTCCTCGGAACCCTATACAGGTTGCTATGGCTTGGAACTGACTTGACGACACTTAACAACAGCAATGATTAGTTTGTTGCTGGTGTATGGAAAGGCAAATTATTTTTAAATTTTGAAACTGTTATCAGAAACTTTGCTGAATTCTGCTATAAATTCAAATCTTTGGTTTTCTTTAGAGATTATGTAGAGAAACATACTGTCTGCAAATAGTGACACGTTTGGTTTTCTCACAGAACTTCATTCCTCCTTCCCCTCTTTCTTTTCTTGATTTTACTTATTATGCCAGTGTTCTCTTCCTTATTACCTTCCATCCTTCATTTTTCTCTCCTTCGCTTCTTTTCATTTTCCTCCTCATCTTTTCTTCACAGTATCCTATTTCTCTCTTTTTCTTTCCTTTATTTTATTGCACATGTTAGAATTTCCAATATCATGTTTAATAGAAGTGTAATAAGATAAGTGTCTTTATCTTATTTCTGTGTTAAAGAGAAGTTCTGAGTTGTTCACCATTAAATATCACCTTTGCTATAGGTTTTAGTAAAACATTTCTCTTTTTTTGCCAGGTAAAAGAAATTTCCATGTCCCCCTGGTTTGTAAAAAGTTGCTTTCCCCCTGAGTAAGAGTATCCCAAATTAACTTAGGAGTTCTGTTATGAGATGGAGGTGATCCTGATGTTTGAGACTAAAACTCAATTTTGAATCAAAAGTAACCTCTACATTAGGAATAGCCTGCCATTCCTGTAAATCTGCACTGTACCCTGAAAAAATTACTTTGTAAACAATGTCAGAGAACAGTGTAATTTTGCTTGCTCAAAGGTTTTACTTGCTGTTTAGGAAGCCAGATCCAAAAAAAGCAGATGCTTACTCAAGGTAAATTTTAGGATCATGCAAGTCCTCTCTGCACTCATTCATGATTGTTTCAAGGCCAGATGTACCTACTATAATGATTACTTTGGAACTTAAAAGAAAACTTCAGAAACATACATTGTCTCCTACTAATCAGATGTATCATCACTTAATGTTTTAACCATTAACTAATGTCAACCTATCACTGAATTTTGAAAAAAGTTGCTTGAATTTTCTTTTAAAAAACTCTCTGGATGCGCTCCTCTGTGGATCACTTAGTTCAGAATCCTTTCAACCTTGTGATTCCCAATTTGCAAACCGCCTTGCTTCAAAATGAAAGCTTTTTACTTTTAATTTCAACCAACTCTGCTGTTTTTGATTTTTGTTTGTTTGGTTTTTGCTTGCTCTACGATACTACCATGAATTAGTGAATAATTCAAATGCTCTTCTACATTTAAGGTGATTACAGTTTCTTTGCCTTATTTTTATTCCTTCAATCTGTGTCATCTCTTGACATCTTCAGTGTTACAGCTCTCTCTTCTGAGTCTAAGACGCTTAGTGCAGGAATACTGAGTCTAAAGGTCATGTGTGCTCTGTTCCAGGCTCTTCTTGATGATAGTGAGGTTCCACTTCACCCTTTGTGGGATTAGCCCCTTAAACCTAGTGGGATGGCAAAACTAACCAATAGACTATAATAACAGAAAGTGTATACCAATCAACCAGTTCCTGCAAGGTCACTTAATCCTCTTGGATGGTTTAATACACACTGGTAGTGTAGTGGTTACGTATCAGGCTGTGAATTTCAAGGTCAGCAGTTTGAAACTACCAGCTGTTCCGCGGGAGAAAGATGAGGCTTTCTGCTCCCGTAAAGATTTACAGCCTTGGAACCCCTGTACAGCGTCGCTATGAGTCGGAACCGAATCCACGGCACATAACAACAACAACATTTACATATTAGACTAACTATTCCCTTTGTAAGACTGAGGCCCATCCAATCATTTAAGACAGAATTATAAATCTAAGGTCAGAAAGACTGCATTAAACTGCACTGCAGATAATCATATTAATCTTCTGTAATTTTAGGGGTGGAGATGGGTGGGTGGGTGGGTGCAATGAGTGAGCATTAGGGTTGGGACTATTGCTAGGTCTTGGCTAGATGTAAGGCTTCATTTATTATAATTTGTTGTTGTTGTTACATGCCATTGAGTCAGTTCTGACTCATAATGACTCTGTATAGGGTTTCCAGGGAGTGACTGGTGGGTTTGAAACAATAACCTTGCAATGCAAATGGGTATTGTTAGTACTAAGGTTTGTGTTAAGGATAAGGGGTTGGGCTAGGGCTAGGGCTAGGGCTAGGAGTAAGGCTTGGTATAGGGTTACACCTAGGTTTATTTTCATTTATTTGTTTTACTTTCTTGAAGTGTATTTGATTTCTTCTTCATTTGTAAGTTCTGTAACTACATTATTCCTTCTTTTTACTTTATGTTTTGTTGTTGCAAATGTATGTCGCGGTTCTCTCTTTTCAATATGTTTTTCTTTGCATACTTCTATATCTGAGTTGAGTCTAGCTAATATTGTCATGTATGTCAGTCTCAGGTTGTTGTATGCTGTTGTTGGTTCTCTGGCCAAAGAACTCCCTTTTCAAGGTTGGCCTGGTTTTTACAAATTCTTTTAATTTATGTTTGTCTGAAAATGACCTAATTTCACCAACATATTTGATGGATAAATGATTCTTGATTGGCGTTTGTTTTTTCTTTCAGAAAAAAAATATGCCATTCCATTATTTCTGCTGATAAATCAGAGCTTAGTCTTGTTTTTTTGTTTTTAACTTTTTATTGTGAATTGAGTGAAGGTTTACAAACAAGATAATCAATTTTACATTCAACAAACCATACACTTTGTTTGATCTCAATTATTGCAATTTCATCCATGCAACAACAGTTATCCCACTTCATCCCTGTGGGTCCTATTTTCATTCCATCCTCCTTCCTAACCCTTCTCAACTTTGTCCTTAGGTAAATGTTGCCCTTTTGATTTTGAAGGATTGACCACTCCATGGTGAGCATATCTTACTAGTGTTGTTGTACCCCCTATATATCTATCTACTGCTTGACTGAGAATTGGGCCATGAGGTTAAGTTACAATCCAGACCTAAAGGGTGATCGAGGCCATAGTCTCAGACTTCTCTAGTCTCTTTCTGACTAGTAAACTTGGTTTTTAAAAATAATTTTGAGTTTTGTGCTACATTTTCTGCCCCTCTATCTTGTCATTGTTGTTGTTAGGTGCCATTGAGTCTGTACCAACTCATAGCGACCCTATGCACAGGAGAACAAAACTTTGCCTGATCTTGGGCCAAACTCACTACTGTTGCCACGCTTGAGTCCATCAATGCTGTCACTTGGCCAATCTATCTTGTTGAGGATCTTCCTCTTTTTCTCTGACCTTCTACCTTACCAAACATGAAATCCTTCTCCAGTGACTGCTCCCTCCTGACGATATGTCCAAGTATGAGAGACGAAGTTTGGCCATCTTGGCCTCCAAGGAGCACTCTGGCTGCTCTTCTTCCAAAACAGATCTATTGGTTCTTTTGGCAGCCCATGGCACTTCCAATATTCTCCTCCAACACCACAACTCAAATGCATCAATTCTTCTAAAGTGTTCCTTATTCACTGTCCAGCTTTTACATGCACATGAGGTTATTGAAAACACCATGGCTTGGTGCACCTTAGTCCTCAAGCTGACATCTTTGCTCTTCAACACTTTAAAAAGGTCTTGTGCAACAGATTTGACTAATGCAATATGTCATGTGAATTCTTGACTGCTGCTTCCATGAGTGTTGATAGTTGATCCAAGAAGAATGAAGTCCTTGACAACTTCAATCTTTTCTACTTTGATAAGAATGTTGTTTATTGGTCCAGTGGTGAGGATTTTTGTTTTCTTTACATTGAGATGTAATCCATACTGAAGGCTGTGCTCTTTGATCTTCATCAGTAAATGTTTTAAGTCCTCTTCACTTTCAGCAAGCAAGGTTGTATCATCTGCGTATCACAGGTTGTTAATGAGTCTCCCTCCAATCCTGATGCCACGTTTTTCTTCATATAACCCAGCTTCTCGTATTATTTGCTCAGCATACAGGTTGAATAAGTATAGTGAAAGAATACAACCTTGTCACACACCTTTTTAAATTTTAAACCATTCAGTGTTTCCAGGTTCTGTTTGAACAGCTGCCTCTTGGTCCAGGTACAGATTCCTCATGAGCACAATTAAGTGTTCCAGAATACTCATACTTTGCAATGTTGTCCATAGCTTGTCATGACCCACACAATCAAAAGTCTTTGCGTAGTCAATAAAGCACAGGTAAACATCTTTCTGATATTCTCTGCTTTCAGCCAAGATCCATCGGACATCAGCAATGATATCCCTCTTTCCATGGCATCTTCCGAATCTGGCTTGAACCCCTGGAAGCCACTCTATCTAGGACCTTCTAATGTGATCCTTATCATAGCAGTTGGTAAAGGTAGCTGGGCACCATCTAGTTCTTCTGGTCTTAGAGTCATGAAGACTTATGTTCACATGCCCCATTAGTTCATTGGACTAATTGATTCCAAGCATCTTTAATTTTCATCCCTCTTCTTTCTTCTACCTAGGGAGAGACAATAGCTGCACCTTAGATGGCCACTCATGAGCTCTTAAGATCCAAGATACTATTCACCAAAGTAGGATATAGAACATTGTCTTTGTGAACTATGCCGATTGATCATGGTGTCCCCTGAAACTATATGGTCCTGAACCCCCAGGCCAAACAACTCATTGACTTAAGATATTGATAATATCTAAGAAGTTTTCATCACTTTATCTGTGGTTTGTTCCATCACATTTACATGTGTGTTCATAGCAAAGGTAAATATCCAAGTATCCTTTCCTCCTATACCTGTTTAGCCTGTGTATCTATGTATTTTCCTGCTGAACATTATGGTCCCAAGGTTATGTATATAATTCTATTTACCTCTATCCCCTATAGCCGTTGTATATCTACCTCCCTGTGTCTTCACCTGTCTTCATCATTCTTGCAACCCCCCTTTTGTTGTATATTGGTGTCCCCCGTCACTAGATTTAACATGTGTCTACCCTCTGCTCTCCTTTCTCTCCCATCCTGGTAACCATCAAAGAATGTTTCTTTTAGCATGAAAACTTTTTCTTGAGTTCTTACAATAGTGGTTTTATACAATATTTGTCCTTTTGTGATTGACTGATTTCACTCAGCATAATGTCTTCCAGGTTCATTCATGTTATGTGGTGTTTCACAGATTTATCAATATTCTTTAACAATAAATACATAGTATTCCACTGGTGTATGTACCAAAGTTTGTTTATCCACTCTTCCATTAATGGGTCTTTAGGCTGTCTCCATCTTTTTGCTATTGGGAATAGTGCTGCAGTGAACATCAGTGTGCATGCATCTACTCTTGTTCTGGCTCTTATTTCCTGTGGATATGTATCAAGTAGAGGGACTTGTAGATCATGTTGTTGTTCTTAAGTACCGTTGAGTCAGTTACCCCCTGAATATGAATATCAGTGAAACATTGTCAGATATTTAGTGCCAGAAGATGAGCATGTTAGGTTGGAAGGCATACAGAATATGACTAATCAAAAGCTGACTCCAGAGAGTAGAGTTGACCCTAATGGCATGAATGGAGCAAAGTTTCGGGACCTTTATTTGCTGATATGGCACAACTCAAAATGAGAAAAAACAGCTACAGATATATCATAATGTGACATGTATGAAGTATGTATCTAGGAAAATTGAAAGTTGTAAAAAATGAACTGGAACATATAAAGATTGATATCTTAGGTATTAGTGAGCTGAAATGGACTGGTATTGGCCATTTTGAATTGGACAATCATATGGTTTACGATGCCAGGAATGCCAAATTGAGGGAATGGTGTTACATTCATTGTCAAAAAGACCATTTCAAGATCTATCCTGAAGTACAATAGTCTCTGTGATAGGGTAATATCCATACACCTATAAGGAAGACCAGAGTCCTGGTGTGGTGCTGTGGGCTAATGCGTCAGACTGAAAAGTCTTTTGAACTACAAGGTCGGTGGTTCAAGCTTACCAGCTGCTCCTTGGAAACCCTATACAGGGTCACTATGGGTCGGAATCGACTTGACAGCACTTACCAACAACAACAACAATAAGGAAGACCGGTTAATGACATTATTATTTAAATTTACACACCAACCATTAAAGGCAATGATGATGAAATTGAAGAATTCTACTAACTTCTTCAGTCTGAAACTGATAAAACATGCAGTCAAGATTCATTTATCATTACTGGTATTAGAATTCAAAAATTGGATCAGTAGTTGGAAAATATGGCCTTGATGATAGAAATGATGCTAGAGATTTCATGACTATACACATGGACCTCAAGAGATTGAATACACAGAAACCAAACTGACCACATCTTGGACTTCTTTCATCATTGTCATCAGTTCTTGATCATATGAATATCAACCAATTCTTTTTTGGTACAGCAACTCTGTGTATCCTTCCATTTTGATGCATCCTAAATAATACATTATGTTGCCCATAAATCCTGTAATATTGCAATTCAAGACTTGAATTTTTTTTAGTTCTTTTATTTTGAGAAATACTAAGCATGTTCTTTATTTCTGGTTTTCTAGTCTTTGCACATTTCATTATTATATTTTACCTTGTCTTCTCTGGTTGCTCTTTAAAATCTTCTATTCAGCTCTTTTACTTTATCATGTCTTCTAGTCACTTTAGCTACTCTTATGTTCAAGGGCAAGTTTCAGAGCCCTTCTCAAGTTCACTTTGATTTTTTTCTTTCTGTCTTGCTTTTTAATGACCCTGTGCTGTCTTCATGTATGATATCCTTGATGTAATTCCATAACTCCTGAGCTATGGCTTTGATGATGTAAACTATGCCAGCGATCACATGATAAGATTTTGCAAGATGAATTCATGGGAAGTATCTTTTCAACAATATTAACAGCGACTATACATGTGAATCTTGCCACATGTAATACACAGGAATCCAATCAACTACATCTGTGGAAAGAAACAACGGAGAAACTCAATTATCATCAGTCAGAACAAGATAATGAGCCTAATGTAGAACAAACCATCACCTGCTTTTATGAAAGCTCAAGTTGAAGCTGAATACAAAATTTTAAAGTGTATGTGGACCAAAATAAAAACTTTGAGAATATTCTACCTCAATTTGGAGATCATCTTAAGAATTGTTGCTATTATTAAGTACCATTGAGTTGATTCTGATTCCTAGCGACTCTCTATAGGGTTTCCAAGGAGCAGCTGGTGGGTTTGAACCCCTATATTGCAGTTAGTAGTGCAGTGCTTATTCAGTGACATTTGATTGTTTATATCAGGAACCCCAAATATATTTCTAACCAAGGACTACTTTTAATATAAAAGTTATTAATTAATTTATTTCTGTACCATAAAAATATAAGTTCAAAGACCAGACTTATATGATGAGTTGGTATATGGTTATAATAATTGATATTGAGAATTTACTCACTGTTATTCCAAGTTGAGACAAAAAAAAACTTTCTTGCCATGCACTTACATAACAAGGAAGTTTTTCTGTCTCAACTTGTTCTATTCCACCCTTTGATGGATATGTGATCATTTGAGAGTTCAGGTTCTTTGCAAAAATCTCAGTCCCAACTCTTCTTCTCAGGAGGCACAGTGCCTAGCGCTTCAGCTCCCCATGAGTATTAACCCCAGTGTTACCAAAGCTAGCCAAATCCCATCATTAGTACCGTGTCAATCCATGTGTTTACTTCTCCATATTCTTTGTGTCTGGTTCTTGGGTAAATTTTCTTACTTTCTTAAGGCCAGTTGTGTATTGAAAGGATGTCTGCCTTTCTAGGTCTTTGTCATGAGCATGCATTCTGGTTATGTAGGCCACCACACTTGTATGACTGAAAGTCCTACACCTTCTTCCTCAGTCTTGAATCCCAATTGTGACCTATCCCCCTCATCCTTCTCTGGACACATGAACCTTCAGATATGTGTCTGAGTCTTTCCTAGTTCATTGCTGAGCTGAGCACCTAAGTATCAGTACCTCTGCGACTTGCTGTGAATTCACAGGTTTCTTGTTGGTCTTCCATCAGCCAGCTCTCAATCTTGGCTTTCTCTACCTGTCATCACTCCTGCATCTTGTTTCTGTCTTATGACAATGGGTTGAATGTCTTTTAGATGCTGCTGATTCCTTTAGTTGGTTCTCAATTCTTTTTAGTTGATGCCTTTAAAAAAAAAATCTTTATTTTCATTTTAGTGGAGACTTGGAAAGGAAAAGAAATAAACACATGTTTCTAATCCTCCATGTTTAGCTGGAAGTTCAAAAAGTGTATTTTATTTTTGTATTTCTTTAATTATAGAGAGATTGCCCTTTTTAACATATGTTCAATTTTTAAGTCATTTTTTGTTATATAAGCTTCTGTTCATATCCTTTGCCTTTTTGTTTTTGTTCTCCTCACCCTACGCTACCCATCTTCAGTCTTAGAATGTTCTTATGAATTTATATAAGAATTATTTCTATTAACACATTAACACTTTGAAATTTTAGAAGTAATTTTTTTCTTCAGTCTTTTCTTTGTTTCTTATGAAATAATTGTATGTGTTTTTGTTCACATGCATTTTCAATTATATGTGGTTTGATTTTGCCAGGTTTTACCTTTTGTATATTCCTACATTGCTTCTACATCGAATTGGAGAGTGGAGATACTGCTCAAAAGCTCACCTACTGCTACGGTCTTTTGCTTCTGTGAGGAGAGGAAACGCTGATGAGAATCAGAGAGAAGGTAGCAGTAGGATGTTATTATTTGTTCTTGGCTATCTGTATGTAAATGGCTAATTGAGAACTAACTACAAATGAAATTGATGAAACTGATTCTTAATTATGTGCTGTCCTATCCTGTCATTCACTGTGGGTTAGAAAAACATTCCTAGGCTTGTCCTTGGAGATGGGCTCATCCACCCTCTTCCCCGAGAGTTTGCACTTTGTGACTTGCCCCTCCAGTAAGTCCCCTTTCAGATCCACTCACCTCTTGATGCCACAAGTGCTCGGTGATAACAACCTTCCTTCTTTATTGCTGCCTGAATTCCAGGCCCCCAGCAAGAGCATCAAGAGGAAGCTGCATATATCTCAAGCGCCTCTGATAGTAGCTGGCATAATGCTTGATAACAGAATTTCTCAGACAACAGGCCCAGGCTGGGGAATTTTAATATTGTCTTTCCCTACAAGTAATTTCCAATGTTTATGCTCTGTGGAGCCCCTTTCGAGTGTCAGAGCAGAACAAATGCCAGTTTTAATGGACTTGCTAAATCATAAAAACTGCTTGCAAAATTGCATCTGATTAAAACAGGAAAATGTTCCATTATTCAGAAAAATCTCCCTGCAGAGGCTCACGGGGGCAGCTGGAGGTGGAGAAATGCAGGGAGTGGCTGGATCCTGTGGAGTTTCCTCTCCATGGAAAAGATGTGGCTTCATTTACAGTTGTCTGCTCTTCTTCTCTCTCCTCCCTGTGCTCCCCCGGTCCTTCTGCTTTCCCTGATGGAAGAAAAATTGACATTAGTCATTTCGCAATTAATTTCTACACCAACACACTATTAGCTGGGGCATGGTATGTATGACAATGTACAGCCAGATAAGGGGTTGTGGATGGAGGGGGGGACCATCTGAAAACTCTGAGTTGCCTATGGTGGCTTCCGTGAGTAAAGGGCAATATGGAAAAACCTGAAAGCCCTGCTCAGCTCAGCTGGACCAAGTTCTCCCAGCTAGCAACAAAATTTAAAATGAAATTGAGTTACCCAGAGAAATAGGTCACCCACTAGAACAGGGGTGGGGGATCTTTTTTTCTGCCAAAATGTATAACATTATTTGCGGGCCATACAAAATTATCAGCTTAAAAATTAGCGTGCTATATTTGGTCAGATATTTAAGTAACTCACTTAACAATGTGATTGTGATGACTGGAACTTTGATTGCCTTAGCAGGGCCAGACCAAATGATTTCGTCTGCTTTATATGATCCCTGGTGTGGCGCTGTAGGATCAGTACTGGACTGCAAACCACAAGGTCGGTAGTTCGAACCCACCAGCTGCTCCTCGGAAACCCTCCCTATACACGATCACTATGAGTCCTAACGGACTCCATAGCAACAACATAGAGCCAGCGGGCAGGATGTTCCCACCCCTTCACTACGGAGTCAATTAGGAGCCCTGGAGGCATAGTGGATTACGAGCTGGCCTGCTAATTAAAAGGTCAGCAGTTTGAATCTACCAGCCGCTTAGAGGGAGAAAGATGAAGCTTTCTGCGCCCGTTTGGTACCATAGGTTAAGCACACACCCTCAAGGTCTGTTTGAACTACAAGGTTGGCAGTTCAAATTCACTACACCTGCTTCTCGGTAACCCTATACAGGATTGATATGAGTCAGAACCGACTCAACAGCACTTAAAAACAACAAAGATTTACAGCCTCAGAAACCCCATACTGGGACGTTATGAATTGGAACCAACTCAGTGGCACTCAACCAGCGCCACCACGGAAATTCATTTAATAAATCTTCACTGGAGTCTGATATGCGCTTTTAACTCAGCAGTCAGTCAGCTAGACGGAACGACTGATTGACCAACACCTTCCATTGTTCCATAAGTCTGGAGAGAAAGCAAAGACAAACGTTGCTCATCCTCCTAGAATCCCCATGCCGATAGCTGAAGGAGGGGCAAGGTAAGCACAGTCCTAGATATATAATAGGGTGGAAAAAACAAAGACATAATGAATGGCAGCTGAGTCAATCTGTATTATTCCTGGTTGATTTAATTCTATGACTAGAGCCAGGAAGACAGCCTGAGTCTTTTCAATGCCAGGACCCCAGGAAGAAAGTTTGGCAGTAACTGGATGTCTCTGTTATCACAGTATAACAAGCTGCCCTCAAACTTAGCAGTTGAAAACCATAGTATTTCTTTATTTCCCATCATTCCATGGTTAACTGGGCTCAGTTGCGTCATTCTTCTATTCTCCATGGTATGAGGTTGGGCATTCATGAGCATGCATATAGCTGTGGTCTTATCTTGGACTGGACCATCCAAGGTAGCTTCTCTCACCATGTCTGGACCCTGAATTGGGTGACTGGAAGGACTGACCTTCCCTCTCTTTCTCCATGTCTTCTGACATCAGCTAACTGTCTAGCCCATGCTAACTTATATGGTAAATGGAGCTCAAGTGGAAGTTGCCCAACCTCTTGAGTCCTAGACCTGGACCTGGTCCAGCATCACTCCTACCACATTCTATTGGTCAAAACAAGTCACAGAGACAGCCCAGACTGAAGGGAAGGGGCCGTCAATGTGACCTTTTGATGGAATCTGCTTTACAGACATGGACACAACTGTTGGTAGCCACTTTGGCAGACAATTTACCACACTAAAGATGGGTTTTGAAGTCAGATGACCCAGATTAGAGTCCCATCCCCTCCTCATTGCTTACTAAGTGACCCTGGGCAAGTTGTGAGACTTCTGAGTTGCAGTTTCCTCAATGGGTTTCCCTTCGCATGGGTTTCCATGAATGCTGAGTTAGTGGGAACATGCGGGGCAAAATATGGCTACCAATGGCAGCCTGCTCTAGAGAGGGAAGGGATGGGAGTGGCCTATATGGTTCACCGCCCCTTTCCACCCAATTATTGCCTTGGTTAATCAGAGTCTGCTTTGCTTCCAGATCATAAAGTATGCACCCCCCCCCCCCCATGTAAAAGACCTCTATTCTTCTTGGGCTGTTATGTTTTCCAGGTTTGTTTTCTGACTCTGCTTGTCAAGGCTTCATTAAGATGTACCTGGCCAAGAGGGCACTTGAAGGCTGAAATTCCGCCATGCTTGGTGCCCTGAGCTGTGCATTCTGATGCAGAGCTGCATTACCTGGAGGGGCTCCTTTCTCTACTGAGTGTATGTATGGGCTCAAAGAGGTCCCTGGTAGGGTTCTGCCCCTCTGTGCTGCTTGGTTTTCCAAGGGTGTATGGGATGGCATCTCCTCTGCTTGACTTTGGGGTTAAGAGACCTGCCTTGTTTACCTGCTAAGCTCCTTCCTTCAGCCTCCTTAGCCTCCCTTCCTGACCCTCTCAACCCCCCACCCAGCTGCTGCCTGTCACCCTCTGTCCTTTCCACAGCAGAAATTATTTTTATAAGCTCCTCCTTGACTGAAGAGCCTCTTTAAAGAATTTAAAAAAACATCGCTATCTCCTAATGAGAGGGAGAAGAAACACAGAAGCACTGAATTCTCTAGAGCTTTCCTGTAGTGTTCTGATGCTGCTATCTCTGGAAATATTTCTTTTCCCACAACACACAAAATATTGGCTGGGGAGCATCACTACCTATTTTAGAACCAACCCCTCAAGCACTTTGTCTCCTTCTAGGTTTTATAAATTCCATACACTGTCAATTCTGTAAACTTCAAAAGTTGTTGTTGTTTTTTGAAGGGGGGATATAAATTGGAGCATCATGCTACACTCTGATTTTAACCAGTGTTTGTCAAGTGCCAACCACATATCCAGCTCTAGTCTGGGCCAGGAGGAAGGAAACAAAACAGCACAGAACAAGGATGCTATTCTTGTCAGCACATCCTATGTAGAGTCTCTAATGTCCTGGTCCTTAGACACTGACTTAGCAGGAAGAATATCAGTAGCCTTAAGTGTTCCATAGGTGGGTTCTGCATTTGCCTTTGGACCTGCCAGGCTCAGAATTGCAGCCCTTATACCTGAAAGCTCAGAATTGCAGCCCTTATACTTCCTATCTTGACCAGGCCATGTTGACCTCATTTATTCCTTGTTTTCTGGACCTAAGACTCTTGTTCCCTAGTATTTGGAAACCAGCCCACCTGGCTGTACTTGATGTCTGTTCAGACTACCCCCAGGAGGCTGGTGGCTCCTGCAAAGCCACTATCTCTAAGCATCACCTACTACCCCCCACTGCAGTCAGGCCACTTAAAGATCCCCTCAACCTCCCTTGGGAGCGGACAGTGGGACCTCATCATCTCCTCATTCCCAAGCCTCTGTAACTGGGTCTCTTCCCTGCCCCACCCTGCTTGTCCTAGCTTTCCTGTCATCAACCTGTAACACCAAGTTTGATTGTGTTCTTCATAATGGAGCCAATGTAATCTTTCTACGACCACAGACTATCCATGCCCTTCACCCTCCTGGAATACTATCTTCCATTGTCTTCTTGCTTCCTGTAATCAGCACTGCTCATTTCTCAGACCTCTTTTCATCCCTCCCTGTACCAGATGGCACTATTTCCTGTTCTTTCAACCTCTGTGTTGTAAGTACTGGGTTCAAATACTGATGTTGCCCATT
Organism: Chrysochloris asiatica; assembly: GCF_000296735.1. Classification (NCBI taxonomy): domain Eukaryota; kingdom Metazoa; phylum Chordata; class Mammalia; order Afrosoricida; family Chrysochloridae; genus Chrysochloris; species Chrysochloris asiatica. Next base: position 33,157,822 of record NW_006408526.1, on the reverse strand, counting down.
ATTACTAGTGTGACCTTATCATTAATCAAGGTTAATCAGAACTGTAATTCACCAGAAGAGTTGAATTTAAGCTTGGATTTTAAAGATAATAGTAGTGGTAGTGACTATGATGATAATAATGATAGCAAATACCTAGACTGTACAAATAAATTCAATAAAAGATTTAACCTCTCATAGCCTTCAGGTGGGCATAATAGAACTGATGTGAGGCATAAATGAAGTAATGTAGGGAAAGTCTCTATTACGTGTCTGGAAATGTCAAATATTTAATAAACATGAGCTACTGTGATTTTTAGTGGACTCAATCACTGGAATTTTAGCCCAGCTCCCACGGATGTTCTGGCCCTTCCCCTCCCCCACCAGCCTGGCTATTATGGATTGAATTATGTTCCCCAAAAGGCTAAATTGAAGTCCTAACCCCTGAACCTCTGTGGAAAGAGGAGTCTTCTTTTGCTATGTTCATGAGACCATACCAAAGTAAGATTGGTTCTAAACTTCATCACTTATGAGTGGGGTTTTATACAATTAGCAGAATAGGCATAGGCACACACAGGGGGAGATGCCGTGTGAAGATATATCTACAAGCAGCCAAGGAATGCCAATAAATACCCAGGGCTAGAGAATTGGAAAGAAATGAGGCTCCTTCTCTAGAGCACACAGAGAAAGTGTCTAACCCTGAGAACACCCTGAATTTAGCTTCTAACCGCCCACATGCTGAGGCAATAAATATCTGTTCTTTAATGGCACCCACTGTGGTCATTTGTTCAGGCAACTTTAGGAAACCAAGACACTGAATAAGTCCCACTTATCTTTTGAGTTTTATTTTAAATGTCACTTTCTCCAGGAAGTCGTCCTGAACGACTTCTGTCTGTGTTTGATGTTACTTCCATGGGCCCCTGTGCTGTGTCCTGTAATACTCACAGGGAACTGTGATGGTTGGTTTACTTGTCTGCTTTTCCTGTGAGTTCATGAGTCCCTTGAGAGCAGGTTCTGAATCTTACTGCAGGGCGGTCCCAAACCATAGTGTAACACCTGGCCCTTAGTGTTGTTGTTGTTAAGTGCCGTTGAGTCTATTCTGACCCATAGCAAGCAACCTTGTATAGGGTTTCCAAGGAGCAGCTGATGAGCTTGAACCACCAACCTTGCAGTTCAAATGACTGCAGTCTGACACATTAGCCCACAGCGCCACACCAGGACCTTAGTAGGTAAGGTGAAAACAGCTGGTGAAGGAACCATGAAGGCCAAGCAATCCTGATATCCATGCTCCCCAGGGCAAGAGCATCCCTATCCTCTAGAGCTTCTTCATCCAGATGGGAAGGCAAGGGTAATAAGCATCAACATGGTAAATGGTACAAGATGGTATATGCGTGAGTTACAGAGTGAGCAGGACAGACAATCAGCTTGCTGAGTGCTCCAAGAAGGGAGCTATCACTGTCGGCATATTGAATATTGTTTGAAATAAGTGGGCCATTGGCTAGGACATGGAAATTGCTTTTGTCATACAGAAAGTTTCATTGCAGTGGTACTTACTGTAACCGGATTTGACTTGTAATATGGAGCACTTATAGAACCTTTGTGATTCCCAAGCACTTACCATACATTTGTGAAATGCATAGTATAAAAATATAGTCCAATTGTTAGGAGATTGGCAGCTCCAATTTCCTGCAGCAAGTCTTCAATTGCTCCCTGATCACAACCCTCCAACTACAGACTGCAAGTTCACCTTCACAGACTGACTGGAAGCAGGCAGGGGCCTCTGGCCAGAGAGAAGAGTGTTTTCTGGGCCACAGGTGGACTGACCAACCCTGGAGCAATGACATCCGTTTTTCTGAGAATGGGAGAGGCTGGTGTGAGTCAACATAGACTCTGGGACAAGATACCATTCACCAATAAACAGTTCTTCCTCTGCTTGCTTAAGGACATCATCAATGCTTCAAGACTGGCAACTCCTGCTCTTTTCTCCCCCACCTAGTGGGAAGCGAGCATGACAGATACAGTCCAACACTCTTCTGTTGGGGATGTTGTTGTTGTTGTTGTTAAGTGCCGTTTAGTCAGTTCAGACTCATAGCCACTCTGTATAGGGTTTCTGAGGATCAGCTGGTGGGTTTGAACTGCCTACCTTGTGGTTCACAGTCCAGTGCTTATCCTACAACACCACACTGAGGGACACTCAAATGGAACCAGTTCATACTCTATAATCTGGTCTTGCTGGAGAAAGATTAAGATTTCTGCTTCTGCAAAGATTTAAAGCCTCATAAACTTTGTACGGGGTCACTATGAGTTGGAATTGACTTAATGGCACTTAACAACAGAAACAATTGGGTCTTCAATGTCCCTGTGTCAAAGGGGTGCCCAGCCCTCACTGTGGCCATCTGTCTTTGGCCTTACCAAATGCTGCTGATGTAATAGAATTTCACCCTGTTATAAGCTCGCTGCCCTGGCTCAGTCTCAACCCTTTGTCCAGAGAAAACAAGCCATCTCCTTCCCCACTTCCATAGTCCACCCTATCGTAGGACAGTGCCTAGCAGATAGCAAGCATCACCCAAGTTTTAGCGTCCTGATGATGATACTGAGCATCATTATTTTCAAAGTTCTGGTTTAAATTCACCTCTTCTAGGTAGGTTTCTAATTAACCTCATCTAATGATAATGGATTGCCCTTATTTGGAGTTTTTAGTTTATGAAACTGAAAAGATAATTTCCATATACATTATCTTATTTCCATCTCACAGCAAACCTAGAAGATTAATATTGTTCCATTTTCTGATGATGAAGACAGTTTCTGTAAAGTCAAATGCTTTTGTCCAAGTCACAGGGTGCCAAAGGTTGATCGTGAATCCAGAGAGAACATCTCAAGCTTTTTAGCCCATGATTCACAGTAAGAAACAAACTTTTTATCAGGACCCAGGAAAGACATACTCTCAATCTCTCTCTCTTTCTGTCTGTCATCCACACACTACAAAACACTGAAAGAAGTTTCATGAAACCACACTCCCTTTCCACATGCACTGAGCACTGCTTTTTTCTTTACTTTCTTAGTCTCTTCCTACTGCTAGGTTATGACCTACTCTTACCTTCTGATTTGGTATCTAGAACTCTTCCTACCCAATCCTCTCACCCCACTAGAGCTGTTTCTCACCTGATATTTTCTCTCCTCACCCATTTCCTCCACCCTGATTCACTACTTGACACCTGCCTATATGTTGCTTTGCAAGCACTTAAAATCCTGGTGTGTGTCACTTCTAATATAGGGTATAAATGAGGCAAGGTCAGGGACTGTGCTTTATAATGTCTCTGTAGCCCCTTTACAATGCCTAATGCAGTTCTGAGCCCACAGAGCAGGCTCCAGGTACTGGTCCAGTTGTCTCCAGCAAATTCTCGGCAGTCTTTCCTTAGTTATCAACACACTGCCCTCAGACCAGCTCTACCTGCCAGCTCTCCTCCAGTGCTCTTTGAGGGACTTTGGCTCAATTCCTGACAGGTGTGTATCTCACTGTAATTAATATATATAGTCCCTTTTTCAAGTCCAGGAACATGGCGTCTGCTGGAGCTAAATGTTCACCATGCAGAGGGTATTGGAAATGCAGCATCTCGAGATAGCTGTGCTCAAGCCTGGATGGAAAGAGAAGGAGAGAAAGGATGAAACAAGAATATGGGGATAGGATGGGAGAGGCTGGAGCTGATGGTTCAGCATCAGGATAACTGGTCCAGGTGAGGTTGGTATAGTGCAGGCACATTGTAGATGCCCCCTGGTACAGACCAAACACTAGGTGCTCTGTGCTTAGATACAAGAAACCCTTGTACCCATCTCCTTCCCCCAGTGAGTTTCTGTCCAGCAGACTCACAGGACCAGTACCTTTCACTGGGAGAGGCCTTCCCAACATATTTGTACAAAATCTAATTCTATCTTCGTCGCAGCCTGGTATGAGAAGTGTTAGTATCCATCTTGTCTAGACAGGGAAGTGAGGTTGTTCAGAGAAGTCAGGAACATAGTGAGAGTACTGGTTCTCGACCTGGGAGGTAGAAATAATCCTGATGCCCAGTCCCACTCCAGAGGTTCTGATTTAATTGATCTGGGCATGGCTTGGGCATCAGTCAAGCCATGGGTAAGAACCACTAATATACAGTGGTTAAGAGACACTGATTTAGAGGCTATTTAAAAAGGAGGGACATGCGTAAATGCATCTTCCCTGGCTGGTACCAGCAGAGATGTAGGAAGGGGATTTGATGACCTTGGGCCATGGGTCTTAGAGGTGTTGAGGCAGGAGAATATGGAGGTGGATCATGCACTGGAGGAGGGGTTATGCTGAGAAGCTGGCACCCACACTGCCTTGGGAATGCCCTTCCTATTTCTGTGAGCTTTCGTGTCCCCAGTGAGTCACTAGGTCACAAATTAAGCAGGAGGAATGCTGCATCACCCTTATGAACATCTTAACAACAATCTTCCAGAAAACCCAGTGAAGGCAGAGAAAATGTTTATCTTGGCCATTGTTAGTCCAGAAAGTGTGACACATCATAGTGGCTCTGTAAATGTAGGTGTGATGTGAGATGAATGAAACCCAAAGGCTGAAGAACCTGCTTAGACTTGTTTTACAGACAAAGAAATGGACCTGCAGAAGGATGAGCAGTCATGATAGTAATAGTTATTATCTATGGAGTAATGTCTATGGGTCAGGCACTAAGTGATGATAAATCCCTTAAGCTTCCAACAGCCAGCCCTGTGAGCGGGCATTATTAACCACCATTTTGCAGATGAGGAAGCTGGGGCTCAGAGAGAGTAAGAACTTTGCCAAGATGATACAGCAATTACCAGGTTGGGAAAGGAAATCTTAGTTGTGGAGGGAGTGGTGTGGGCATCAGATGCCATTGCTTTTGAGTTAAAGAAAATTGGAAACTCAGCATGTACCAGCCTTCTTGTCCCCCTGTCTCTTCCCCACTATCTCTGCTAAGACCTCCCTAAAAGAGAGTTTTATATTCTTTGATTGCCCCTCTTCATCGGTTTTTGTATGATTAATACATTTTAAAGCAGATTATGTAGGAATCGGTGAGGCCCTTTCATTTCTACACATCTTGTCTTCCCTGGGAAGCAGTGCAGAGTAGTCTTTAGAACGTCGCTGTCTGGACTTAAGGAATCGGGTCCGGGGAAGTCATTTAACCGAGAAGAACCTGCATGCAGCCCCTGGAGACCAGCTGCTTCTGACCTTGGTATCCTTTCTCATCTCTAATTTCTGTGATTCTGGATTCAACATAAGCCTCATTCCTCATGCAGCGCCCTGAGTCGTGGATGAGCTGAACTTTCGTTAAAGAATGTCAAGGTGTTCAATCACGCCCACAGTGATTAGAAGAGAGTATGGAACGGTCTATTCCTGAACCCCTGCTCTCCTGAGCAGAGGGCTGAAGACAATTGTGTGTTTGGATCTTGCTCACAGCCTGACCTCTCCCAGCCAAGGGGCCAACCATATGCTGCCTTGAACCCTGGGATCCCAGCTAGCCTAGCCCAGCTGCCTGAGAGGCACTGACCGACGAACAGACAGCCATGCTCTCAAAAACTGCATTTTTTTTGCTCCCTGTTTATTCTCTGATACCTGCTTCCTCTTAGGCTCCGACTCATTGCTGGTAGGCCAAGGGCTAGATTCTGAGTGAGATTAAAATGGATTTCAGGAGCCAGATAGGTGATGCGGGCTAGGTTTGGGAGGATCCAGCACTATGTGGAGAGTGTAGCAAGTGTGGCATTTTCTACTACCTGAGACCTTTATGGGGCTCAATACATAAGCTTCAAAGATGCAGGTGGGAGGTAGAGGCTGGTAGGTGGGAGCTGGGCTGTAGGAGCCCCAGATAGGGACTCCTGATACAGCAGGCAGATTCCTAGTTGAGATTAAGTCTTGAGTTCAAGGCTAGTCATTACTGGAATGACTTTAGGAAAATGATTTATCATGTCTGAACCTCAGTTCAGTCAGTTACAATGTAGACCTACTATTATTATTAAGAGTCCTGGTACTGTGCTATAGGATAAGCACTGGCTGTCTAACCTTGAAGTTGGTAGTTCAAACCCACCAGCTGCTCCTTTGAAACCCTATACAGGGTCGCTCTGAATTGGAAGTAATATGACAACAACAATAATGATATTATAATGGAAACTACACAGAAAACCCAGCCCATTGCTGATTCTGTCTCACAGCATCCCAATAGAACAGAGGAGAACTGCTCCCTAAGGTTTCCGAGACGGTTAGTCTTTACAGGAGCAGACAGCCTCATCATTCTCCCATGGAGCAGCTGGTGGGTTTGAACCACTGAGCTCATGGTTAGCAACCCAACGCTTACCACACTATACCACCAGAACTGCTTGTGGTAAGTACACAAGGAAGCGAGTATGTGATAACTCTGTGCCAAGTGCAGAGGACCTTGTTAGCAGAGTGGTTCTTGTTGTTGTTATGTGCTGTGGAGTTGGTTCCCACTCATAGCGACCCTGTACAGGGTTTCTGAGGCTGTAAATCTTTACGGGCGCAGAAAGCCTCATCTTTCTCCCATGGAATGGCTGGTAGTTTCGAACTGCTGACCATGAGATTAGCAGCCTGATTTGTAACCACTATGCTACCAGAGCTCCTTTGTTGGCAGAGTAGGAGGGGCTAAGTGATCCTCCACTTAACAGTCATTGAGATAGAATATAAGGATCATTGAAGGTAAAACTGATAATCTGCTCTGTCAACCCTCACTCAGTTCACAATAAAAGGCTAAAATAACTGAAAGGTTGGCATTCAAACTTACTAACTGTTATACAGATGAGAGATGTCTCGGTCTGCTTTTGTGCAGATTACCGCCTTGGAAACCCCACAAGGCAATTCTGCTCTGCCCTACAGGGTTCCTATGAGTCTGAGTTTACCTGATGGCAATTGGTTTGTCAAGTGAAAACTACGGCACTAACGCTATCTGGGAGTCCTGGTGTGGCACTGTGGGTTAATGCGTCAGACTGCTAAGCCATTTGAATTGCAAGGTCGGTTGTTCAAGCTCACCAGCTGCTCCTCGAAAACCCTATACAGGGTTGCCATGGGTCAGAACCAACTCGATGGAACTTAACAACAACAACAATGTTAACTGGACAGTGTGCTTTGAAAATCCTCCCTGATAATAACAATAACATATGTATGCATATATATATATACAATATATATAATATATTGGAGTCCTGGTGGGGTGCTGTGAGTTAATACACCAGACTACTCCTTGAAAAATCTATACAGGGTCGCTGTGGGTCGGAAACAACCCGACTGCACTTCACAATAACAACATACTATATATAAGGAGCTCTGGTAGCGTAGTGGTTACAAATCAGACTACAAACCGCAAGGTCAGCAGTTCGAAACTACCAGTACTCCGCTGGAGAAAGATGAGGCTTTCTGCTCCCGTAAAGATTTACAGCCTTGGAAACCCTGTACAGGGTAGCTATGGGTCAGAACTGACTCGATGGCACTTAACAACAGCAATATACATATATGTATTTGTTATTATAATTAAGTGCTGTTGAGTCAGTTCTGAATCATAGTGCTCTGTGTAGGGTTTCTGAGGAGCAGCTGGTGAATTTGAACCACCAACCTTGCAGTCCAGTGCATTATCCTGAAGCGCCACACCCGGACTCCATATGCAAGTTTAGTAGTTCGAATGTACCAGCCGCTCCACGAAAGATGTGACTTTCTGTTCCCATAAAGCTTTACAGCC
>NW_006408526.1:33109296-33148508 GCF_000296735.1 Chrysochloris asiatica | reverse complement strand
ACCAGCTGTTCCACAGGAGAAAGATGGGGCTTTCTGCTCCTGTAAAGATTTATAGCCTCGAAAACCCTGTGCAGGGTCACTATGAGTCAGAACTGATTCCAGGGCACATAACAACAACAAATATACATATATATCTTTGTGTGGTGCTGTTGGTTAATGCACTGGAATGCAAAGTTATGAAGTCCACTTGGACCGGGAGGCATTCGGTTCAAGTTCACCAGCTGCTCCTTGGCAGCCCTATACAGGGTCGCTGTGGGTTGAACCCAACTTGACAGCACTTAACAGTAAAAACAATACACACATAAATATATATATGTTTTTCCTAGATTCTGGGGTAAGGAAGACCCCCCATGAAGGATTCCTTCCTCTGCTTTTGTTCAGGCAGAAATGGAAGAGAAAATGAACTGTACCTGGGATCCTAACATTCTCCAGGCTTTCCTGTAACTTAGAACCACAGTCTTCTCCTGGTACAAGAGACTCAGGTCATCTGACAGGTCCTGGGAGAAAGGAGGGCTCAGGCCAGGGAGTTGTAAGGTCCCAAGGCTAGCTTGGTCCCTATTCCAAGCTGGAGTTTTAGCATTCTACTATATGCCCTCCAGAGCAGGCCAACCCTAGCACCACAATACCTGGGCCCTGAGCATCACTCTAGCGTAAATATCACCATAAGGTTATACTTGGATCCTTTACTCTTGGTGTGTTCTGGGGGTGGTCCTAGCAGATCTAAGTGGGCTGGTGACCCAGGGCATCCGTGTGTATGCATGACATATTCAGCTGACTTGAGAAATACTCATCTTGCCATTCATAGGTGCTAGCTCCATGCCAGGTATCAGACTGGGCCTTGGAGGCAGAAAAGGATTGATGGGTTGTAGCCCCAATCTCAGGCCCTCCTACCTGGGTTTCCACTTACAAGTGGCCTCCTCAGTGGCTGCTGTTGAGAAGCTCTGGGAGAGAAGCAGATATAATGGGGGAAATGCCAAGTTATGAATGACTCCAGAGGCTGCAATTAGCTGGTTCTCGGTTGCTGTATTTTTAGACACAAATATTGTCACCAGACGTTTCACAGCCTCCCCAGATCTTGCTCCTCTCAGGAGTCCCGCTCTTCCTTGGTAAGCAGGAGATTCCACTTCTCAGGTAGGGCTGGGATTCTGGGGTCTTGGAACAGGGGCTCTTTCTTTAGCACTGAAACCCTTCAAGGGATGTTAGGGAGGCTGCATGGGTTTTAAAGGCTGGGTACATGGCTTTTGTGCCAGTCTCCATCACAATATTATTGGGGACTGGGGCCTTCTGACATCTACGAAGTCTCTTCTAAGACCCAGAAAGGCCTGATGGACTCCTTTCTCCATGTGCCTTAAGGCTGTCGTACAAGCAAACAAGAGAGGCACACCGAGCTGGTGGATTCTAGGTGGTGTGTTCAGTTCTCAGGTACAAGGTGAATGGTGTTTCATGAGTCAGAGAAGTGGAAGAGCCCCTCCACTACCTAGCTCTGTAGATGGAAAAGCAAGGTGTTGAGAGAGCATTGTTGTTGCTATTAAGTGCCATTGATTTGGTTCCGACTCATAGTGACCCTGCATAGGGTTTCCAAGGAGCAGCTGATGGATTTGAACTGCTGACCTTGTGGTTCATAGTCCAGTGCTGATCCATAGCACCACATCAGGAGTCCAGAGAGAGCATTAACTTGTCTAAAGTCACACAACTAGTAATGGAGGAACCAGGAAAAAAACTCAGGCCATGTGATGAGTAAGGACCAGTTTTCATGGCCCAGAGGGTCACTTGGGCTGAGGAATGCAGAGAACCCATGGGCCTAAGCAGGCTCAGCAGATCCTTGAGTTTCTCCATGTTCAGTGTCCAGATTCATGGAGATTTATCGCAAGTCAGCTGACATTCTATTGCTACATAACTCCCCTCTCCGCAACAAAAAACCTTACTAGCTGTAATTTATTATTGTATTTCACAGTTCTGTGGCTAACCATTTTTAACAGGATGGTTTTCAGTGAGGGGTCTCTCATACCATTATAGTCATCTGGGCTGGACTCATCTGAAGGCTCAATGGGACTTGGTATCAAGATGGCGTCTTCACTCATATAGCTGGTGCTTCCGGTAGGATGGCTGGAGCAACGTGGAGTTGGTTGGGCTTCTCCCTCATTCCATCCATCTTCTCCATGTAGCTAGCTTGTGCTCCCCTGCAGCATGGAAGGCTTAGGGAAGTCAGACTACTTACACAGTGGCTGGCTCCCCCTAGGGTGAACATTCTAACAGACCCAGGAACAATCTGTTAAATCTACTTAAAACCTACTTCCACATCCACCACAATCAATGGGTCAAAATCAAATTACAGGGTTAACTCGGATTTACAAGTGTGCAAATACTATAGGCATGATTTAATGAGGCAGCGTCTTTGGTGATTGGCTACCACCATTAAAAACACATCCAGTGGTTGATGAGTCAATCTGACTCATGGTGATCATGGTCTGTGTAGAACTGTCCTCTGTAGGGTTTCTGGGAGCTGATTTTCCAGGCCTTTCTTTGGAAGCTTACTTATGGGTGAACTCAAACCTTCAACCTTTCAACCAAACACATTAACCATGTATACCACCCGGGGACTCCAAGAAGCACATAACCTACAGTAAATAAAAAACCATAAGTGGGCCTTTTGTCTTATCATGCAAATCATTTTCTATGTAACTTGGTCCTCCAAATTGATACTTTGCCCAGTGCTTCTCTCCTTCTAAGGAGCCTTGGTGATATAGGGGATTATGAGTTAGACTGCTAACCACAAGGTCAGCAGTTTGAATCTATCAGCTACTCCATGGGAGAAAGATGAGGCCTGCTTCTATAAAGATTTACTGCCTTGGAAACCCTATACAGGGTCGCTATGAATTGGAACTGACTCCATGGCACACAACCATCACCATTTTCTCCTACTTCTGTTTCTACCCTTCCTAAGCCATACCTCCTTCTGCTGTTTTTCTGTGTCACTTCATTTGGCCTAGTGAAAAGATAACGACTTGAATGCATGAGAAAGCCATACATTTGAATTGCCTGGTCATTGCTTACTAGATATGTGACCTTGAACAGACAAAATCATAGCAGCAGTTACTGTCTTACGAGGGAGAGGGAGGCAGTGGCGGGTCACTGGTAGAAGTCTGCCTTCCATTAGGGAGATCCAAGTTCAGTCCTCGGCCAATGCGCCTCACATGCTTCAATCTCCAGTCTGTCAGTGGAGAGTTGAGTATGGTGATCTCCTTCTAAAAAACCAGTCCACAAACACCCAATGGATCACAACTTTTCTGGCTCACCTGACCACAGAGATGGTACAGGGTTGGGAATCAGTTGGGGGCCAATTTGACAGCAGTCTACAACTATCTTAGCTCCTTACAAAGCTGCAGAGGTGAAAGGTGGCCACTAATGGGCATGCTCCAGGCACAGGAAAAGCACTTGCTAAGTAAACCCTGCCTTCATTTGCTATCACAGAACCCCACATCTGGAAGTAGCCGTTCACAGAGGTCATTCCCAGAAGAACCAGCAGCTCTATCCTAATGAAAACCAAACAGAGCCAGTGACTCCACATGCTACCCCCTTCCTCACCACCACAAAGAGCAGACCAAGGAAAAAGAAAAAAAACATAGCCTTTCAACTGGCTGTTTACTTCACTCGGTGTTGAACGCCCAGTTTGATGGATTTCTCCCCCTCTGAAGAGACAGGCTATTTGAAAGCTGTATTAGACCCAGCTTGAGTAAATGTCGTTTATTTTGGAACTACTGCCTGCTTTCCTTTAACTCAAAGGAATCTGGACATGGTGTCAGAAATCTGGGTTGGAGTCTTATTGCTTTTCTTAAATACCATAGAGTTCATTCCAATTTATAGCGACCCTAGATAGGGTTTCCGAGAAAGGCTGGTGGGTTTGAACAGCTGACCTTGTGGTTTTCAGTCCAGCTCTGTTCCTACAGTACCACACCAGGACTCTTAGCCCTGCAGATTACTAGCTTATGACTGTAGCCAAATCTTTGAGCTTAGTATCCTCATCTGAAAGATAGAGATGCTAATAGTTCCTTATTTAAGGGAGTGGGGATGAGCTAGCGTGTTTGAGAGTACCTTGTGTAAGCAAAGGATTTTTATACACAAAACAACCATTTGGCCCATCATGATGAAAGAAAGGGAGGAAAGGAAGAAAGGGAAGGAGGTGGAAGAAGATGAAGGGACAGAAAGAAATTGTTACAGTAACCCCACAAAATAAGTAACTATGATTTTCCCTATTTTACAGATGAGAACACTGAGTTGCAAAGGCATGAAATATCCCCCAACATTCAAAGGCTGGTGGTAGAGGTAGGATTTGAACCCAGATGGTCTAGAACCAGAATCCCCTATGCTGTCACTGAGACTCCAACCTGTACCATACTCCGTGTTGGACTCTCCCTCAATATACACAAGGTGAAACAAAGACTCAGTCCTTGTTCCCAGGCAGTCTACCATCAGGGAGGGAGAGAACTCAAGCTGGAATACATCTTGGGCTTCCTATTAGGCACAGTTCTGGCCTCTGGTGAGTTTTCTCGACATTCATGCACTGAAATGAGAAGTCATCAATAAAGAAGAATAATGGCTACAGATTTGACCCTAGCATAACATTTTTAAATGTATCTGTCCACAAAATTACATTTTTTGGAAAATAGTGTGTGTTCGCTAAACATCTGAGATTCTGAAAAAAAGAAGAAGAAAAAAAAAACAAAAAACAAAAAAACAACAACTCACTACCCGTGGCATAGAAGAAAAACAATACAAATGTGTTTGCAGTGCTTTATGATTTAAAAAATCACTTCATCATTTCTCACCATGTTTCATATCAAGCAGGGGAGGAAAGTGAAGCTGTCTTTGCAGAACTCTCAGTGTGAGACATTAGTGTCGTGGGTGGTGGGTGCCTCCTCTCTAGTATGTATTAGTCTTCTCTTCCAATCTGGACTCTTGCAGCGGACCTTTCTGGATTTCACCTGTTTCCTTGTACCCTCCAACCCTGACTATCCAGCATTCCTGCTGTCTCTAACCAGCAGAGAAACAATCCTGCTTACACCATCTCCAGCAACAGTGGGAACACAGGATGCCTGTGTTATTATGTGTTGCACACATAAAGCTTTATTTAGTCTTCAATAAGTGTTAGTATTGCTCCCATTTTCAGATGTATGCATGGAGGCTTGCAAAGCCTAAATAACTTGCCCAAATCTGCTCAGTCAATAAATGACAGGTCTGTCAGATTCTGTTGCCCGTATGTATCCTTAACCCCTCTGTTAAATTGTTGCCATCGAGTCAGTGCTGACTCATGAGTGTCAGAGTAGAACTGTGCTCCATCACATTATCAATAGCTGATTTTTGAAAATTGATCATCAGACCTTTTTTTTTGAGGCACCTCTGGGTGCACTGGAACCCCTAACCTTTTGGTTAACAGCTGAGAATTTTGACCATTTACATCTCCCATGGACTCCATTGTGTTAGACTACTTCTAATCAAAAGAAGGTAGAATAAAACAACTTTAGAAGGTATCCGCACATTTGCCTGGTGACATATGGTGTGGAGTTATTGTTGTCGTTTCTGTGAATGAGTTGGTTCCAACTCATAGGGACCCTAAGCACAAGAGAATGAAACACTGCTCAGTCTTGGACATCCTCCTAATTGTTGCTATGTTTGAGCCCATTGCTGCAGTGACTGCCTCTTTATCATTCACCCTCTACTTTATCCAACCATGATGTCCTTTTCCAGGGACTGGTTCCTCCTGATAACATGTCCAAAGTACCTGGGACAAAGTCTCACCATCCTAGCTTCTAAGGAACAATCTGGCTACATTTCTTCCAACATAGATTTATTTGTTTGTTTTTCTGGCAGTTCATGGTAATTTCAATATTGGCCAACCATAATTCAAATGCATCAATTCTTCTCTGGTCTTCTTTATTCATTGTTCAGCTTTCACAGGCATATGAGACAATAGAAAATACCATGGCTTGCTTCAGGCTCACATTAGTCCTTAAAGTCACATCTTTGTGCTTGAACATTTTAAAGAGGGCTTTTGCAACAGATTTGCCCAATGGAATATACTATTTGATTTCTTGACTGCTGCTTTCATGATCATTGATTGTGGATCCCAGTCAATTGAAACACTTGACAACTTTAATCTTTGCTCTGGTTAGCATGTCGCTTATTGGTTCAGTTGTGAGGATTTTTCTTTTCTTTATATTGACTTGTAATCCATACTGAAGGCTGTATCCTTTGATCTTCATCAGCATGTGCTTCAAGTCCTCTTTGCTTTCAGCAAGCAAGGTTGTATCATTAGCATATCACAGGCTTTAGGGAACCTTCATCCAATCTTGATGTTGTGTTCTTCTTAATGTAGTCTAACTCAGATAATTTGCTCAGCACACAGATTGAATAAGTATGGTGAAAGGATGCAACCCTGATGCACACCTTTTCTGATTTTAAACCGTTCAGTGTCTCCTTGTTTTGTTTTCAGTACTGAATCCTGTTTTGTGTACAGGTTCTGCATAAATACAATGAAGTGTTCCGGAATTTCCATTCATTGCAATGTTATCCATAATTTTTTATGATCCACGCAGTCAAATGCCTTTGCAGAGTCAATAAAACACAAGTAAATGTCTTTCTGGTATTCTCTGCTTTCAACTAAGCTCCATCCAATGTCAACAACGATATCCCTTGTTTTCCATGTCTTCTATTGAATCTAGCTTGACTTTTTGGCAGCTCCCTGCCGATATCTTGCTGCAACCAATTTTTAATGATCTTCAGTAAAATCCAAGCTCTACCACTGAACTAGTCAAAGGACTTTGAATAAGTTCTTTAATCATTTTGTGCCTTAGCTTACTTAGTAAAATGTGGTAATAGTAGCTCCCTCCCTGGGTTGCTGAATGGATTAAATGAGATAATATATACAAAGCACTTAAAAGAGTAGTTGACTCATAGTAATTACACCAAAAATGTTCTCCATCATTTTTATTGCCTGTAGTAGACATGATAGGTGCTGCAAAATGCTATGGCACAGAAGTGACAAGTGATTTTATTAGCTCACCAACAGGAATACATGGAAAGTTTTTTAATGAAGGGATGCTATCAGATTTTGCTTTAGGGATTTTAGGAAGACTGTAGGGTAAGTAGGATCAAAGGGCAGGAAGACTGGGTAAGAGGCTGCAGTAAGCGTGCCAGGAAGAGATCATTCTAACCTCTACTAGCATGGTGGCATCAACAGTGCTAGAAACTTCGCTAAAGCAGGAGATGATGTGGTAACTGATTGGGGAGCCCACAAGAGGAGGGCAGTGTCCTAGGACAGTAAGGTTGCCAACCTGTGGAACTGAGACAATACAGGGACCACCAACAGAAACAGGGAACAGAGGAGAAGGCAGGAGGGAAGATGTTGACAAAGTCTGCCCTTTCATCAAACTGTTTGGAGGAGGAAGCTGCGCTTTACCTCCTTAGCCTTTGGACTATAGTCTGGAGTCTTGGCCTCTTGGGAATTGGCCAATTCAAAGAGGTTGGGCCATGAGACAAAAGCCCCCCAGAACTCCCCTTGGAGTCCCTCAGGAAAGCCAGAACCTGCTTGTTTGTATTTTTTTACACTAAACTGTTCCATGCAGTCTTATCTGCCATTTACATTTGGGGATAAGAAACCGATAAAGGAAAAATAATTATTAAGACTCCAATCTACCCATTGGAGTGAGAAGACCCCATTGGCCCCCATGAAGCCCAGGCCCAAGAAGCTTGTTTGAATATGGCCTGCACACCCACCCACATTGTCCCCCAGAGAGGGAGGGCTCTCATCCTGCTGGGAGAGGGTCACAGGACCATTCTGACAGTGAGTGACTGAGGAGAACCTGTAGTCAATGGGGAGTGGTGTTGAAGTTGGAGCCACCGAAAGGCCAATGTTTAGAACTTCAGGTCCAGTGAAAGAGATGGTAGAAGGAACACAATGGAAGGAAACTGGTTTTTGGTTATTCAATCCCCAGCAATGGTGAGTGACTGAGCCAGAGTCTCTAGATGGCACCTTAACTTTTCCTTATCCCCTCAATTGCTCACACACACCTGGCACTTAGTAAGTGCTCAGTAAAATGAATGAATGGATGAAGGAACAAATGCCAGGCTACCAAGCCCTTTATGTTTCCAGGGAGGGAACAGGGTGGACTTCAGATCCTGCCCTAGGAGCGGGAGGAGAATGTGGCTGGCTGTCATTCATGACCACAAATCAAAATTACCATTCTGAGGGAACTTTGAGGGTTATAGGGGTGGCAGTTGGGGAGGACAGTGGCAGGGCCCCAAATACTGATACTCTGTGGTATATATATACATGATAGGAGGCTTCAAAAAGCAGAAAAATAGAATGAAAAGATAATGCATTTTTTCCATGAACTTTTTGAAGCCCCCTTGTCTGGTATGTGTGTGTCTTAGTTTTCTATGATGTAACTTCCTTTTAAATGAGACTATAATAATCCATTCCTGCACAGTAACTATTCATATGGGATCCAGTTGCATATTGGTAAAGTAAGAAGAGTTAGACTTGACAACCACGCCCCCACCTCTTATTAATTAGACAGAAGTAGTAAACTCTCAAGAGACCCAAAGAGATGAGACGTTTCGATTACATGGGACGGAACATATGTCAACAACCTAGGAGACATATGTCACCAAGGTACTGAAGTGGCAGAGGCCCTCATAACTTAAACAACCTTGCATGTGGGTGCCTTCATGGCCCTGTGTGAACTCTATTTCCAGTCAGCGCATTCTTAGCACTGGAGCTGGGATCTATTTTATTTAGTGCTCTGCCAGTTCCCTTCTACTGTGGTGTTCCTTCTACTTTTCCTTGTGTCCTGTCTGCTTGGCATCTGTGGGTCTTTGCTTTAGACATCTGGTGCCTCTGTTTTGTTGATGCCCTAAGCAGGTGCTTACGTTGCTTATTAGGTAATCCATCCCTGTCACACTGGTAGGGATGGCCAGGCTGCCTGCCAAAGAAAACCAGCCTGCTGGTCAGCTTGGCTCCCTGACCAGAGGTTACAGAACCCAGGATATATGGCAGCATGTTGGTGTTGATAGGTGCTGTCAAGTTGGCTCATAGCAACCCTCTGCACAACAGATGAAAACACTGTCTGATCCTGCGCCATCCTTACACTTGTTATTCCTTTGATCCATTAATGTAGCCACTGTATTATCCCACCTCATTGAGGGTCTTCCTCCTTTTCATGGATCCTCTACCAAGCATGATGTCCTTCTCTAGGGACCAGTGCCTCCTGATAACATGCCCAAAGTATGAGAGATGAAGTCTTGCCATCCTGGTTTTTAAGAAGCATCCTGGTTGGATTTTTCAAGATAGAGTTGCTGTTTCTTCTGGAAGTCCATGGTATATTTAATATTCTTTGCCAGCATAACTCAAATGTGCCACTTCTTCTTTGGTCTTCCTTATTCGTGTCTAAATTTCACACGCATATGAGGTCATTGAAAATACCTTAGCTAGGGTCACGAGCACCTTAGTCCTCAAAGTGACATCCCTGCTTTTGAACCCTTTAAAGAGATCTTTTGTAGCAGATTTGTCCATTGCAATCCATCAACTGATTTCTTAACTGCTGCTCCCATGGGCGTTGATTGTAGATCCAAGTAAAGTGAAATCCTTGACAACGTCAATCTTTTCTCCATTTATCATGATGCTTATTGGTCTAATTGTAAGGATTTTTGTTTTCTTCAGGTTGAGGTATAACCCACACTGAAGGTTGTAGTCTTTGATCTTCATCAATAAATATTTCAAATCCTCTTCTTCTCAGAAAGCAAGGTTGTATCATCTGCATACCACAAAGATGACAGCATAGGCTATGTAAATTTATGCAAATGGACCACAGAAATGCTCTCTGAGTTCTCAGAGAAAGGATATTAACATCCACAACTGGACAACTGGCCTCCAATAGCAAGGATGACCACCATTACATCACTGTGCTGTGGAAACACCCCAAACCTTCCCATTATCAGGCTGCCCTGGGGTCTAATCAGGCCAGGAAAAAGCTGCAATTGAATTGCAAATGTACTATTGTTTTATCTCTGCTCTTGCTGTCTGAGATAAGACAGTGACCCCCATTGGGGTCTGCAGAGACCTTGGGCAGGGAGTGCCAGCTTTGGGCCCTGCTCTGCGGATGAGCAAAAGCTGGAGCTTTAGGGATCCTAGGGTTCCTAGGGGGAGGAGGTGGTTACAGGCAGCAAACTGGAATCAGGCATGTTCCCTAGCAGACAAAAGCTAATGGGTTTCAGGTTCCAGTGGCCTTAAGTAGACTATTTTATCCTGAATCCAAAGAGTGAGTGGGTTTAAGGTCAGAGTGGAATGGCTTGGAGTGGGAACGGTGGGGGACTTCCCTGCCTGCCTAACTACCTCCCTGATATGTGGCATTCATGGGGACTTTGGAGAAGACCTATCCCCTCCCTGGTGCCTGCCAGCTCTCTCCTCCATGAGACATTACCTTAGAATTGCACTTCAGACACACAACTGTGGTAGAAACACACTACCACCTCCTCCCAACATCCATCCTGGTGCCACCCCACCTACCCTTGCCAAAAATGAAAAAAATGACTCAGTGAGCAGCAGGACCAGCCCAAATTGTCTTCCATGTGTTGGCACATTTAAATTTTTTGCATTGTGTTTGCATTTCTGACCCTAGTCCTTCCTGGGACATTCCTGATGTTCCAGGTAGTTCCCTGTGTTCCTGTATGGGGAGGGTGAGCGGCAGGTCTGTATTTCAACAAACAGAGACTGCTGAAGGATGAGACTGGCTGTCAGAGACATGGTCCCTGGCCAGGCATATCTTATTCTGTAGTTATAGACAACTCAGACAGGGGTGTATATGGGCCATAAAAGAAAGAGGCAACATGCGACATTTAATTCAAGATTAAAAGAAACCATCAATTGAAGTTGATTGTGCTTATCCAGATATCACAAGGAACAGCTGTATGCCATCTGCCAGAGTGGGTATCAGCAGCTGGAGCCATGCTCCTGAAGACCCTGGCTCCGCTTCTTTCCTCCACAGAAGGCAGAACTGAGGTAGAGGCCAACACCATGTGACAGCCGAATGATGGGAAGAAGCAGAAGAAGAGGAGAAGAGGGACAAGGGCATCGCCTCACCCCTCCCACTTCCAGGGTCTTGTTTATGCTAACAAAGGCAAGTAAAGAATTTCTGATAAGTGGCCTCTTTTAAAGGGAAACTATTCACAAGAGCAGGTGAGATTCAGCAGCCACTCATCTTCCCAGCCTCTGAGAAGCTGGCTGGGAGATGAGGAAATGTAAGCCAGAAGATTCATGGCTGAGGCCCTGCATTCATCACTCAGGGCATCTTCAGCAATAGGGAAGGAGGATTGATGGGTCCCTATTCTCAGGTTGGCAGTGTGGCAGGAATCCACTGGCTCCATCTCATTAGCCAGGCCAATAAGGCTGAGAATCAGTGAGACCTGAGTCCCTGGCCTCAGTGGCAATGCCAAGAGCCAGTCACACTGAGGGGCAGAGGATGGTTTAACTTTGCCAGACATTGCTGTCATCTTACCCAGTTCAGGTGAGATCCTGAAGAGGGAGATGCCTGTCCCAGGGCAGACAGGGATCTTATTAGAGGACAAGCCTCTAAGGAGAGTGCTAAGACCAGGCTTTCCAAATGTATGGGAACGAGCACTGGTCTAGGAGTCAGCAGACCCAACCCCCAGCTTGGTTCCTACCCTGCCTAACCCAAGTTTCACAAAATGAGTAGATCAGAGATTGCAAACTGGTGGGCATGAGTCAGACATGTTTTCTTTGACCTCTGCAAAATTAACCCACATCATGTTTTAAATCTGAACTAGATGTCAATTTAAAAACAAAATCCAAAGGATCAGAAGATCTTAGAAATATTGTAGGTAGCAATTACCTGGAGCAATTACAGTTGCTTTCTTTGGATGAGGCATACACTTTCTACTTTGCCACAGACCCCACCATTCCCTCGTGTGTCTTTATCAAACACTTGTTTTGCACCACCTTAGATCCATTCAGCCTAATCTGTCTTTAGTTTCCAGAGTTTCTGCTGCTACCAGATCTTTGTGGGCTCCAAATGATTTCATGCAAGTACAATTAGACAGGGCCTTGCCTTGAGTGCCGTAGACCTCTTGCTTTATATCCATGGGTAACCCTTTTGATGTTGAGGCATGATGCTGCAGAACTACACTCAGCACCCATGTGTGTACATCCTGAAAGTGCTACAGTTAATGCCTAGTGAGGCAAAACTTTGATCAATAGAAAATGGGAGCTGGTGGAAAAATTCTTTCTTCTTTCTCCCTCCCAGCAGATGGTCCCGAGACATACAGCTTCTTGAAATGGTCTTGCAAGATTGAGCAATCAGTTGCACTTGACAGCAGCCAGCTCAATAGTGCACCCTCATAGTGGCTCTCTCCTCTTTCCAGCCTCACTCTCCTCCCTGGGATTGTATGCCTTAATAAATAGTAGCACATAGGCTTTTACCTCAGGCACTGCATTCTGGGAAACCCAGACTAAAAAAGCAGTCCTAGAAATCATGCCCTCAAAATGGGATTCTGGAGTTGGATTACTCATTGGGATGGAAGTAAAAAGAACCACATCACTGATAAGTTGGGTGGAAATACTGCTGGCATGTAGTGGCATCATAAGTATTAAAGTTCTCACCTGTAGAATAGTGGGAAGAGGTGCATGTGAAGGTGAGACATTGGGATATGTAATAGCCATAGTCTTTTAATAGCATGAGGACAATAATAAGAAACATTTGTGGAGGGTAACTTTTGCCAACTACATTTTGGAAGCCTGAAAAAAGAGAAGATTCATTCATGACATCCCAGTGCTAGCTCAAGAACGGAACCTGAGATGGAGTATATGGTTGATGAGTCTGAGAATCTTAATTCCCAGACTCATGAGCAATTACTACTGGCAGATACAGAAACCTTCCCCTTGACAGAAGGCAAAGCCTGCCTAAAGACCACTCATGACTTCACCGGAGGCCAGTGCCTCACAAGACAATTCTTGTTCACTGAAAAATGCACTCCCACCACCCTTGTTGCTTTTAGGCCAATACCCAGGGTCAGGTTTCAACACAGCCCATGCTAGGAAGGCTAGTCTTGTTCCAGGAGGAAATAGCTTACACACTGATGGAATTGCAGGCAATGACTAACCTGAGCCATCAGAAGTCAAGGAGCTGAAGTGAATCTTGAGGGTGTTGGATACAGTAGGAGGGTGGTGGTGGAGTGTAAGACTGCCCAGGGGGAACTGGTTGACATGGGGACTACACCCCAACTCAGGATGGAGAGTTAAGATCTAGAGCTGCTCCTAACAGAATGACAGCTAACTCCTTAAACTTTTGGACATGACAATGGATGACAGCAATGAAATGGAAATGTCAGAACTTCCTCAACATAATACTGAAGGAGTCAGAAGGTGCAGGAAGGGGGTGAGTGGGTTTAGGGTGGATTCTGGATGCAGGACTTAAGAACTTACCGTTTTCCCCAGGAATTCCCAGGTGGAATCCTTTCACAAGGCAATAAGGAATGCATTGGAAATTTACACTAGGGATGCTTTTATGGGTCCAGGATATCCCCGTGAAGGTGAAAGGTAAAAAGCATCATTAGGGCTGCCCTCAGTAGGCTGAGGCTGAGGCTGAGGTTGGCAGGTGCTGCCATGGACGTAGGCTCTCTGTTATCAATAAACTTGATGGGATCCCCGCATAACAGAGGACAGGTGGTGATATGTGGCCATCAGAGGTAAAGTGGCCATCAGAGGCAGTAAGTGGTTGTCTTGACCTGCAGGGATACTTGATGATGACTAATCAGACATAATGTGAGAAAGATGGAAAGGTTTGGTTAACTTTTATTATTTTTTAAGGTATTAAGGAATAGTAAGGCATCAATATCAGATGCTCACCTGGTGTCTAGATCTAAGTCAATTTGCAGACCAAGAACATACAATGCCACCACTCACATATGATAAATATTCCCACAATCTTTTCCCAGAAGGAGATATCCAAATTTCTAAATACAGAATCTGACCTGAAACTGATAGTCAGGGCATCTGACCTGCCACTGTGGACCTCCAGTTAGCGTGGGGCTTAAGGAATCCATGCCAGAAAGGAACTTTTGGTCCAAATCTATTTTGAAATGGGTCCAGTGGATCCATGGGCCAATCTTGTGATTATTTTTCTAGTCTCCAAATATGTCATTGGGATAGAAACACTTATCTGGTAGAACCCTAACATTTGGTTCCATGACTCATGAAAGGAGGACCATCATGATAGATGGGCCGAGTGGGAGACGTTGAAATGACTCTCCACTTCAGTCTCAGCCAAGAAGTTAAATGGGAAGAATTAGGGCCACATTCTGGGAGAAACTGCAGAGATGAATGCCATCATTAAAAACTTAGAGGATGCCGAGTTGGTGCTTCCCACCACACTCTCATTTGGTTCACCCTGCTCAAACCAAACTGACCACTGAAATGGCCATGGACTAGCATAAACCTAGCCAGGTGGACACCTGATTGCAGTTTCTGTGCCAGAAGTCATTTTCCTTGAGAAGGTTGAATAGCCTCTGGTATTTGCATGAGACCATTGGTCAAGCAAATGTCTTTGGCGTGGCACTTGGGTTAATGTGTCAGACTGCAGTCATTTGAACTGCAAAGTCAGTGGTTCAAGCTCACCAGCTGCTCCCTGGAAACCCTATACAGGGTCTCTATGGGTCAGAATCGACTCAACAGCACTTAACAACAACAACAACTGATCAAGCAAATGTCTTCTCAATCCCCATCCATAGGGAAGGTCAAAAGCAGCTCATCTTCACATGGAGGGGACATAGTTCTTGTCCAGGACTGTATGAGCTCTCTCTCTCTCTGTCTCTCTCTGTAGCCTCAAGGGATCACAATCATCTTAGATTCTACAGAACATCACTCTGGTGCACAATATTTATTGATGACATCAGGCAAATTGTACCTGGTGAGCACAGAATGGAAAATCCTGGATGTTCTAGTAAGATACTTGCAAGCCATGGGGTTGCCCTGAGTCAGAATTTAGAAGCTTATCATATCGGTGATATTTTTAGGGGTCCAGTGGACTGGAACATTCCAGGACATCCCCTCTAAGTTAAAAGATACATTGGTGCACTGTACACCTCTTCCCACTAAGAAAGAGAGACAGTGTTTACTGGGCCTCTTTGAATTTTTGAGGCAGCATTTATATCATGGAATCCCTGGGTAGTGCAAACAGTTAAGTATTCCACTACTAACCAAAAAGCTGGTGGTTCAAACCCACCCAAAAGAGCCTTAGAAGAAAGGCCTGATGATGCTTCTGAAAGGCCACAGCTTTGAAAACCCTCTGGAGCCCAATTCTACTCTGTAAAACGTGGGGTCACCCTGAGCCTGAACAAGTTTTATGGTAACTGTTATTTTCTTGGTTTGTTTAAAAGTTATATCATGGTTGGCTACTACGAGGACACACAAGTTGTTCACTGGGGAGCCATCAAGGCAAGTAATCAAGTCCCTTCAGGGCAAATCCCTTCCAAGACTGAAACTCAAAAGGAGCACATGAGCAGGCATGTACTCTTGCTGGTGACCACATTGGTCTACTGGTGAGTGGAAGTAGGGGAAAGGCACCAATGAAGATGTGGGCTGAGTTTGACCACATTCCATAGACTCCTGTCGACCTGGAGATGAGAGGAGAAAAGGAAGGGCTGGTTGGTCCAAAGTATGGTGAGGGCTGGGGACTCCAGAGCCCATGGACAAGGACATAGCCACAGAGGGCTAGAGCTGAGAGTGAAGCATCCAGCTGATATGAAGTGAGGGGAGATGTATAAGAACACCCAAACTTCCAGATAGTACCCACTTGAACTAGCTAGATGGCTTGATGATCATAACTCAACTAGAAGAAGAATAAAAATTTGATAAAGGAAACAAGTATAAATTGCTACCATTTGATGAACTTGACCTACACTTATGGATGTAGTAACTCAAATTACCAACTGAGAGGGAAGGAGTCTTCATCCTATCCCATCAGTATACAGGGTTGATAGGGACAGGCAACTTAGACATTGGCTACCTAAAATGGGGGGTGAGGGCAATAAAGGCACAAAGTAACTGGTTTACAAGTTTTCAAGAAGGAGTTTAATTTCAGAGAGTGAGGGGGAAGGTAGAATCTCTACTGAATAGTTTTCATCTTCTGTAGATGGGTCTGGTGAAAGGAAATGGGGATAAGATTCTTATGATTCAATAGTGAGTAATTGTTATGACTAATTGTTATTTTCACAACTGCAAAGGTAGAAATTTTGTAACATAAAGTGGGGAGTAGTTAATCTTACAGTCCAGGAAGAGAGGACCCTAGGACCATCAAAGGAGAAGAACATGAGTGGAATGTGGGACCCTATCCAGAGAAGCAGTGACACCAGAGATAGAGTCAGAGATGAAGACATAAAGAGATAGAGCAGCTGAGGACTCTAGACTAATGGGAAGAGAAAGGCTGTTTGCTGGTGGCCAGAAGCCAGGTTTGCAGAAGGTGTCTTTTGGTTGTTTAAATGATTATATATTCCTGAGTGTTTTTGTGTACATACAAAACAAAACAAAAAAACCAGAGGGAATAAAAGCAAATACTGTTGAATGATGATGCACGAAGGGGATTATAATCATTGCAATGAAATGAAATACAATAGAATGAGGTTATTAGAGGTGTATATGGTAGATAACAATGCTACAAGAAATCTTTGGCAAAGTCTCAATAGGTGAGTTGTAGGATATACAGCCAGAGTTCTGGAGCAAGTACATGCCTCTGAAAGTCCTTTTGGTGTAGTCCTGTGCCCTAGTCTGAGCATCTTAGGGATTGACTTCTTATTAGATCCATTGAGTTATAGAGTCAAGTAAGCAGAAGAGCAAGCCATGGTATGGTGGAAACGGTATATTCTGGAAGAGGCCCAAGCAAGACCAAAAGACACAAATAGATTAAATGACTAGATGATGATCCAATCCCCATGCTATTGGTCTCAACTGTACCAACACCACTCCCTCAATTTACACCTATAGACCCATGAAGAACTCACTACTATTGACCAACAGAGAAAAAAAAGAAGTTGGGCTTGGATAAAGAATAGATTGCTTTCACATTACAGGGCTGTGGCCCTGAGGATTGGTGGTAATGGGAAATTCTATCAGTGGGCAGAGTTGTGAGCAATACTGTTGGTTGTCTACTTACAGAGGAAATGTGGCCTGAGCTATTGGTATGTATAGATTACTTGATGGTAGAAAATGGACTAGCTCCTAAATCATGGGCTTACAGAAAATAAGGTTGAAACTTCAAGGACAAGAGAGTGCTGAGAGGTTGGCCAGCAGTGTTGCAAGACCTGGGGACTCGGGTCCAGAGTCAGTGACATAGCCACAGAGGACTAGAGTGGAGAGTGAAGCATCCAGCTGATAAGAAGAGAGGGCATATGCACAAGAATACCCACACTTGCAGATAATACCCACTTGACCTGGCTTCAATGACTGGATGATCACAGCTCAACTAGAAGAAGAAAGAAGAGGGGAAAAAAAGAGTAATCTAGTACAATTTGATGAACTCAACGTACACGTAAGGATGTAGTAGCTCAAACGAGGGAACAAATCTTTACAGCGAGGATCATTCCCACCCCCTCCACACACAGGGATGGGCAACTTGGACATTGGCTACCCCAAATGAGGGGCTTCAAAGGCAAGAAGTGACTGGCTTACAAGCTTTCAAGAAGGAATCTAGATCTAGAAGGCATGGAGGAAGGTAGAATCTCCACTGAGTAGTATCCAATCTGTCTAGGCGGGGCTGATGAAAGGAAATGCAGATAGGTCTCTTGTGATACAATAGTGAATAATTGTTATCAGGACCAATTGTGAGGGTTGGAAATGTAAAGATAGACATTTTGTAACAAGGAGGGGAGTGATTAACTATGCAGTCTAGGAGCGTAGGTCTCTGGGACCATCAAGGGAGAAGAGCAGAGTACAGGACCCTACCCAGAGAAGCAGTGACACCTGAGATGGAGGCAGAGACAATGACATGGAGAGATGGAGCAGCTGGGGACTTTAGACCTAGAGAGGGAGAGGGGCTGTGTGCTAACAACCGGGGGGGAGGGGGGGAAGGCTTGTAGGGTATACCGTTTGGTTGGTTGATGATACATGGAAGGGATTGTAACCATGGCAATGAAACGATATACGATAGGATGAATGTAAAACTAATGTTCTCCCATGTAAATGATCACAATAAAACATTAAAAAATATAAAGAAAGTGCTGAGAGGCATGTGAAGGACCTATGGCAGTGGGCATAAAGCATATAGAACTTTGTATCTCTTGCTGAGGCCACCAAAAGCTTCTATAGAAGAGGAGGCCCTATCCAATAAAGTGGAAAGGATGACTCATTCTGTGGATGTCAACCTGCCTCTCTCTTCACCCTCCCTAGTACCATTGCAGAGTGACCCTTGGTGGCAGGATGAAGGCTACACACCTGGGCTTTCTCACCAAGACTGACCTTGGAACCACCACTGTTGGCACAAAATTGTCAGCTGCCCTCAATATGGCATTATCCCTTAGGGGGACCAGCTAGCCACTTGGTTGATGGCATCAGACCCTTTCCAAAGAACTGGTACTACTCTAGACACAGATTTGCCTTCCCTGTCCAGAGTGCCTCCACCAGCAGTAGTGTCTGAGGGTGCACAAAACACCTGATTTCTTCTCATGATCTCCCACACGACATTGTCTTCATTCAAAAAATCCCAAATACCCAATAGACATAGGGTCAAGGGATCCATTGATCTTACAAATACTTCATCACCATTCTAAGAGAATGAGGAATGTGGTATTAAAGCTTCAGCTAAGGAACCCACTCAGCAACAATACCCTCTCATGGTGACTATCCCCCAAGATGTAGTATATATGATGAAATAATGACCCATACGTGGTGCTCTGTTCCCAATAGTTGGAATATCCAAAACTGGGAATCAAAGGGTAGAAATATAATTGACTCTTTTCATTATTATTCTTAATGACCCACTTGAGAAATGTGTGCCTCCTTTGGCTGTAAAGTGAAACACTGCCATGATAGAAGTTCTGATTCCCCAGTGAGGAGTGAGGAATGTCTCCACAAGAGGACAGAAAAGAGGTCAAGTACTCTGCTCACAAAAATGGAGCCCTCATATTATATTTTGGGGGCCAGATAGGATGGAAATGTAAGGTGTATGTAACTATTCAGGGGTGAACTGTCTCAAAGACCTTTAGGCATCACTTCAGACCCTCTTGGTCTAATCCATCTCTTGTTCCTGTTGCAGCAGTGAACTGTTTGGTATAGGTTTCAACAGATGTCACATGGGTACTAGCTGAGAGGGCTTCATCCCACGTCTTGGTGGCTTGCTGCACACTTTTTACCTCTTGTGCTGAACTTCTTTATTGACACTAAATCACAGGGTGCCAAGGGACCTCTGTGGACACTCATGGGTTACAATTCAAAAACAAAGAGAAGTTAGAGCTCAATGGGGCCAAACACTGATAAATGGGATATTGGAGCTGGTGGATGCATTCTTTCCCCTTCCTTTCTTGGGACAGACAGTCAAAGATGCAGTTTGGGGGATGGTTCTACAAGTTTGAGCAATGTCACTTAGGGTGGTAGCCAGCTTGATAGCACATCCTCATATTGTGTCTCCACCCCCACCCTCCCCACCCCCCACCTCATTCACCTTGCCCCTGAGACTGCACTCCTAACAAAATCATGGCACGTAAGCCTTTGATTCAGGCTCTATTTCTGGGGAGTCTAGACAAAGACCATCTTCAACATTAAATGTGGGTGCCTGTTGTCATTTATCATTTTGCATCACCTTCCTGGTCCCTGAGGCATTTGAGTTTGGGCCCCTGGTCTAGTTCATCTCTTAGAGCCTCTGCTTTGCCCGTACCATCTCTGGCCATTTCAAAATTTTGTTGGAAAACTTGCATTATCTTTCATTTTCTTATGAACTTTTTGAATGAAGCACCCTCAGACTGACAATAGCTTGGGAATAAGGGGAGAAAGCAGAAACAGATTTTGTCACTGGCCCTATCAAACTTGAACTCCTCATGTGTCTATAGGAGTCCTGGTGTGGCAGTGTGGGCTAATGCATCAGACTGCAAATTCATTTGAACTGCAAAGTCAGTGGTTCAAGTTCACCAGCTGCTCCTTGGAAACCCTATACATGGTTGCTATGGATCGGAATCAACTTGATGGCACTTAACAACAACAACATAGCAATATAGTGTTTGAGTCCTGGTGAGGCGCTGTAGGATAAGCATTGAACTGCAAGGTCGGGTTTCAACCACAAGGTTGGCAATTCAAACTCACCACTGCTCCTCAGAGCCCTATATAGGTTGCTATGAGTTGGAACTGTCTTGATGACACTTAACAACAACAACAACATAGGCAACAAATCAGAACCAGACAACATGTTTTAGTCACTGAAAGGGTGGTACAGAGATTGGGGTGAATAAGGACTGATCTCCCAGAAAACATGGGCTGGGCTATAGACAACCACAGCTTTCATCCAAAATATTCACATTTATGATGGATAAGGAGCCTGGTGTGGCACTCTAGGATAAGCACTAGACTGCAAGGTCAGTTTGAACAGCAAAGTCAGTCATTCAAATGCACCAGTTGCTCCTCAGAAACCCTGTACTAGGTCGCTATGAGTCAGAACAGACTCGACAGCACTTAACAACAACAATGAAGATGAAATAAGATGCTGTTTCAAGCATTGTTTGGAGGGAGAGAGGGTAAATAACCATAAGGGCCTATGCTTTAGGACCTGCTAAACAGGGGATCTTAGAGCCAACAATGAATGGTTATAATACCAGTCACAGTCCCCGAACAACAGGGTATTTTCCCTAATGGGTGCCTAAGCTGAAGCTTTAATACCAAACTCAATCATCCTGTTAGACTAGTGATGGTTGTATGTGTTAACACCAACGGATACTCTGCCTCTGTGCCTATTGGCACATCTCCTTGGATGCTTTGGTTCCTTGAATGAAGACAATGTCATGTGGGAGATAATGAGAAGAAATCAGGTGTTTTGTGCACCCTCAGACACTGCTGCTGGTGGAGGCACTCTGGACAGGGAATACAAATCTGTGTCCAGAGTAGTACCAGTTCTTTGGAAAGGGTCTGATGCCATCAACCAAGTAGCTAGCTGGCCCCCTTAAGGAATAATGCCATACTGAGGGCTCAGTGTCCGTGTCTGAAGCTGACAGCTTTGTGTCAGCTGTGGTGGTTCCAAGGTCGGTCTTGGTGAGAGAGCCCAGGCATAGGCCTCCTCCTGCCACCAGGGTCACTCTGCAATGGTACTAGGGAGGATGAGGAGAGAGGCAGGTTGACATCCACAGAATGAGTCATCCTTTCCACCTAATTGGGTCGGGTCTCCTCCTTCATTGATACTTCTGGCAGCTTTAACAGGAGACACAAAGTTCTGCATGCTTTGTGCCCACTCCATAGGCCTCTCACACACCTCTTCTCAGGTTAGCAGCTGAGCGCTATAGATCACAGAAACTTAACTAGGGGCGGTTAACTAAGGTTGTTTTTGTTGTTTGTTTTCCCCTCACCAGCACCCAGAATATCAGGCCCCAAGTCTCAGATGTCACAGATATTGTCACAGATGATGTCACAGATGATGTCACAGATGATGTCACAGATGTTTCAGCTTCCTGTTGTTCCTCCACTGCTATTTACTGGTGGTTGGTAGTTGCTGTGGCGTTGACTCTGACTTGTGGCAGCCTTACATATAACAGAACTAAACATTACCTGATCCTGTGTTACCGTCAGGATTTTTGGTATGTTCAAGTCCATTGCGTATTTTGTGAGCCGTTCAACCTAGTGACTCAACTTCCAGTATTATGTTGGAAAATATGACAATATTTTGTTGTGATTTATAGGGTTTTGTTTCACTTATTTTTGGAAGTAAATTGCCATGCCTTTCTTCTTAGACTATCCTAGTCTGGACGCTCTGCTGAAACCTGTTCACCATTGGTGACCTTGCTGGTATTTGAAATACAAGCAGAGTATCTTCTAGCATCCTTCCAATACAAAAGCCACCACAGTACAGATGGGTTGTGATTTCTGTCTTTAGCATGTGGCTTATTGTTTCATAGACACAAATAGTTGCTTTTCTTCCAGCTTCATATCATAGGAAGGAAGATAACTAGATTGCTTAGGTGAGCAAAGCTTTCTCAGAAACCTCAGTCTACATTTCACAGGCCAGACTACTGGCATAGCCATCCTGAATCATGTGAAAGTGTCAGAGACAGCAGGGCACATTGCCACCTCAAAAAATGGGCTTCTTTTGTAAGGAAGAACACAGACTAGAGGAGAGTGGAGATGCACAGAATCAGCCATGAGATACGACAAAGAGAAGGCAGCATTTGGCCTCAGGGTGCTCATAACCCTGTGGGTGCTCCTGCAGGTTGGCCATAGCTTTGACAGAGTTAAGCCCAGGGTACTGTTTGAGAAGTAGTGAGAATGTCACCCTGGCCTTGGGAGGGGATAGCAGGGACAGCTGCATAGAGCCCTGAAGAAATATGATTTAGCCAAGCCCAGGAGGAGAGGGAGGGCTGCAGGGGGCTTTTGGGAGTGGGGACAACAATATGCCAAGCTGTGGAGGTGGTGGCATGGCATGTTTACAGAAACAAGAGATCACATTTGAACAAGTCAATATCAGACTGAATGGACAATAAAGGCTGGGGCAGGACATCAAAGAGCTTTTGTGTCCCTTGAGGATTTGGGACTTTATCCTTCAGGCAGGGGGGATTGGGCATGGGGTGTGACCTGTCATGTGCATGTTGTTTTTGTTAAGTGCTGTAGAGTTGGTCCCAGCTCATGGTGACACTGATAGTGTAGGGTTTTCTGGTAGATTTGAACTACTGACCTTGTTCACAGTCCAGTGCTGATCCTACAGTGCCACACCAGGAGTATGTGTCTACATTAGAGAACATGTAAATTTGGAGGTGCCACCATGTATATGGCATTTAAAGTCATATCTCTGGGTGGGATCACCAAGGGAGCCTGTGCAGAGAGGTCCACAAGCTGTCTTGAGTGCCTCAGTGTCAAGAAGTGAGTGAGATGAAGAGGACTAGCTAAGGAGACAAGAGTTGCCAAGGAAGAGAGAGGAAAACCAGGAGAGTGTGAAGTACTGGACTCTTGTAAAGGGCACAAAAAGAAGGGAGTGATCCATATGTCAACTGCTGCTGATAGGCTGACAAGGATGGCATCTCAGGGTCACCATTGAATTTACACTAACAATGCAGAATTCATGGCCTTGATGAAGACGCTTGTGAAGTAGTGGGAACAGCAGTGGAAATGACTCAGAAGACAGTAGAGGGGGAAGGAACTGGAAGGAATGAGTGTAGACAACTCTGTTAAGGAGTGCTGCTGTAAGGAGCTAGAGGAAGAAGTGGAGGACAGACAGTGTTTCTTATATCTGTTCTTTAAGATGGGTGAGATAACAGCAAGGTTGTATGCTAATGACAGGGAACCAATAGAATGAGTGTTTGTTGTTGTTATGTGTCCTCAAGTCTATCCTGACCATAGAGATGCTGTATAGGGTTTCTGAGGCGTGAATGGTGAGCTTGAACTGCCAACCTTGCAGTTCAAATGGCTTTTCAGTCTGACACATTAACCCACAGCACCACACCAAGACTCGTCAAGTCTATTCTGACTCATAGCAACCCTATGTACAACAGAACAAAACACTGCTCAATCCTGCACCAACCTCACAAGTGTTACTACATTTGAACCTATTGCCTCTACCACTGTGTCAGACCATCTTGTTGGGGGTCTTCTGCTTTCTCACTGACCCTCCACTTTACTAAGCATGATATCCTTCTCCAGAGACTGGTCCCTCCTGATAATATGTCGGAAGTATGAGAGGCGAAGTCTCGTCATCTTGGCTTCTAAGGAACAATCTGGTTGTACTTCTTTGAACACAGAACCAATAGAGTGAAAAACAAGCGATGTACGATAGCACAGGAAGAATGCCTGGCTGATACCCTTGAATCAGTGAAAGAGATGGGATCTGGTACACAATTAAAGTGGGGACCGGACTGGCCAGAGTGTGCTCAGTTCATCTATAATACAGGAAAGAGGCAGAGCATTTGAACACAAATGCAGGTAGGAGGGCAGGTGGGGTGAGAGTTTGTGGAAGTTCTCTTTAATTGTTTCCATTTTTTTCAGTGAGTAGAAAGCAAGATTATCAGTGGAGATGGGGATGGAGGAGGAAGTGTTGAAAGTTTAAGGAGAAAGCATAGAATATGCATCTAGAGGAGTGGGAGATTGAATGGACCAGAGGAATGATGTAGGATGCCAACCAGCATTAAATGCCCACTTTAGTTTAGGGATCATAAATATAAACTGTGACTAGTCAGAATAGGGAATCCTGGTGTGAGGCTGTGGGATGATACATTGGGCCACAAGGTCGGTTTAAAGTGCAAGGTCAGTGGTTTAAACTCACCAGCAGCTCCTTGGAAACCCTATACAGGGTCGCTATGAGTCGGAATCCACTTGACAAGTCAGCATAGAATATGTGATTTTCTCCAGCCTGCATTCGACTTGCAAAGGGACAGATACCAGGTAGGTGAAAACTTGGATTTTAACCAAGGTTGAAGTTTCTTTTATTCAGTGACCAAGAAATGAGAGCGGGACAAGGAGGTCGAGGGCATTTGCAATGGAATGATTGTAACGATTGATCAGGGAATTTACCTACTGAAGCTAGGTAATGAGATAAATAGGATATGAAGAGTGAAAGGTGAAAAGATGAATGAATCCATACATTATAGGTCCTAGTGGGACTGTTAGTGTGGCCCCAGCAGTGAACTCAAATGTAACAATTGTGAGGTTGGTGCAGAACCAGGGAGTTTTTTTTGTTTTTGTTCTCAGGCAGTGTTTTGTACTATTGTGCATTGGGTCACTCTGAGTCAGAACTAACTTTATGGCACCTTAAACAACATAACAGGGGGGCTGAAAGGTGAGGCTTGAGAGAGGAAATTGGAGACTGGATGTGGGAGATTGGCGTGTAGAAGGCTTGAACCTGAGACTGCAGAGAGATGGAACTGCAGATAATAAGAAGACCCTACCACCCGGGGTCCTAGTGTAGTACTGTAGGATAAGCACAGGATTGCTACCACAAGGTCAGCAGTTCAAACACACCAAACTACTCCTCGGATACCCTATACAGGGTTGCTATGAGTCAGAACTGACTTGACGGCACTTAACACCAACAATAACATATAGGACAATAGTCTGGTGTGATCCATACGGTTTTCATTGTCTGATTTTCTGATGTAAATCACCAGACATTTCTTCTTAGTTATACCTGAGTAACCCTTCTGTTATTTAAAATACCAGTCCCATAGCTTCCAGCAACATGTCAACACACAAGCCACCACATTATGACAAACTGACAGGAGACTGCTGTTTATGTTGCTAAGTTCTTACTCATAGAGACCTTGTACAGGGTTTCCGAGGAGCAGCTGGTAGGTTTGAACTGCCAACCTTGTGGTTCGCAGTCTAGTGCTAATCCTATAGCACCACACCAGGAGTCTGTTGTGATCCCTGCAGTGCCCCTTGGGTGAACGGCAATGGATTCAAACATACCAATGATCATGAAGACAGTCCTATTATATATAAGGTCTCCATGAATTGCAGATGGTTCAGCAACAGCTAACAAGGGCTGAGACCATGGAGCCATTGGCTGAAGGATGGTTGAAGACAACGTCAGTGGAGGAGGGGAACTGGAAATGCTGAAGACAGCTAATGGGAGGATCCCCACTACACTGGATGAAACAGGAGCCAGCAGGTTTAAGAAATGATGCAAGGACTCCAGGGCTACTTGATGGCTTGTGGCACAAATGGTCAGTGGATGGTAGAGTCCCTGGACTTCAAATTCAAGCCCTGGTATTTTGCAGGAGGAGGGATGAATACTGGCAGAGAATGGAACAGTGAGGAGCAAGAAAGGCAGTCTCTCTCTCCACTGCCAGCACAGGTGTATGGGAGAGGCCACAGCTGCCATGTGGTGGGAAGCAAGGGGGAGCCAGGTTTCAGAGAGAGCAAGAAGGTGAAGGGAATGTCCTGAGAAAGACTGGTGGCCAGGCCATGAATCCCTTGCACACAAGCTTCTTGTGGAAGGTATAACTGGGCCTCTGGTTGCTCCCATACCCCCAAAGTGACTCTTTAGCCAACTGCTGTCTACATCCTGTGTTTGAGGAACCTCAGGAATCATCATCTCAGAGGGCGCTGAGGTGTTCAAATTGCAGCAGGATCAGAGTTGGCTAATATTGCAGTAACACCACCCTGGGGATGAGCTGCTTTATTCATGAAGCCATTGAGGCAGCTTACCTTGCAATCCATTGCTCCTCTACAAGGGATATCTGTACCCCAAGTGCAGGCAAGATGGAAATTAAAGAGGAAAGGCACAGGAACAGGGGCAGAGGTATGAAAAGAAAAATAAAATCATATCAGGACTTATTTGTAGGTCTACTGAAGTAGAAAATATGTGCTCAGACTGTGAAAACCCCCTCATGATACAAGCTGCTCCCCCACACACCCTCGGGGAGAATCCAGGGGTCCCGGGTTGCAGAAGGCTGCCATTCATTACTTTTGATTTACTGCAGCCCAGAGAAGAGGCGCTGGCATGATACATCACTTGTATATTCTGTTATCGATTTTCAAGACTTCGTTTTCTAAACTTCCCATCCATCAGCAGCATCTGTGCCTGCCCTGCCCCAGAGGAAGAAATAGGGGATGAGCCACCCCATCTTGTAAAGGGCGGCAAGTTTTATGTGCTGGAAGATTGAAAACAGGAGCTTTATGCATGCCTGCTTCTACCAACAGGTGAGGGCAGATACCTCACCGTGAAGTTGGGAGGTGTTGCTGCTGGAGAGGGGCATGAACACCCCAAAAGGACAAGTGAACACTGTAAGGTAGTGTTGTTAGTGAGGGTGATCGTTGTCCCCTGAGGAGGCTGTCCTAGATGCTGCTACTATAAACTCTTTGGGAGCTGAAAAAGCAGCATGAACACTGCCCACATTTGCCATTAGCTTCTACCACACAACAGAAGGATGTGGATGGTACCAATGCTGCCAGTCTGTGGGCCCCAAGGAAAGAGAAGGCGCTCCCTACTGACTACCTAAAGAGGTTATTGTGCCCCCACCGGAAGACACATTGTTCTGTGCATATAAGGAAACTCAAGACCCACGTACCACCTTAATTTCTCCTCTCCTGCCAATATTCTCAGAATGGAAAAGGCAAGCATCTGTGATGTTATATCCCCCCCTAATCCCCCCACCTCCCGTTTACAAAAAAGATTCTCTCAGTTTTCACAAAGCAGATCTCGGGGCTGGGGTGGAGGAAAATAGAAAAGCTATTCACTGTATCTTCTTTGAGGCTTAAAAGGGAAGGAGACAGGGCTGAGGGCTGCCTGGGCCTTGGTTGGAATAGAGGCAGATGAAGGACTGTTCTCATTAAGGGAAGCCTGCCTTGGTGGAGGCACTGGAGAGCCTTCAGCTGTTCTGAGGATCCAAACCATCCCATAGAGGGAGGGGAGATGGGCCATTAGGAGCTGAACAAAGAAGGAAAGAGTCAGGAACGTGGGTACTCTTCTACTCTGTGGCCTTAAACCAAACTTCCCATCTCTCTGTACCTCAGTTTCCCTCTCTGGTAGCTGGAAAAATAAGCTTTTCCAATTCTATCTCTGTAGGGTTTTGGGGGTTATCCAAAATCTCAGAAGAAGTAACAACATTATCAATAGAGGAATTATTGATGTGATTGATGGCTTAAATTGAGCCTTGGAATCTCTGCTATTTAGAAGCTGGATCAATAGTAATAACAACAGTAAATAGGGAATAACTCAGGAAAGAGTCTATAAAAGACTCCATAGCAGAAGCAGGTAATAGAGAAGCTGAAGAGCCTTCCTGGGTGGTTCAAATTGGCTCAACTACTGTGATTCTCTAGGGAATGCCCACCCTATGCTTGACCAGTCTGTCTAGGGGCTGTTGCTACTCACGATGACATTTCAAAGGGAACCTGGCTGTGTTAGGTGGGCAGGAGGACAGGTGGTAACTGAAGGAGGGAAAATGAGTCAATGATAATTAATGGCAGTGGGTGGTGCCAACAAGCGCAAGATGTGCCCAACATGAAATCCCACTCATAAGCCCTCAAGCTGTCCACTCTTAGACATGACAGGGAGTTCCAGGAAGGCTGGGGAGGAAACAGCTCAGGGCAAAGGATGGACTAGCCACAGCAGAACTGCCCCTACAGCTTCCAAGTGTGAGCAAGAGCATAGGATCTGGAATGGGAGCATCTGGTTTGAAGTCCTGGATCTAGCCAGGACATCATCTAACTCATGACCTTGGCCACTCACATAGCATCCCCAAGTCTAGGTCTTTTTGTCTGCAGAATATAAACAACAGCTATCTAATCAGTTGCTGGATCCTGGTATGGCACTATAGATAGGATAAGCACTGGACAGCTAACGGCAAGGTCTGTGGTTCAAACCATTAGCCACTCCTCAAAAAGCCTATACAAGGTTGCTATGTGTCTGAATCAACTCAATGGCACTTAATAACAACAACAAACCAGTTGCTATACAATATCAGCTAAGTGAAGATTAGAGATGATTTCTGTGAAATATTCTGAGTTTTGATTAGACACATGGGATGATGGTCAGAATCCAGCAACGCCTCCTTTCCCAAGATGTTTTGCCACACTCTAGTTGCCAACACAACCTGTTTGCCAGTTTGTAGCACTGTGGTGGTTTGTGTGTTGTTACAGTACCGAAGCTATGCCATTGGTATTTCAAACACCAGAGGGGTCGCTGATGGTCAACAGGTTTCAATGGAGTTTCCAGACTAAGACAGAGTAGGATGAAAGACCTGGCAACCTTTTCAATAATTAGCCAGTGAAAACCTTATGGATCACAGCAAAACGTCCTACATGCTAGCTTTGCACATGTCTTCAGGAGAGATCGATTGCTGGAGATGGACTTCACGTTTGGTGAAGTAGAGGGTCAATGAGAACAAGGGAGGCTCTTGGTGGATGAATTGGCACAGTAACTCATTCAAACATACCAGCAATCATAAGGATGGCAGAGGACCAGGCAATGTTTCTGTTGCATATAAGGGCACCTTAGACTCTGTGGCAGCTGTCTATCCCTATCACTATTTCTACCTTGACCTCGACCCAGTTTCCACAGAAAACTAGAAATTAAACTAAAGATGGTTCCCTAGGAGAGATAGGCCTGACCACTCCCTCCTTGCACCCCACACCAACTTCTATATAGTAGCTGCTAATGCTTTCTATAGCTATTGGATTGTTTGTCTTGAAGTTCCCTGTGCATTTGTAAGTCATTTGTATTATTGACAGATATTGGCATGGTCACTGGCACTTAATTGGTGTTCAGTGAATGAATGAGTCCCTCTTGGTAAAGATTTGTCCTTTTCAGGGCCTAACTTCTCAGCATGCATTTGTCAAATGCTTTCCCTCCCCTATCTTGGAGTGTGCCTCTGGGTGGGATGAGAAAAACTGCTTTCTAAGTGGAGGTGGGTGAGGGTAATGCAAAAAGTTTTAAAAGGTTATATGAAATGTCTATGACAGGCAAATGGATAGAGATCAAAGCTTATTAGTTGTTATTGGGGTGGGAGAGAGGAGGAAAAGGGAACTCATTGCTTAGGAAGAATTAAGTGTCTGTTGATGATGAAAAATTTGGCAGCAGATACTGGTGATGGTTATACAACATGATTAATGTCCTCCATGACACTGAATTGCAAATACAAAAAAAATACCAAGTGGTAAATATTGTGGTATATATTTTTTATCATCACCATCATAATATCTGGAAAGGTAATCCAATAATAATAAAGCTAAATCCCAGAAACGTAAAGATTTTTTTGAGAAGGGCCAGCCCTAAGTAGGTTATCAAATCCCAGGCTACAGACCTGACCCTTGGAAAGAATCAAAAGAGCTAAGGACTTTATTGATAAACTTTCCCTCCAAGTATAAATATCACAGAAATCAACAGAAGGAAATGTTTCCTGTGGGTGGATTTGGCAGAGATACTGAGATGGATGTGGACCTGGATCATAACAAAATCCACCCTTTTAGTAGCCCATTAGATGGAGTGTTTACATACATGAATGTCTTCTGGATTGGGGAATGGTTCTGTGCTATACACATTCTCATATGTACCAATACACAGATATACATCAATACCTTAAGGCACACACATGACATACTGTAACAGTCATTCAGACAGCAAAGTTTCTGGACCTTAGGCCAGTAGGGAGCAGATCATTTCAATCCAACTATAGATTACTATCCCGAAACTGACCAGTATGCTGGGCTTTTGGAATGACTTAAAATCATAGAATTATAGATTGAAAGGGGTCTTATTAATCAGCTATTTCAGCCTCCATCCTAGAGCATACCAATCAAATCTTCTCTAAGTTTCCTGACATGTTGACACATGGCCTCTGCTTAATACTCCAAGGATGCAAAACCAGGCTCCTCCCTGGAAATGACATTTGATCATTGCTATTCATAATAATAACTATAATTTACTTTGAGCCAACTCTGTGCCTAACACTAGCCTAAGTGCTGTAGGTTGTACCTCACATAATCCAATGAGTCAGGCAATATTATAACTGTTTTATGAAAACTTAAACTGAATCTCAGAAAACTGACTTGCCCATGGGGATGCGTCTAGCATATTGGAGAGCTGAGATTTGAACCTGGGACTGTCTGACTTCAAAGTCCTTGGATTGATCAAATCAAATTAATTTGCTGAGTAATAGTGTATAGGAACAGTGTTCAAAATGAGTCATACTGTTCTTATAACTTTTATTGACTTTTTAGTTCCAGGCCCCTAGCTCTAGAATTCCTAAAGATGTTTTGTTCCATGGGGGTCTTAGTTATCTAGTGCTACCATAACATAAATACCACAAGTGACTGGTTTTAAGGAACAAAAATTTATTTTATCAATGTTCTGGAGGCTACAAGTTCAAATCAGGGTGTCAACATCTCCTGTGAACCTCTCTCCTAGTTCTGGTGTCTGCCACCAATCCTTGGGGTGTCTTTGTGCACAATCTTTACATGTTGTCTTCCCATCTGTATGGTGTTCTCTATGCCTGTTCTGGTATTTCAAGTAGGATTCCAAAGAGCATGTGAATAAGGGATATCATTGATGACATCAATTGGATATTGACTGAAAGCAGAGAATAACAGAAATATGTTTGTCTGTATATTATTGACTATGTAAAGACATTCAGCTGTGTGGATCATAACCAATTCTGGATAATATTACAAAGGGAATTCCAGAATAACTTAGTTGTGTTCATGTGTACTTAGACCAAGAGACAGTCATTTGAGCAGAAGAAGGGGACACTACATGGTTTAAAATCAGAAAGGCATGCATTAGGGTTGTATCCTTTCCTTTCTCAATACTTACTCAACCTGTATGCTGAGCAAATAATCTGAGAAACTAGATGAAGAAGAATGTGACATCAGAATTGGAGGGAGATTCATTAATACAATCTTGCTTATTAAAAGTGAAGAAGACTTAAAGCATTGATTGATGAAGAGGAAGTATGGATTACACCTCAACATAAAGAAAATACACATTCTCACAAGTGGACCAATAAACAACATCATGATAAATAAAGAAAAGATTAAAGTTGTCAAGGATTTCATTTTACTTGGATCCACAATCAACATCAATGGAAGCAGCAAATGACATATTGCACTGGGCAAATCTGCTGCAAAAGACCTCTTTAAAGTATTAAAAAGTAGAGATGTCATCTTGAGCACTAAGATGCACTTGACCCAAACCATGATATTTTCAATTCCTTCATCTGCTTACAAGAGTTGGACAATGAATAAGAAAGAGCAGAGAAGATGTGATGCCTTTGAATTATGGTGTGGGTGAAGCATATTGAGTATACCAGGCACAGCCAGAAGAATGAACAAATTTTTCTTAGAAGACATATAGGCAGAATGCTCTTTAGAAGCAAGGATAGTAAGACTTTGGCTCACATACTGTCAACATTTTATCAGGAGGGAACAGTCCCTGGATAAGGACATCACGTTTGGTAAAGTAGAGGGTCGGCAGAAAAGAGGAAGACCTCAACACAATGGACTTAAACAGTGACCTCAAATAGAGCAATGATTGTGAG
The DNA here is from genome assembly GCF_000296735.1 of Chrysochloris asiatica. Taxonomy (NCBI): domain Eukaryota; kingdom Metazoa; phylum Chordata; class Mammalia; order Afrosoricida; family Chrysochloridae; genus Chrysochloris; species Chrysochloris asiatica. The sequence continues at coordinate 33,116,291 of NW_006408526.1, read as the reverse complement.
GATGGTGCAGGACTGGGCAATGTTTCGTTCTGTTGGTCACGAAGAATTGGAATCAACTTGATGGCACCTGACAATAACAACAATCCTGATAATTCCGAAGGGATTAGGTTTAGGATCTACCCTATACTGGTATGACTTTAACTGAGCATTTGATCACATTACATTAGATTACATTATGGAAAGCGATTGTATTACATTACACTTGACTGTATTAAGTATGTATGAAAGTAATCTGCTCTACCCAAGGCAAACTGATTTAGTCACATGTAACTACTCCATGATAGCAGCTAAACTAGTGTTTAGCCAAAATACTGGGAATCATAGCCTAGCCAAGTTGGCTCATGAAATTAATCATTACAACATGATTGTTGTTGTTGTTAAGTGCCATCCAGTCAATTCCGACCCATAGCGGCCCTCTGTAGGGTTTCCAAGGAGCAGCTGGTGAGCTTGAACCACCGACCTTGCAGTTCAAATGACTTTGTAGTGTGGCGCATTAGCCCACAGCTCCACACCAGGATTGTACATATATGTGATCATGTTCCCCTGAATCTACCCTTCTCCTCCCTTGTTTATACATTTCCTTTGATGTCCTTTCCCAAATATGGACCCCCAAAATAATTCAGCTCTCAGTGAGGTATCACGTCCCATGAATTCAACTCTATACTTTGAGTGGTCATCTTAAGATGTCATTAGTGCTTGGGGGCAGAGTAGTTAAACACTTGACTGTTAACCAATAGTTCAGCGATTTAAACCCACTAGCCACTTCACAGTAGAAAGATGTGTAAGTCTGCTCTACTGTCAGAATGATGCCAGCCTTGGAAACCCTTAAGGGGTAGCTCTGCTCTGTCCTATGTTGTTGTTGTTCAGTGTCATTGAGTCAGTTCTGATTCATAGTGACCCTGTATAGGGTTTCCAAGGAATGGCTGGTGAGTTTGAACCACTGACCCTGTGATTCAAATGACCTTGCAGTCCCAGGCTTACCCCACAGTGCCACACCAGGACTCCGCTCTGTCCTATAGGGTCATTATAAGTAAGAATCAAATCCACAGTACCTAGTTTGACTTTAACATCACACCATTGACCATTTTTAAAAACCTGCAGGGTTTTGATTTGTTTTTAGTTAGCTTATTGTTTGTATAAACTGCTGTAAGCAATTTCTATAGTCTAGATTTTTTTAAATATGTTTTTTTTATCAGCTTATTATTCCAACTACTTTTAGATCATTTTGAAGTCATATTTTGTCAACCAATACTTTAGCCTTGCAGCTTTGATATGTCTGAAAATTGGGCAAGTAGGCTTTCTATGCTAAATAGTTGATCAAAGCCAGGCAAGGGCCAATGGCGAAGGGCTGAATCTTGCACCATTCACTAAAAAATAAAAATAATACCAACAACAGAAAAAATAAGTTGCTGTCAAATCTATTGCAGTTCATTGTGACCCCATGTGTGTCAGAGTAGAACTGTGCCTCAGAGGGTTTTTAATAGCTGATTATTCAGAAGTACTTTCAAGGTACTTTTGGGTGGATTCAAAATGCCAACCTTTTGTCCCTCTCCTCTTTTTTCCCCTCCTCACGCCTTTTTCTTTTGCAGGAAACTTGCCAACAGTTAGCAGCCAAGTGCTTTAACTGTTCTTACCACCTGGGCATTCTATACTGTATACCAGAGACTACCTACCTATCAATGGAGTCCTGGTGGGGCACTGTGGGTTAGTGAGCTGGACTGCAAAGCTGGTTTGAGCTGCAAGGTTGGCTGTTCAAACTCACCAGTCACTCCTCTGAAATCTTATACCGGGGTTGCTATGGGTTGGAACCAACTCCACGGCACTTAACAACAACAACCTATCAATGATCCACAAAACATTACTCTGGTTTCAATGTCATATATCAGAATAACTGCATGTCTGGACTGAAACTAGGTGTAATAAGAGGTCACTTTTGAAGAGGGCAAAGGTCAAACCTGATGCAGGAGAACAGGGTAATGCAATGTCTTTTAATAATACAGGAATGCTGGTGTGGCGCTGTGGATTAATGTGCTGGACTGCAAAATTGTTTGAACTGCACGTTAGGCAGTTCAAGGTCACCAGTCATTCCTTGGAAACCCTAAATGGTCACTATGATTTGGAACTGACTCAACAGCACTTAACAACAACAACAACAAAATAAATAATACATCTATCCAGGAGTCAAAGGTTTAGCTAAAGACAAATCCAAGTCTTGGCATCACGTCTGAAAACATCCATCTCTCAATGAAGTGCAGCCCAAAGGAGCTTGAAACTCTACCAAACTGAGGAATTTGCAGACCTATCCGAGGCATTTCAGGCAGTGCCCAAATGCATTTCAGAAGATTGAATCTTACTGACCTGTAGCAACTTGTAGAGGCACAGATACCCAGCCTTTCTGAGTGTGCACCCAGCTGTTTTAGAGGGATTGCCTGTAATGTTCTGCCTCACTCCTAGTCACTGTTAGATCTACCAGTTATGAATCTACCTGGTGATATTTTTAGCCCTCATTTTTCCATTTTGCTCACAAGGGCATTTTGAAAACTGGTCAAATAACTTTCTGAAATTGAAATGTATTATATATATATATATATGCCATTCTCCTTATATCTGTTAAGATTTTTTTTTTCCTGTGGATTGCAGAAACCCTAAATCTAACTAAAGAATAAAGAAACTTGACGGTCTCACATAACAAGAGACCCAGTGATAGATGCAGCTTCAGGGTTGAGTGATTCAGTCACTCAACAATGCCCATCTCTTGCTTTCTACCCCTCACAGAACTGACTTCATCTTAAGTCTGGTTCCCCTCAGGTTCTCATAAGATATCTGTCAGAAATAATGGAGTAACATATGGAGAAGCTTCAAAAACTTCATGGAAAAATGAACTAGAAAGATAATGGAAAATTTCCACAAACTTTCTGAAACCTCCTTGTATTTCTTTGCTGCCATCCAAGGAAAGAGAGACTAGATTCTTTTTCTCCACTATCCCGAGCAAGTCTGTCCTCCTGTCTCATTGGCTCAGTTAACTCAGGCCTGCCCCAACTTGAACCCGGAGGTGGATTCCACTCTCATTATTCTCAGTGTAGCTATGCCTCAATAAAATTAGTAAGATCGTTTAACTTGGCTTATGCTTAGTGAACCCATGCTGTCTTCTAGTGCTCACCATTTCTCAAAGTGCTCAAACCAGTGCTAGAGTTCTACGAGGGCCTGTTTCTGGGGGCTTAATATTTTTTTAAAGTTTGAAATGGTATTTATCTCTTCCGTTACCCAGGTTTCTTTAGAGAAGTGGTACATGAGGATACGTGTTGTTGTTGTTGTTGTTACGTACCGTGGAGTTGGTACGCAACAACATAGTGACCCTGCACAGGGTTTCCAAGGCTGCAAATCTTTACAGGATCAGAAAGCCACATCTTTCTTCTGAAGTAGTTTTGAACTGCTGATCTTGAGGTTAGCAGCCCAATTCGTAACCACTACGCTACCAGAGCTCCTTGAGGATACCTGTGGAATGTGTTAAAAATTTGCAAGGGCATTATCATTGCTGTTGTTGCTAGGTGCGGTCAGGTTGGTACCGACTCATAGTGATCCCATGAGCAACAGAACAAAACACTGCCCGGTCCTGCACCAACCTCACCATGGTTGCTATGCTTGAGCATACTGTTGCTGCAATTGTGCCAATCAATCTCATTAAGGGTCTTCCTCTTTTTCTCCACCCCTCCACTTTACCAAACATGATATCCTTCTCCAAGGATGGGCCCCTCCTGATAATATGTCCAAAGTATAAGAGACAGAAGTCTGGCAATTACTGCTTCTAAGAAGTATTCTGGCTGTATTTTGTCCAACACAGATTTGTTAGTTTTTCAGGCAGTCCATAGTACTTTTAATATTCTCCACCAATACTATAGCTCAAATAAATCAATTCTTCTACAGACTTCTCTATTCAACAACAACAATATATAAATTTAGAACAGCTCTAATGTGTGGTGTATATATGTTTGCTCGAGACAGTTGTGTTCCTGGTCTCACTCTTAGATTCTGAAAATATAACTCAGTGGGGTAAGGCTTTGGGTAGGAGTGCGGACTCTTGACAAACATCTCAAGGTGGATTTTGATGAAGCAGCCCTGGGTCACCCTGCCATAAGATGATAAGTGATGTGCCTCCTTACGTGTGGTGAAGCTCTTCCGGGTCTCTGGGAGATAATGCACCATGCACCAGGAAGAAATATTCCACACAAATAACAGCAAGCATGTTCTCACTACTGCCTCATCTTATTTGGATTTCAGTTCACCCAGTTATATTTTTTCTACTTTCTCCAGATTTGGAAGTGTTCCTCTTGATGGGGAAATGAGCAAGTGAGAATGGAATACTGCTAACTCACTTCGTTCTCCATGCTTCAACAAAACTTTAATGTGCTCACTTGATTGTCCCTGGCATTCCTAAATCATTCTGGATCATGTGTCCCCGGTACCCTTCACTCAGGTCTTGGTCAGAATCACATATTTTGGGAATTTGGATACACACACATCCACAGTTTTGGAAACTGCCCCTTTATAATTTGGTTTTTCCACATAGTCCCAGTGCCTCCTCACAGTGCTTTACTAGAAGCTACCTGGAAGGAGTCCTGGTGTGGTGTTGTTGTTGTTGTTGTTGTTAGGTGCCATCGAGTTGGCAGTGACTCATAGTGACCCTATGCACAACAGAATGAAACACTGCCTGGTCCTGAGCCAACCTCACAATTGTTGCCAAGCTTGAACCCATTAATGCTGCCACTTGGCCAATTGATCTCACTGGGGATCTTCTCTGACCCTCAACCTTATCAAACAAGTATCCTTCTCCAGTGACTGGTCTCTCCTGACAATATGTCCATAGTATGAGAGACGAAGTGTGCCCATCCTGGCCTCCAAGGAGCACTCTGGCTGGACTTCTACCAAAACAGATCTGTTTGTTCTCTTGGCAGCCCATGGTACTTTCAATATTCTCCTCCAACACCATAACTCAAATGCATCAGTTTTTCTACGGTCTTCCTTTTTCACTGTCCAGCTTTTACATGCATATGAGGTTATTGAAAATACCATGGCTTGGGTCAGGCACACCTTAGTCCTCAAGCTGACATCTTTGCTCTTCAGCACTTTAAAAAGTTCTTGTGCAGTAGATTTGCCTAATGCAATATGCCATTTGATTACTTGGCTGCTGCTTCCATGAGTATTGATGGTTGATCCAAGAAAAATGAAGTCTTTGACAATTTCAATCTTTTCTCTGTTGATAAGAATGTTGTTTATTGGTCCAGTGGTGTGGTGCTGTGGGTTAATGTTCTGTGCTGCAAAGTCAGTTTGAACCATGAGGTTGGCAATTCAAACTCACCAGCTGCTCCTTGGGGTCAGCTATAAGTCAGAATTGACTCAATGGCACTTAACAACAACAGCAACAACCTTGACTTCCCTTGTCAGTTTCACTTATGATGATTTCACCAAGATGTAATGTGGAGGCTTTCAACCCTCCTGAGCCATCTTCCCCTCTGCCTCAGGCATTGTAGTCAGCTTGTCTGTGAACTTAAGCTATTCTACCTTCTGAAATTCTGTGGTCCATTCTGACAGTGCCCAACTTGCCTTCCTTGGTCTCTTGTGAGTGTTAAGATGACTTTTCTGCCAAGCTTCTTGTCTTATTTATCTATTGCTATGTAAAAAACTACCCTCAAAACTTGGTGGCTTAAAACAGAATTCATCTGTTTGCTCACAACTCTGCAATTTGGACTCGTTTCTGCTGGCCTCACCATTATAGCTGCAGTCCAGGATTTGACTGGAACTGGTTTGGTCTAGACATGCCACTCACATGCCTGCAGTCTTATGGGGTGATGATTGGGATAGCTTGGTCTTTGTCTCCATGTGGTTTTTCACCCTTAAGAAGGCTGACCTGGGTTTCTTTACATGGTGGTCACAGGGAGATAAGTGACAAGAGTGAATGCTGCAGATGGCGGCTAGGGTAGGGATGCAGTGAGGTTTGTCATCAGCAATACCACAGAATACCAGGCAAAACAGATTCAGAGCAGAGCTCCAATACTCAGAACCACATAGGTAGGAATATTTTTAAATTTTGAAGGCTTATAGCTAGTGGAACTTGTAGCAGAAGTAAGAAATTGCATACTTTTGAATCTGCTGGGCTTGGCAGTCTGTAGCTGACAACTTAGGCAAGACCAAATGGGAAGACCAAGCGGGGGGGAGGGGCGGGCAGACACACCATGGAAAAATACCATGGAAACCTCAGAGCACAGGTGGAAAATACACTTTCTCAGTTTTGCTTTGTTCTGATTTTCTTTTTTTTATTATTATTGGAAAACCTAAAATGGGGCTACAACGTGCCCAGTGAAGGTGGCTTCCTGCGGAGCCTCTGCATTACATAAGACCATAGATGGAATCCTGAACAGCAACCAGAATCTTCTGAGGTGGGAAATTTCCACTTGAAAGGACAAGCAGACCAGCCTGGAGCTGCTAGAAGAACAGAAGATACTTCTTGAAAGAAGGACCGACAGGGAAAATATGAAGCAATAAAGGCAGTCTGACTGATTACTACAAGAACAAGCAAGTTGCTCACCCAGGAGATATCAAGTCAAGTGGTCAGATCCCCTCAGGGATCTTCTAAGACTAAGACTTAATGGGATTACGTGTTCTGATTGGTGACCACATTTGTCACCGATAAGGGAAAGTGAGGGAAAAACAGCAATGAAGCTGCGAGCTAAGCCCTACAATGTTCAATAGACTCTTGTGAACCTAGATGGAGAACTGGTTGGCCAGCAGTGTGTCAAGAACTGGGGACTCTTGTGCACAGAGTCAGTGACATAGCCACAGAGGACTAAAGTGGAGAGTGAAGCTTCCAGCTGAAAAGAAAAGAGGGCATATGCATAAGAGCACCCACACTTGCAGATAATACTCACTTGACCTGGCTTCAATGACTGGATGATCAGAGCTCAACTAGAATAAGAAAGAAGAGGGAAAAAACAGTTTAA
>NW_006408526.1:33081005-33108531 GCF_000296735.1 Chrysochloris asiatica | reverse complement strand
AGTGAATGCTGCAAAGCTTCTTGAGGCCTGAGCTGGTGAGTCATACCTGATCCCTTTGGTAGCATTTTATTAGCCAAAGCAAGTCCTGTCGCCATCTCAGACCAAGGGGCGGGGAGGGGTTGGCCATTTTTAATCTATCACAGTTCCTTCATTAAACATAGGTTGTTGTTTTTTTGTTTGTTTGTTTTTAGGACCTTCATTGAGGAGACCCAAAGGAAGATTGTTCTAGTTCCTGGAAAGAGTTTACAATCTAGTGGGAGAAGCAGAAAGCTAAGAGAGTATCAATTCCTTACACAACATGGTAGGAATAATAATGCCTGCAACTTCTTGTGCATTTGTCAGATTCTGGGCACTGTGGTGGGTGATATATTTGCTTCATCTCACTGAACTTTCACGATAACCTTTTGGGGAAAATATGTTCTTATTCCCATTTTATATATGGCACAGAGAGGTTAGGAATTAAGAGTGTGAGGCAGGATCTGAACTTGGTGGACAGCAAGCTCTGTGGCTCTCACACTTGCCAGAAGACAGTGACTCTGCTCCAAGGTCAGCCCTCAGCACCAAGAGTATCTTGTCTAAGGCCTTAGTCATCATAGCAGCTCCATCAGTAAGTGGAACTAAGATAAGGGATCTCAGCAGGTTTATTGTCATAAAACCCTCTGCCCTTCACTGCTGATTTCTTGGTCCCTCAGCAAGCTGTTTAACCGCTTTACCTGACTTTTGGCCGAAGTGATACAGTAAGACCAAAGCCCAAGGATTGAGAACAAAGAAGCTACCTCCTACATAACTGTCCTAGAAATATGTGACGGTGGGGAGGGGTGGGGGGGGAACTATTCCCAAAGCCACACAGGAAACCACCTCTCTGTAAGCTCACCCATGACGTCAACTCTGCATCCAAAAAGGCCCTACGCCTTCCTCCCACTGGTGCCCACATTAACCAATTACTGAAAACAGCTCAAAATAGCACCTGCTCCTCAGCTGCAGAAATACTGTGTGTGATCATGTTTGAGTGAATGAGTCTGTTGGAAACCAGTACAGTGAGAGGATTATTAGCACTCCTTCGGCCAGCTCTGATTTTAGCCTGCTTGTGTGCATCAGGTGGGCCTCAGAGTTTGTAGTTTTCCTGTAAGACATTCCTGAGTAAACTGTGGCCTCTTGTACCAGCTGCAGGTCTCAGGGTCTCCAGGCAGTGATGAGGGCCCAGGCATCAGTGTTCCAGGGCGGGAAACATGGAGGGGTCAGTGAGCAGCTGCTCTGAGAACCCAGCCTGGGCATGTAGACCACTGGGAAATTGTTCCATGGTCCAACGTCAACCCCAGCCCAGTTTCTCCACAACGTAGACCCCCTACAGATGCCAACAGATGCCTGCCCTCACCAGTCATTCATTAAGCTCATGACTTTTAATGTCCTTCAAAGAACAAGGATGCTATTGTAAATAAACGTTAAGAAAACACAACAACAAAAACTGGATATCTCCTTCCCAGTGAAGTCTCAGGCAATAGTTAACCGCCTCCCGTCCCCCCAACCCCCCGCCGAACACACACACACACACACACACACACACACAAACATTGTTGAGTTGATTCCAACTCATAATGACCCATGTGTGCTATAGTAGAATTGTACTCCAGAGGACCTTCAAATGTCCCTGGGTAGTACTAATGGTTTGGAATTGGCTACTAACCTAAAGGTTAGTGGTTCAAGTCTTACTTTGTGGCCTTGTAATTTGCTTCTGTAAAAATCACAGCCAAGAATATCCATTGGAGCAGTTCGACTCTGTAATACATGGGTTGACTATGAGTCAGAGTTGACTCTACAGCAACAGGTTGAGTCTTCTGGAAGTAGAATACCAGGCCTTTTTTTTCATAGCACTGTTGGATGAATTCAAACCTCCAACATTTTAATGATTTGTTTAGTAGCCAAGCACAAACCATTTGCACCCAGAGACCTGAAAATCTTACCAGGAATCTTGTCAAGTAGAAAAGGCAAAGCACATTATCTATCTATCTATCTATCTATCTATCTACCTATCTATCTATCTATCTAGTTATCATCTATCTGTTATCTATCTATCTATCTGTCATCTATATAACTATCTCATCTATCATCTTTCTGTCTTAAACACTAAACTGATGATTGTGATTTCCTTCAGGGAGGGAAGTATAATTAGAAGAAGAGGAGAAAGTAGATAATGAGAACTTTTGTTTCACTCTTACATAAATTTTTACAAAAACATATCCAATATTATAGAATTAAAAATGAAATACATTCCCAAACAAAACAAAGCTGGAGAAAATTATCCACTAACAAAAAATATAATCCAGCTTGTTCCTAAATCCAATACTGGTTTATTTGGGATTTTCTTCTTCCTGGAAATTAGTCCTCTTCTAAAAAAACCTGCCTGGCTCCTTGCTCCTCCTCTAGTGCTCCCCCTGCTGCCCACTTACCTGCAGGCCCAGTCTTGTCCCATCAGCCTCTCCCCAGACTCGAAACCAGCAGGGAGAGCACAGTATGTTGGCCAGCAGTTCTGTCCTGGAACCTGAATTCCACAACCAGCACTCCCTAAGGTAGTTTCTCTGCCTCAATTTACCCCAACTGTCTTCTCCTGATGGTCCCCCTTTGTTTTAGCTACCCTTGTTGGGCATTTTCACCTCTGGCTAGGATCACACAGTCTGTACTTAGCATTCTGCCTGATTTCTTGGGCTTCCCCCATCCTTCCTAGGGTCAGGCAGGTGAGGTTTCTAGTCCCAGCCCTGCTCCCTGGAGGCAGATTACCTCCACCACCTAGTGAGTGATTCAGCTTACATGTGATACAGCAACCCCAGTGGGCAACCTGTCACAGCAGCGGGTGAGATGGCAGTGCGGACTCTGCTGTTCCCCTGTCCTAAGCTGGATTTACAAAACTTAACAAAACTGTCAGGTCGGTAGGCACATTTGATCTCCGCATCACAGAGAAAGTAGCCTGAGTGGGCATTTCCAAGACTGTTTGTGGTTGTGGGCCTTAAAATGACAGGTGGCTTGAACTTTGGTTCAGTATCCTACAAGGAGTAGTGAGGGAGGTCTAGCATGAGCCTTCTCACTGGACATCACCCCTCCCAACTATCTGCTCAGACCACCCTGACCATCTCGCTCTTCTGGATAAGTCTGTAGCATGAGACACTTTGGGGAATATTTTAGGAGTAGGGCTGCCCGCATTGTTGGGCATGACTGTAGGAGCCATGTTCTCTCCTTCCACAGAAAACTTTAGAAGGAGAAGAGTTCCTTTCAACTAGCTTCTCAGACTATTTTGCTTACAGTTGGACCTAGAGGCAGGAGAATGGACTAAATGGCCCCTGGTGATGAACCAGGGCCAGGGCCCAATCAGATACTGCATATAGTTAACATACTTGACCGTTAACAAAAGGTTGGAGGTTTGAGTCCACCTGGAGTCTCCTCAGAAGAAAGGCTGGTTGCCTACTTCTGAAAAAGTAGCCATTGAAAACCCTGTGGATCACATATGGATCACCATGAGTCAGAATCCACTTGACTGCAACTGGTTTACTGGTGTTTGTAACATGCCAGCTGTTCCCTTTGTAGTTAGTGGCCGTTAAGTCCATGCCAATTCAGAGCAACCTCATGTGTGTAGAGTAGAATGTACCCAAAAGCTGTTTGTGACAACCTGCCTTTCCTTACCGATCTGGGAACACTCAATCTATCAGGAATTTAGACCTGAGAGGTAGCCAGATCACACCTCTCTGCAAACCTCCCTTGACATCTGTGAACTTGGGGAAACATCTGTTCCTCAGTGGGCTAGAGGAACTTGGTATGCTGACTACTTGATTTAATATTGATGGAGATTGTCTCCCTCAAATAATTATGATGGATGTTCTTCTCCACCCATTATCAAGGCAGATTGTTCCTGGAACACAAATGAATCCCTTCTTTGATACTCTGCACTCCCCATCTGTTCACTGGCCTCTCTCAAACCTTTTGGTTATAATGATGAGCTAATCCAAGGCTGCAAATAATCTATTAATAAGTAACCATCCCTTAGAATAGGAGAAAATGGAACAAAACTCAAAATTACTAATAAAAAAGACCAGGCTTATGGGTCAGAAAGAGACTTGGAGGAACCCCAGACTACAGTCCTTCGTTACTTTTCAGGTCTGGAACTGAACTCAACTTTGTGGATCAATTTCCAGCCAAGAGTTAGATAGGCAGATGTTGTTGTTGTTATGTGCTGTGGAGTTGGTTCCGACTCATAGCAACCCTGTACCGGGTTTCCAAGACTGTAAATCTTTACGGGAGCAGAAAGCCTCATCTTTCTCCCGCGGAACAGCTGGTAGTTTCGAACTGCTGACCCTGAGGTTAGCAGCCCGATTCGTAACCACTACGCTACCAGAGCTCCTAGATAGGTAGATAAGGGGGGACTATAACACTAATGATATTCTGGATCTACCAACTTAAACAAAATAGAGTCGGTTTAGTCATTATTGTTGTTGTTAAGTGCCATTGAGTCAATTCTGACCCAGAGCGAACCTGTAAATGAGGACCTTGCAAATGAGGAAGTTAGTTTAAAAATTAGCCAAGATGACCTTATAGTCCTAGAAGGAGAATGGGAGAAGAATAGAACACTCTTAAGCCCACCCAGCTAGTTATCTCAGGAACTAAGCATTTGAGACCCTAAAGGTAGAAGTGTGGTATTAAACAGCACGACAGTGGGCATTGGAGATAGGACAGACTTTGACATCATCTTGCTCACTCAGGAGGTGAGTGGGAGACTATGAAATCCAGGGCACCCCTGGGGTACTCAGGACCCTCATTAGGCACTGAATAAATCCCAGATTCACAAAGAACCAAGGCAGGGATGATAACAAAGCTTCTTGGGATGGTAGCAGCTGCCATTATCTTTTACATAAGTACTGGTAGGTGGGTGTCTGGTCGAAGCCGATGTGGGGGTGGTGGAAGAAACAGTCAAATTGACGTGAGTTAAGAACTGAGGGATATTTTGAATTCTTTCGTTTTCAATTTGAGTTCCTTTTTCCTATAAAGAAGAAGAAAAAATTTTGTTCTAACGGCAAATCAGAGAAATGAAAAGGGAAGAACTGGTGTGTGTGGGGGGCGGGGGGGAAGAATGGTAGGAATAAGCCTTAAGCCCTGGTCTGATTGTTTCCATGAAATCATACCTGGAGGCAGGGGATGGTCAAGATGACCTTCTGGTGTCTTTTAGGATTGGAAGCTTCTGAGAGGAAAGAATGGTCCTATGTGGCTTGAGATAAGACTCATAACCAGGGCATACACGCAATTTCGAGTTTGCCTATGTGACTAGATGGTTCCAGGTTGTGAAGATTGAATCCTGAGGCTCAGGGAGATGCTCAAATTCAGGATGCCAAAATTTCCATAGAAAAATTAGCAATGCAACTGAAGTTCTTAGCTTAGCGCAAGGGTAACTACTCCCTTTGTCAGATTCCCATGACTCTTCTAAGGGAAAGGCAGTGTCAGCATGTAGACCTATGTGGAAACCTAAACTGCCCATAGAATACTCAGAATAAAGGAGCAACAGCCAGCCAGAGTGAATCCAACTAGTAGCTTCACAGAAGTTGAGGGCAGAGAGTACCATCTTGGCAGAAACCATAAATCGAATAAACAAGGGACAAATATAAGCAGACTTTGGTTGCCCTGAAGGTCAGAACAACCTTAGACAATATTTTGAGAAGTCTTGAGACTCCGAGCCTTTTTGATTCTGGTCACACCCACATTAGAAAGCCTTTGGCACTGAGTCAGTTCCTTCTCCTGTGGTGATCCCATGTATGTCAGACTAGAACTGAGTGAGGTCCATAGGCTGATTTTTATGAAGTAGATTCTTTCCAAGCATCTCTAGGTGAACTAGCATTGCCTACCATTCTATTAGCAGCCAAGCACATTAGCTGTTCGAACCACCCAGGAATGCCCACATTAGCTAGGGCTTATCCTCCCCTATCCCGTCTTCCTTCTCCTCCCCTTAAGCTGATAGTAAACATGTGGGATGCCCCATGCGCAGCTGAACCTGTCTGCGCATCAGAACCTTGACTACTCTTTGGGGTCCAGGGCCAACCACTGTGCAAGCCGGGGCAGCTACCTCCTGTCCAAGTTTCAGTGCCCAGCAGAAATGCCACCATCTCACTTGGCATCGAGCAAAGTGCTCTAATCCTGGGTAATGCTGATAAGACAGAATTTAACCCAGACAATATTTAAGACCTCCAGAAGCAGAGACAAGTGAATGTTTGTATCAATGCCCTCCCACTGAATCTCCTCTCTGTCCATCTGTCCCCTGGCTCTCACTCTGTAAGACCGCCATTGTGGGACCATTAGGGAGGTCCTAAGTTCCCAGGCCTGCTGCCTCCTGGTTGGGGTTCCCACATACCACAACCCTTCTCCTACTCTGCTCCTGCCCCCACCTCTTTTCCTCATTCTCTTTATCTCCTTCCTTTCCTTTCCCATTTCTGGCCATGGCTTAGCCCACTATAATGACTTCATCTTGCCGACAGGGTGACAAGTGGATGAATCGAACTCCGAGGCTTTTTTCTCCACTCCAGATTCATTTGAAGATTTGTCCCAGATGCGGCACTAAAATCCTAGATTCAATTTCCCTTTGACATAATAACCGAATTAGTCTCATATTGTCATACATAAATTACTAGCCAGTCAGGGTGCCACCAGAGGGAGAGAGAGCTGGAGAAAGAGCCAGGCGTGAGCATCCAAAGGGGTGTGACTGTGACAAGCTGGGACCTGAATAACAATGGGAGACCAGCAGGGTAACAGCTAATCATATCTGACAAACGAGGAGAATTCCCTGACTGCAGCAAAGGTAAAGATTATTTACCTTCCTCCCCATGCCCCTGGCCATTAAGATGTCACCATGGGGAGCCTTGCACCTTACAAGAGATACAGAGATCTAAATATTGTCTCCATTAAATAATGCTCTGTTTGCAAGGTTCATTTCAGGGAGGAAAATGTAATTTTGTGGAACACAGCAGCAGCCTCTAGTCCTGGAGATTGAGCTGCGCTGGGCAGAAAGAGGGCTTGTGTGATACCCATCTTAGTACAAGGGTCTCGGTCAGGCTAGTTCTGAGCAGAGACAGCATCCCAGACTCCCCACCAGGCTCTGGGTGGATTGTTGACCAGTACATAGCCAGCTGGAATGAGGTTACCCCACCTGTTCACCCACCACTGGGTAGGCCAGAGCCCTGGGGGTTCTCCTTATGCCTCCCTTGCCATCCCCTCCAGTCCATCTATCAGCTATGCTCAATTCCACCTCCTAAAAACTCTGACATCTGACCTCTCCTCTGTGTCCAAATACCCTTGACACTACAGTCTCTCAACTGGTTTTTCCCACTTTCAGTCTTATCTGACAAGTCATCTTCCACTTGCACTGTGAAGTGCAACAACACTTATCACAATTAAAGCCTTCTGGTGGCTTCCTAAAGTACGATGGCCAAGTTCTCTAGCATGACCTCTGAGGTGAGCATGCCATTGCCATTGCCCACGGCTCCAGGCTTTATCCCTAGGCCAAGCCCCTCAGATCCCCCATTTCCCTAGCAAGCATGCCCTGTGATTTTCCTGAGTGGTTGCTTCACGTTCCTTCTCGTCCTTTATTTAAAGATTCAGATTCAGCTCTGACTACATAGAAAGCCTTTCCTGACTTCTTTAGCGCCATGAAATTGATCACTGCTCCAACTTCTTTCTCCAAATCATGGTTTATATAGCCTTCTCTCTTGTTGGACATAGAGTTCTTTGAAGGGAGGGTTGGCTCTTATTCATTGCTACATTCCCTGTACCTAGCATAGAGTAGGTAATCAATAGATGTTTGGAAAGATAAACATCCAAAAAAATGCACATTAAACTATTCCAGAGCAATTCAAGAATTCACACAGAACTGAGCACCCTTACATGGAAAAATTTCTTGGCATACATCATATTAACGCAGTCAATCTTAAATTTGTGATGCTTACCACTCATCTGTCAATTTGTCATACTATGGTAGCTTGTGTGTTGCTGTGATTCTGGAAACTATGCCACTGATATTTTAAATACCAGCAGGGTCCCCCATGATGGACAAGTTTCAGTGGCACTTCCAGACTAATACAAACTAGGAAGAAGGAAAGGCAGACTACTTCTGAATGTTTAGCCACTGAAAACCTTATGAATAGCATTGGAATATTGTCTGATATAATGTCAGAAGATGAATCCCTCAGGTAGAAGTCACTCAAAACACAACTGGGAAAGAGCTGCCTCCTCAAAGTAGAATTAACCTTAATGATGCAAATGGAGCAAAGCTTTTGAGACCTTCATTTGTTAATGGGACATAACTCAAAATGAGAAGAAACAGCTGCAAACATCCATAAATAATTGGAATGTGAACTGTACAAATTATGCTAGGAAAACTGGAAGTCACAAAAAAATGAATAGAATGCATAAAAATCAATATCCTAGGCATTAGTGAAACAGGTAATGACCATTTTGAACCTTACAATTATATGACTTGCTCTGCTGGGAATGACAAATTGGAAAGAAATCACATTCATCATCAGAAAGAGCACTTCAAGATGTATTTTGCAGTGCTGCCTGTGATAGGATAATATCCATACACCTACTAGTGTAGTGGCTACAAATAAGGCTGTGAACCTCAAGGTCAGCAGTTCAAAACTACCAGCTGTTCCGCGGGAGTAAAATGAGACTTTCTGCTCCCATAAAGATTTACAGCCTCAGAAACCCTGTTCTGGATTGCTATGGGTTGGAACCGACTTGATGGCACTTAACAACAACAACAAAGAAGACCAATTAATACCATTGTTATTCAAATTTATGCACCAACCACTAAAGCCAGTAATGATGAACTTGAAGAATTCTACCAACTTCTTCAGTCTGAAACTGATCGAGCATATAATTAAGATGCATTGGTAATTGCTGGTGATTGGAATATGAAAGTTGGAAACAAAGAGGAAAGATCAGTAGTTGGAAAATAGAGGCTTGGTGATAGAAATTATGCTGGAGATCACATGATAGAATTTTGCAAGACAAATGACTTCATCACAGATACCTTTTGTCAACAACATAAATGATGACTATGCAAACACACAACCTTTCTCTTTCCATGAATTTAGAGTCCTCATCTACTCTATTTCTCCATGTCTTCATCTCCGCCTCCATCTCTGGTGTCGCTGCTTCTCTGGATAGATTTCCACTTTCCACATTGCGCTCATGCTCTCCTCCTTTGATGATTCTAGGGTCCTCTGTACCTGGACTATAAAAACTAACTACTCCCCACTTTTTGTTACAGAACTTCTACCTTTACTGTTGTGACAGTACAGTTAGTCATTGTAACAGTTACTCATTATTGAATTATAAGATTCTTATCCCCATATCTTTTCACCCAGACCTGTCTAGACAAGATGAGAACTATTCAGTTCTTCCCCTGCACACTCTGAAACTAAACTCCCTCTTGAAAACTTGTAAGTCAGTTACTTCATGCCTTTGTAGTCCCCCCCCCCCATTTTAGATAGCCAATGTCTAAGTTGCCTATCCCTATCAACTCTGTATACAGAAAAGATAGGATTGATACTTGATGTGAAGACTCCTTCCCTCTCAGTTGATATTTTGAGCTACTACATCCACAAGCATAGATCAAGTTCATCAAATTGTAGCAATTTACACTTTACACTTTATCAAAAACTTTTTTTTTTTTTAATCTTCTTCTAGTCAAGTTCTGATCCTCAAGTCATTGAAGCTAGATTGAATGTGTATTATGTACAAGTTTGGGTGTTCTTGTGCATCTCCCCTCACTTCATATCAACTGGATGCTTTGCTCTCAGCTCTTGCCTTCCGTGGCTATGTCCTTGTCTATGGGCTCAGGATTACCCAGGTCTCACCACACTTTGGACTAATCAGCTATTTCTCTTCTCTTTCTCATCTCTAGGTTGACGGGAATCTATGGAACATGGTTGAGCTCAACCCATTTCTTCATTGCTGCCTTTCCCCCTCTTCCACTATTAGACCAACATGGTTGCCAGAAAGCTTACATGCCTGCTTATGTGTTCTCTTTAAGTTTCAGTCTTGGAGTGGGGTTTGTCCTGAAGGGACTTGATTGCTTGCCTTGAAGGCTCCCAGGTAAACAACTTGCTTGTTCTGTCATTTTTGATTTTTGGATTTTTCTTGCTGGTCTTTCTTTTGAGAAGTATCTTCTGTCCCTCTAACTGTTCAACAACTGAAACAAGTGTAAATTGCTACAATATGATGAACTTGATCTATACTTACAGATGTAGTAGCTCAAAATACCAACTGAGAAGGAAGGAGTCTTCACATCAAGTATGGTCTGCTTGCCCTTTCAAGTGGGAATGTCCACCTCAGAAGGTTCTGGATGGAGCTCAGGGTTCCACCTAAGGTCCTATACACTCCAAAGGCTCCACAAGAGGCCTACTTCACTGTGTAAGTTCTAGAACCCTTTTTAGGTATTCCAATCAGTTATAGGCTGAAGACAGGCTTACAATCTTTCTGTAATCATGTTTCCTGATATTCCAGTCTATCCCACTCAAGTGTCTATTTTACAATAATAGGCAAGGGAAACCAAGATTCATAAGACAGATAAGCATCTTAACATTATTTCCCCTCTTTTACCCATTCAGACTATGCCTCAATCCCTGTATCACAGAGCCCTGTTGTGAAACTTAACTTTTGAATGTATAAAAGCTAAAGTGATGGGAAGAAATGATGAAGTTAAAGTGCCCAATCAATGATCATGGAAGCAGCAGTCAAGAAATCAAACTGTATATTGTATTAGACAAATCAGCAAATTACCTCTTTAAAGTGTTAAAAAGCAAAGCACTTTAAGGACAACAAGCCATGATATTTTCAATCACCTCATTTGCATGTGAAAGTTGGACAATGAACAAGGAAAACTTTAGAAGAATTGATGCATTTGAATTATGGTGTTGAAGAACAATATTGAAAGTACTATGGACTGCCAGAAGTAGACACTAATCTGTGCTGGAAGAAGTACAGCCAGAATGCTTCTTAGAATTGAATATGGTGAGGCTTTGTCTCTCATACTTTGGACATGTTGTCAGGAGGGACCAGTCCCTGGAGAAGGACATCATGCTTGCTAAAATGAAGGGTCATCAAATGAGATGGGTTGACTCAGTGGCAGGAACAACGGGCTCAAACATAACAATTGTGAGGCTGATGCAGGGTTAGGTAGAGTTTTGTTCTGCTATGCATAGCATTGCTATGAATCAGAACCAATTCAACAGTACCTAACAACAACATCTGCCACAAGCCCAGCACTGACTATAACTTAGAACATTTCAGTTTCCCTAGGTACCGGTGGAATCCTGGTGTGGTGCTTAGGATAAACACTGGCCTATGAACCACAAGGTCAGCCATACAAACCCACCAGTTGCTTCTCAGAAACGCTATGCTGGGTCACTATGAGTCTACAACAGTTAACAATAACAACAAAATGACTGGTACTCTGTCACCTGGGGTTACTATGAGCAGGAACAGACTGACCAGCACAGCTGTTGCCATGTAGGAAACATTTAGGCCATGTCTATTACATAATTTGCTGTTGTGGACTTTGTTAGAAGAAGTTGACCACTTTGGGAGATAGAAATGAAACAATTATAGAATAATAAAGAACAGATATAATCGAATATCCCACTAGACTGTGAGCTTCTAGGGGCAAGTGACTGCATCTTACTCATTTCTGTGTCTCTGTTCAACACACACATCTCCCAACAGGGTCCAGCAGAGCTCCTGCTAAGTCAATGCTGTAAGAGTAATGGAAATGAATGTGGATCTCATCAACAATTTCTCCTTAGATGCCACCTAGAGTTCAGGCAATGCCCATCAGTTTGCCTTTAGTTTTTATTAATGGGCTCCTTTCAATCTTGCATCTACGATCTTCTTTATATATTTTTATTTAGTCTGTAGTCTCACAGAATCCAAAGACTTAAAACCAATTTATGAAATGAGCAGGACTTGACGGGGCTGAAATCAAGAAACAGCCATTTTCATTCCACTTCTGGTGTGGTGCTATAGGATAAGTACAAGAGCACAAGGTCTGTTTAAACTGCCAGGTCATCAGTTCAAATCTACCAGCTGCTTCTCGGAAACCCTATACAGTCTGAACCAACTCAATGGCACGTAACAACAACAACAACTGCCATTCAAGAGTCCTGAACACTGGACTGCTAACCACAAGGCCTGCGGTTCAAGTCCGCCAGGCACTCCCTGGAAACTTTGTACAGGGCCATTATGAGTCAGGTCCAATTTGATAGCATTTAACAACAACAAATGCCGATAAAATATGCTCCATCAGCTATTCCTCCACCTCCACACTTGTCCCCAGCAGTAAGTAGATCCTAAACTTTTCCTCTTTAATAGCAGAAAACAGTCTTTATTTGTAGTTATTAAGAAGTCCAGTTCAATTTAAGCCAAAATCTTCAGTCTCTCATCCAACTGAAACCTTCTCCCCTCTCCCTCCAGGTCTGACCAGACGCAGGTCAAGAGCCTGCAGTGGAGAGAGGATGGTTTAAATCTTATACCCCCCCTCTTGGTCTTCCCCTATCTTCTCCCTCATTCCCATTGAGGCCTCTGGTTCCTGTCTATTTTGTACTTGGGTCAAGTGTTAGTGGTTCTCTTTTGCAAAGGAATGACTTGGTAAATGTTCAGATATAGGCTTGCTATCTTGTGGGGGGACTTTGTGGGTTCTCTGGGACTTGGCCTTTGGAACCTTCATAGGCTGTTCCCTGAAAGGAACAATGGATGCCCCACTAACCTCCAATGACATCCTCATATCTTCATACCAGGGATGGATCCTGCACAGGCTCCTTGGTCCCCTCTTGTAGCCAGTTCTTACAGCAAAGTCTTTCATGACTGCCCAGGTTCAGCCAGCCTCGGACCTCTAGGGAATATTCTCACACCTCCATGCTCTGTTCATAGAGGCAGGAAGCTCCCAAGACCTTTCCTGAGCTCCTTTCTAGAGGCAATAAGAAGCAAGCTTCAAAGCTCCTACAGCTTAAGCCTCTTGCTTACAGTGACTTGCTTGATTCTCTGCCATTTTGGATTCTTTAGGCCATGTTGTTGTTGTTAAGTGGCATCAAGTTGGTTCTGACCCTGTACATAGTGACCCTGTACAGGGTTTCTGAGGCTGTAAACCTTTCTGGGAGCAGAAAGCCTCATTTTTCTCCCATGTAACTGCTCGTAGTTTCAAACTGCTGACCTTGAGGTTAGCAGCCCGATTCGTAACCACTATGCTACCAGAGCGCCTTTCTTTAGGCCATAACATTCCATCCCTGATATTAGCACACCTCCTTTCAGCAGGTGATTTTCTTGAAGCTTCCTTCCTTTGACTTGGGTTGGAGCATGGAAAGAGAAACAGTATTCCCCCAACAGATCTTTAGCTTCAGGTCTTCTCCTCCCTGGCTAGGGTAGCTGATGGGCTGAGAGCTACAGAGTCAATTTTACTGTCTCTTACTAAGTCTGTGACTTTGTCTAGCAATTTGTCCACTGGGCAGGGTCCTGAGAGGAAACAGATGGCATGCTAAATCATATATATATCAAATCAAACAGAATTGAAGAGACTATTTACAAAGGTGTGGACAGCGAACCACAAGGGATGAGGAAGCTTCTTGAGTCTAAAGGGCAAGAAGAGGGAGCGATTACTAGAACTTTGGAAAATCTAGCTCTGTTGGATAGTCACTGCAGTCTTTAGTAGAGAAATATAGCTACTTCCAAGCTAAGGCCAGACAGAGAGGGGATCAGGGGCAAAAATATCCTGACCTCTCTCCTCTTGTTTAGATCTCCTTCCTGCACACACCTCCCATTGGCTGAATTCAACCAGAAACCCACAGGCAAAGGAACTCAATCAATACCATCTGTAAAGGCCAGTCCAGCAGGGTCATGATAGAGAGACAAATGGTTCTAAGGGACCATGTGGGGGAAGATCCAGTTCATGTACCTCTCACCAGAAAGTGCAGAAACTGGCCACCCCTTGTCCCTAGCTTGGAGCCTCAATAAAACAATAATGAAAGTTCACTTGACAACTCATAACCCATCACACACTTTTCTCTCTCTGCAACTCCGACCACTCCACCTGAAGGAAGGCATTAGTGTCTCTGGTATAGGCTGTAAGGTAGAGGTCAGATGGGATGGCAGGGAGGGCAGTCGCTCATCTTCTGCAAAGAGTGGCTTTATGCTAAACTTTGTCAACACAAAGGTGACTTATTTCCAGACACAGCCACAGTGCAAGGTAGGTTGGAGTGAGTTTGTTTTTATCTGTCATTTTGGATTCTCTAGGTCACAAAGAGCCTCTCGTATTGGTTGGTTATGTGCCTTCGAGTTGGTTCTGACTTATATAGACTCTGTATAGGGTTTCAGAGGCTGTAAATCTTTACGGGAGCAGAAAACCTCATCTTTCTTCCACAGAATAGCTCGTAGTTTTGAACTGTGGACCTTGAAGTTAGCAGCCCAACTCATAACCACTATACTACCAGAGCTCCTTGTCCCTGGAATTAGCACACATAATTAAAAGTCAACTCAGATCTGTGGACCCCTCTAATAGGCTGTGGCAAGGGATGGAAAGCAAGCAACTGGATTATTGGTCAGTGATGCTCATGTGGAGATAGTTCTCCAATTTTACCTTAGGAGGAGGTCCAAGGTAGCCGCTCCTTCCTCTGCTCTCTAAGGATAACTCCAGGTGGCATCCAGCCCAGGTGGCACAGCCTTGTGGGCAGGACTGTGGACTGGAGCCAGCAACCAAACTCCTTGGAGAGCTGGCTGCTTCTGAAAGTGAGGGCTGGCTCTGAAAGCCTCATTCATCAACATCGAGGCTCCGTAGACAGGACCAGGCCCCATGTTGCTCAGCTTCTTGTCACACATTGAACTGAGTATTCTACAAAATGAACTTTCATCTTTCTTTCCATCTCCTACCATCAAGTGGGGCGGGACTGGGGGTTTGTGGGGACACAGCTACAAGGGGGAGGAGGGAACACAGGACAACTCAGTCACAGATGCGAAGCAGTTGTGCAGCGTTCCAGAGAGGATGCTGCTGACTAGCCTGAACCTGGCTCAGAGCACACACTGACCCACACCCCCAATACTGATATGACCACCTACTTCATTCTCAAAACTGCTTCCTGCCTAGGCTAATCCCCACTGCTGGGGCACACACTGACCGAGAGCCTGTGGGAGCCACAGCTTGGCATGGAAGGGTGGGAAATAGTTGTTCAAGACAGGCCCTTACCATAAGCTGTGGTAAAGGGCGTCCAGGGTCTTATGTACCTACCTCAGCTCAGTTTTGTTAAGTTCTGTTGAGCCAGTTCTGACTCATAACAACCCTGTATAGTGTTTCCAAGGAGTG
The DNA here is from genome assembly GCF_000296735.1 of Chrysochloris asiatica. NCBI lineage: Eukaryota > Metazoa > Chordata > Mammalia > Afrosoricida > Chrysochloridae > Chrysochloris > Chrysochloris asiatica. Next base: position 33,093,155 of record NW_006408526.1, on the reverse strand, counting down.
GCTGGTGGGTTTGAACAGCTGACCTTTTGGTTCATCATGCTTATCCTATAGTGTCACACCAGGACCAGCTGAATTGCACTGTGGACTCAGCTGCTGCCTCGGAAAAAAAGGACAATTATCAGAGTCCATGGGGCTGGGGCAAGTTCAGAGTCCTTGGTAGAGTTGGAAGCCCTGTACACTCCTATGTGGGGTTCCCCCAGGACCGGGCCCCTGCCTCGTTCCTGGTCTTGCTCCACAGTCTGACTAGTGTCAGATGCTGAATAAAAACACGGTGTTTCTATCAGACACATATCCACTCAAATTTTGACTCTATCACCCCCTTGTCATGTGACCTTGGGCAAACTGTTTATCAGTTTCCAGACCTGAAAAATGGGAATAAAAAAATACCTACTTCACAGAATTAAATGAAATGATCTTATGTACGTCACTTGCCTATCAGAAAGTCTGGCACACTGTTTGTGATCAATAAATGGCAGCTGTTATTGTTATTATTGTAAGCATGCTCCCATTCTTCCTTAGTTATAAACCCCACATGGTAGTAAGTCTTGGACATTTATTTATCTAAAAACTATTTACTCAGCACCTCCCAGATGGCACTGGAGGAAAAGCAGCCTCAAGAAGCTCAAAGTCCAGTGAGAAACAGAGGAGCAGAGACAGTTGTGGGTACACTGACTAGAAAGACTCACCCCAGATTGGGATGATCAGGGAGGTCCCCATGGAGGAGGCAACACTCCAGCTGAATCTTTAAGGATAAGTGAGGGTTAGCCAGGCAGTCAGTCAATCAGCGCTGATAAGGGAGACAAGAGAGCAGGTGGATGCCTGTGATAGGGTAATTGGAGGGCTGGTGGGAGATGAGCCAGAAGGGGCAGAAATCCACATGCTGGGAGGAGGCATCAGGACTGCATCCGGAGGGTCAGGACATCAACTCATTCTCCTGGACATTATCTACACCAACCATGGTGACCAAGAGGCTGTGCAGGGAAGATCCCAGGCTGGCCCTGACCATTCAGATGTTGCTGTCTAGGAATTAGTTTCAGGGAGTCCCAGGCCCCCATCCCTTCCACTACTAAGACTGCTTACTTCATCCTCACAGCTCCTTGCTACCCAAGATAATCCCCTCTGCTTTGAAGAAGAAACCGTCCCAGTCCATCACCTTGCTTCCTCCCCTTACTGGGACAGGAAGCCAGGAAGGGTCCATTCGGTGGTCCAGACAGCCAGGCAATGGGGGACCTCCACAGAGGAATGAGGAATGCCCCGGGCTTTCAACCAGCCCATCTCTTCCAAGAATCCTGAATTTGCCCCAGCCGCATGGACTCTGACAATTATCCGCCTTCCTGGAGGCAGCAGCTGAATCCATAAACCAAGTCTATGTTGGGTTGGTGATGGTGTGGGGTGTGCAGATGCTCCTTTCTGTCTGAACATCCGGCTGCTGCTCTTCAGTGACCGGTCACTGATGTGTTGTCACTGCGGCTGCAGGGACAGGGGAACAGGAGCAGGAATGACCCACTCTCCACACTCTGAAAACTAAACATCCTGAGCAGTTTCAAAGTTCCAGGCTGCTTCTGCCAGTGACAAAGACTTAAGGTAGGAGGGAAGGCAACATAATTCAGTTGAATGGGAGGAAGTAGGAGCTTGGGACCACATTTTAAATCCCTGCCCTGCGTGATCCCCAAAAGTCATTTAACCTTCCTGATCTCAATTCCCTCAACTGCATTATGAAGATAAACTGCATCACTGGTGAAAACTGTAATAATGAATGTCTGTGCCTCTCAAATAGGGAACGTCCCACCAGCATAGGTTGGAGGAGACTGACACTTGGAAGAACAATGTGGGCAGAGAGATGTAAGGTCAGAGGGTCCAGGACAAAAGGTGAAGGTAATAGGTGCACAATGACCAGAGACTGCATGAGATCAAAAGCAGCCATAGGCCAGGGAAGAAGCAGGAGCTACAAGGAGGAAAATAATGACCCATAAGGTGTCGGAGTCTCTGACACAGATCTCCTGTCATTTTATGGCAGACCCAGTTTAACAGGTTTATGAAAGAGCTGGCTCTGAGCTACCCAATGTCAACTCTCCTTCCTCAAGTTGACTGTGCTACTCAGTTTTAAGCATAGAGCTCTGCTTGCCAGAAGCACATTAGCCCAGAGTTGCCCCAGTTTTTTCAGTGGTGGCCTATGTGATTGAAAACTATGTAAGTACAGACTACATGCATTTAATGAATAACAATAGTGAAGTATATTTAAAAATATAGATTTTTAGCAGCAAGACAAATGTTGAAAGGGTGGGGGGAGAAAGCCCACACCTCATTTAATTAATTTTATTTCTTCTGAAGTACACAGTTACAGGTCTGATGTTTGTCATCGATCAGTTTTGATCAAGTAGCTGAGAATATTGCTTTTTTAATGCCTGAAACTATTAAAGTTACAGTGGCTGGGGCAGACTTCTTTTTGCCCCCAAGTTCCAGAAGATACTTTCCAAGAACTTGCCATTGGCCTCAGAGTCATACATTTGGATCCATAAATCCTGGGGGTATTGTGGAGCCCCAGTGATAAACTTTGACATATTGGAATGTCGCTGTTGTTGGACCCCAAACAGTAACCCAAAAACCTGATTCTTCAAATCTTCCAATTGCTTCTGAATTTGAGACTTTATCTCCACCCAATTGCTCTGCAATTCTCTGAACTATGAGATTCTACTGAGCTCAGGACATTTCAACGATGAGAATGAGTACAGTCTTCAAATGTCATCGCTCGATTCTCATGTCCTGATTGAGTCTGGAGGCCTGCATGTCCTAGAACAAATCATAATGCTTCCCCCTACAGTTTCAAGTTTTCCGTGTTCAGATTTTTTCAGGGGAAAAAAAACCGGAAGCAATGAATCACAGGCACCCAACATGCTGGGCCTTTCAATGCTGAGAAAGCATTTCTATGGCTCTCTTTAGCAAGTTTCCGCCACCCATCAGTGGTATAGCTACAAGAATGAAGGAAGGAAGCAATCTTGATCACTTCTTTCATTATGTTATACAATGACCTTGTCTTGCTAAGTTGCAACACAGACTCTTCAGGTGACTAATGCTGAAGACTTTATTCCTATTCCTTTTTTGATGTGAATCAACTGTTGAAATTGCCTTCCTTCTTCATTCTGGGAAGATGCATCATTAACACAGAGCAGAGTGTTTCGATGGTAGGAAGTTTGCTTTCCATGGGGTTTAACTCTGGCCAATGTAACTTAAGTACAGCCACCAACCATCTGTCAGGGGAGGCTTGTGTGCTGCTCTGATGTCGAACAGGTTTCAGCAGGGTTTTCAGACTAAGATGGACTATGAAGAAAGATTTGGTGATCTACTTCAGAAAACCAGCCAATGAAAACCTTATGGATCACATGGTCTGATTTGTAACCCATCATGGTTATGTAAAGACCAGGCAATGTTTCTTTCTGTTTTGTATAGGGTCACCAACACAATTTCAGCTAATAGCACTACACCATTAGTGGAGAAATGAATAAGCCGTTTTACATTTCAACAAAACTTCTTGAATTCTTTACTGCTATGGGATTAGGATTTACTAGATGAAACACAGAAAGTGATTAAGTAAAACAATTTCTAGTTAGAAATATCAAGTGGTCAGCTTAGGGTTAGGTGGGACTTATTTGGCCTGAAGGCCCCATGTTGTTTGCCCCTATAGAAAAGAATCCATGGGAAGAGCCCATCTAGGAAATTTAAAACCAATATAATATAGATTGTAAATTATAATGGCTCACAGAGTAAATAATTTTCAGTTCATTCAAAGTCTTTTAGGCCCTGAGAGAGGCACTAGTGTACTTCTTTTTATACTTGGCTGCATTTCAACTACAGGGCACTATGCTTACTCCCTTTAATCCTTTAAATTCCATTTTACAGATGAATAAATGGAGTGGGGGATGTGGCTTGAATACTAATGTCTTTTCCTTTGATGGTGAAATTTTGGACACATCATCATGAAGGACCAGTTTCTGAAAAAGACATCATGTTTGGTAAAGTAGAAGGCCAACAAAAATGAGGGAAATCCTTAGTGATACGTTGTTGCTGTTGTTATGTGCCGTCGAGTCAGTTCTGACCCATAGGACCCTGTATAGGGTTTCCAAGGAGCAGCTGGTGAGCTTGAAGTTCAAATGGTTTTGCAGTCTGGTGCATATAAACTGATGCAATTGTTGTTGTTTGTTGTTGTTAAGTGCCGTGGAGTGGGTTCCAACTCATAGTGAGCCTGTATAGGGTTTCTGAGGAGTGATTAATGAACTTGAACTGCCGACTTTGTGGTTCAAACTGACCTTGCAGTTTAGCACTTTAATCCACAACATCATACCAGGACTCCAGACTGATACAATAGCTACAATGAATTCAAATGTACCACACCTGAACCAGACAAAAGTGTCAAGCAACATTTCATTCTGTTATACATCAGGTCACCAACTGATTTATACAACAACACAGCAACAATAACCCCATATTTTTAAAAATCTTTGTAATTTAGGTGAAAGTTTATAGAGCAAATCGGTTTTCCATTCAACAATTTACATACATTTTAATTTGTAACATCGATTGCAATCTCCATAACATAATACCACTCTTTTTAATCCCTTCATGTGTTTCCTGTTTTCACCCAGCCTCTGTTCCTATCCTTCCTGCTTTCTGAGCTTTTTCCCTGGGTAAACATGGCCCTTTAATACCACAAGGCTGATTGTTCTGGGGAATGCACATCTCTCTGTTATTGTTCTCCATAGAGTCAACTGTCAACTCACCACTGGTCTGCCAGTTTGTCATACTGTGGTGGCTTGTATGTTGCTGTGATTTTGGAAGCTATGCCATAAGTATTTTAATGCCAGCAGGGTCACCCACAATGGACAGGTTTTAATTGAGTTTCCAGACAAAGACAGACTAGGAAGGAGAGACAGACTACTTCCGAATACTTAGTTACTGAAAGTTTTATGATTAACAGTGGAACACTATCAGATAGCACCAGATTATTGAATATTGAAACATGATGATGACTACCAGAATGTTGTTAGATATAGTGCTAAAAAATGAGACCCTCAGATTTAAAAGCACTCAAAATGCAACTGGAGAAGGGTTGCCTCCTCAAAGTAGAGTTGACCATGATGACACAAATGGAGTAAAGTCCTTGGGCTTTCAATTGCTAATGGGGCACAACTCAAAATGAAGAGAAACAGCTGAAACAGCTGTAAACATCCATTAGTAATCTGAACAAGGAATGTACAAAGTATGAATCTAGGGAAATTGGAAATTGTAAAAACAAAATGGAACACATAAACATCGATATCCTAGGCATTAATGATCTGAAATGGACTGGCATTGGCCAATTTGAATCTGACAGTCAAATGATTTACTATGCTGGGAATGACAAATTGAGAAAGAATGGCATCGCATTCATCAAAAAGAATACATCAATACAGGAAAAATACAAAACAATAAGGGCAGTCCGACTGTTACCACAAGAACAAGCAAGTTGCTTGCCCAGAAGACATCAAGGCAAGTGGTTGGGTCCTCTCAGTGCAAATCCTCTTCCAAGACCAAGATGCAATGGAAATACACACCTGATTGGCGACCACTCACGTCACCCATAAGGAGAAATGACCGAAGAACATCAATGAAGTGGCGGGCTAAGCCCTCCATCGTTCAACAGACTACTGTGAACCCGGGTGGAGACTTGGTAGGCCAGCAGTGAGGCAAGACCTGGGGACTCATGGGCTCAGAGTCAGTGACACAGCCACAGAGGACTAGAGTGGAGGGCAAAGTGACCAGCTGATAAGAAGAGGGCAGACAGACACAAGAACACCCACACTTGCATATGATACCCACTTGACCTGGCTTCAATGACTGGATGAGCAGAGCTCAACCTGAAGAAGAAAGAAGAGGGGTAAAAAAAAAGCATCATCTGATACAACTTGATAAACTTGACCTGTACCTATAAATTCAGTAGCTCAAAAGAGGAAACAAATCCCTGCTCCAAGAATTATTCCCACCCCCTCAGCACATAGAGAAGATAGGGATGGGCAACTTGAACATTGGCTACCCAAAATGGGGGGAGGGGTACAAAGGTAAGAAATGACTGGCTTACAAGCTTTCAAGAGGGAACCTAGATCCACAGGGCAGGGAGGATGGTAGAGTCTCCAGTGAGTAGTATACAACCTGTCTAGGAAGGGCTGATGAAAAGAAATGCAGATGGGTCTCTTGTGGTGCAATGGTGAATAATTGTTATCAGGACTGATTGGGAGGACTGGAAATGTAAAGGTGGATATTTTATAGCAAGGAGGGGAGTGATTAACCTTTCAATCTAGGAGTGGAGGGCCCTGGGACCATCAATGGAGAAGAGCGGAGAGCGGGACCCCACCCAGAGAAACAGTGAGGTCTGAGATGGAGACAGAAAGGATGATGTGAAGAGATGGAGTGGCCGGAGACTTGAGATCCAGAGAGGGAAAGGGGCTGTGTGCTGAGGACCGTTGGGGGTGGGGGAAGGGGTGGGCTTGCAGGGTATACCCTTTGGTTGGGTGATGATGCATGGATGGGATGGTAACTATGGCAATGAGATGATGTATGATAGAATGAATGTAAAACGAATGTTCCCCCATGTAAACTATCACACAATACACAATAAAACATTTATTTAAAAAAAAAAGAATACATCAAGATCTATCTTGAAGTACAATGCTGTCTGTGATAGGAAAATATTCATACGCCTACAAGGAAGATCAGTTAATATCACTATTATTCAAATTTATGCAGCAAACACTAAAGCCAGTGAAGATGAAATTGAAGAATTATACCGACTTCATCAGTACAAAACTGATCAAATATGCAATGATGATGTATTGATAATTGGTGATTAGAATGCAAAAGTTGGAAACAAAGAGGAAGAAAAAGATGATCATGGTGATAGAAATGAAGCTGGAGATCACATGATAGAATTTTACAAGACCAATGACTTCTTCATTGCAAATACCTTTCTTAAACAACATCAAAGACAACTATATTCGTGAACCTCACCAGATGGAATACACAGAAATCAAATTGACTCCATCTGTGGAAACAGACAGTGGAAAAGTTCCATATCATCTGTCAAAACAAGGCCAGGGGCAGACTGTGGAACAGACCATTAATTAATCATATGAAAGTTCAGGCTAAAGCTGAAGACATTTTTTAAAAGTTCACAAAGCCAAAATATGACCTTGAACATATCCCAGTTGAATTTGGAGATCATCTCAAGACCATATTTGATGCATTAGACACTAAAAACCAAAGACCAGAAATGTTGTGGAATGACATCAAGAACATCATATAGGAAGAAAGCAAAAGGTCATTAAGAAGACACATAAGAAAGAAAAGATCAAAATGAATGTCAGAAGAGACTGAAATTTGCTCACCAGTGTAGAGATGCTAAAGCAAATGGAAGAAATGAGGAAGTAAAAGAGCTGAATAGAACACTTCAAAAGGTAGCTCAAGAAAATAAAGTCAAATATTATAATGAAATGTGCAAAGACCTAGAATTAGAAAACCAAAAGGGAACAGCATGCTCAGCATTCCTCAAACTGAAGTAAATGAAGAAAACAATCGTCTCAACTTGAAATATTACAGGATTCTATTGGCAAAATACTGAATGATGCAGAAAGCATTCAAAAGATGGAAGGAATACATAGAGTCACCATACCAGAAAGAGATGGTCAATGTTCAACCATTTCAAGAGGTAGCATATGATCAAGAGCCAATGATAATGAAGGAAGAAATCCAAGGTGCATTGAAGGCATTGGCAAAGAAAAAGCCTTTGGGAATTGATGGAATACAAAATGAAATCTTTCAACAAATTGATGCACTACTGGAGGCACTCATTCATCTATTCCAAGAAATTTGGACGACGACTACCTGGCCAACTGACTGGAAGAAATCCCTATTCGTGTCCATTTCAAAGAGAGGTGACCCAACGGAATGTGGAAATTATCAAACAATATCATTAATATCCCATGCAAGCAAAATTTTTCTAAAGATAATTCAAAAACAAATACAACAATACATTGACAAAGAACTTCCAGAAACTGAAGCTGAATTCAGAAGACAATGTAGAACAAGGGAGATCATTGCTGGTATCAGATGAATCTTGTCTGAAAGCAGAGAATACCAGAAAGATGTTTACCTGTGCTTTATGGACTATGCAAAGGCTTTCAATTGTGTGGATCATGACAAGTTATGGACAGCATTGTGAAAAATGTGTATTCTGGAACACTTCATTGTATGGGAACCTGTACATAGATTTAAGAGGCATTTGTTTGAACAGAACAAGGGAATACTAAATGGTTTAAAATTAGGAAAGTTGTGTGTCAGGGTTGTATTCTTTCACCATAAGCATTCAATCTACATGCTGAGCAAATAATTTGAGAAGTTGGATTACATGAAGAAAATGTGGCATCAGGATTGGAGGAAGGCACATTAACAACCTATGATATGCAGATGCTTGCTGAGAGTGAAGAGGACTCAAAATACTTGCTGTTGAAGATCAAAGACCATAGCCTTCAGTATGGGTTGCACCTCAATGAAAAAAAACAAAATTCCTCACCATTGGACCAATAAATAACATCCATATAAATAGAGAAAAGATGGAAGTTGTCAAAGACTTCACTTTGCTCGGATCAGCCATTAACACTCATGGAAGCAGCAATCAAGAAATCTAACGACATATTGCATTGGGCAAATCTGCTGCACAAGACGTCTTTAAAGTGTTGAAAAGCAAAAATGTCAATTTGAGGACTAAATTTTGTCTGGCACAAGCCACGATATTTTCAATAACCTTAAATGTGAAAGTTGGAAGACCCCTAACAAGACGGATTGGCACAGTGGCAACAGCAGTAGGTTCAAAAGTAGCAAAGACTGTGAGATTTGTGCAAAACCGGGCAGTGTTTCGTTATGTTGTGCAGAGGGTTGTCAACTTAGTGGCACCAAACAATAACAACAACATAGTCAATAGAGCCCTGAGAGTGGTTTAAACAGGTAAAGGAAATCCTAGTGTGGTGCTGTAGGTTAAACACTGGACCGAAAGTCAGTTTGAATCACAAGGTGGGTGGTTCAACTCACCAGCTGCTCCTGGGAAACCCTATACAGGGTTGCTATGGGTCGGAACCGACTCAATAGCACTTAACAACAACAAAAAGGATCTTAAGGGACTTCTGGTGTGGCACTGTAGGATAAGTGCAGGACTGCAAGATCAGTTTAAACCACAGGTTGGCAGTTCAAACTCACCAGTTGCTTCTCAGAAACCCTATATGGGTTCACTATGAGTTGGACTCTACTTGTCGGAACTTAACAACAACAAGGACCATAGGAGTCCTGGTGTGGAAATGTAGACTAAACACTGGATTGTAATGTCAGTTTGAACCACAAGGTCAGCAGTTCAAAGTCACCAGCCGCTCCTTGGATTCATCGCTACAAGTTGGACCGACTCCAAGGCATTTAATGACAACAACAAAGAACCATAGTCTCTCTCAGATCATTAAGTGTGGTCTTCTTTTATTATTTTGAGTTTTCTTCCACTCTATCCAAGATCCCCTAGTATGATGGTAGCGAGCCATCATCTAGTTCTTCTGGCCTCAGGGCCTTGGAGACTAGGCCTTGGAGACCAGTTTGTGTGGCACACTAGTCCCACTGCTATTTTCTTGAAGCATAGCATTCAAACTTCAGTGTGCATCAGATTTACTTGGAAACATAACCCCCCAAAAAATCAGATTTAGAATTTCCACACCTCACGAACCTGACTCTGTCAGACTTCAGGTAAGGACTGGGCATCTGTATCTTTTTAAAGATCCCTAGATGGCAGAGGTGCAGGTGACCAAAGGGCCACACTTTGAAGCAGTGAAATTCAGACTCCTCAGGCTGGAGACCCCTTTCCCACTACTCCTCTTCCTCCAACAGACATGACCCCATCCCCAACCCATCTCCTCAGAGAAAGCCCTGCTTTAGAAGCTCCTTCTAAGATCATCTGCTCTGAATCCAGAGGTAGTCCTCACAACTTTCTAGAACTAGCAAGAAAGAGGTAGAAAATAAAGAGCAAGCAGACCTGTTTCATTCCTTCCCATCCCACACCCACCGAGGCAGGAGTGACCTTTGCAAGCTTCTCCCATAAAACAGCTGATTTCTGCCTTCTCTGGCACTAATGGGAGTGGGAGCAAGCAGCTCTCCTCTGCAAACAGGCTCAGGCCATAATCCTCTAAGAAGGAGAGTTTACGATTCCGTCTCTGGCATTTAAAATTAATATACTTATTAAGAGAGCAGGAGAATATTTTCAGGGTAAATGTCTTCTTATTTTTTTCCTGGGGTGAAGGCCACTTAGCTCAGACTCAAAATCAGCTGGTTCCATGGGACCTTGGGGTGTTCAGGGCTTAACCGTACAGAATGAGAATGCTATGTACTGGCTGCATTTGTCATGATGGGTCCCAGCTCCACCCCTTGGAAGCGTTGGGGGGGAAAGATTTGCTGTAACCCTTTGTGGGTAAAAATCTAACATCCCCCAGCTAAGCTCTCTTCACTTCCCTTATACATGTGCATTCAGCTACCACTCCATCCATCCATCCATCCATCCATCCATCCATCCATCCATCCATCCATCCATCCATCCATTATCTATTTATTCACTCATCATCCTTTCAGTTTTATCCACTCACTTAAACATCCAGTTAGCCAAATTTTTCTTTTTTTTTTTTTTCATCAAACATCTATTGAACACCTTCAGAGTACCAGGTACTTGAGGATACACAGATTATTAATGCATCTCCTTGCTATTAATGAGCTCACATTACCGAAATTCTGCTTCAAAAGTAAAGGGAGATGGTTGTAATTTTATTGCCTTGTCCAACAATCAAACTCCTATTCAGCTATCAAAACCCAACTCAAATGTTCTCAGCCTCCCAAACATCTCTCTGCTCACCCCCAAAAGATTAGCTAACACACTCATCTTCTTCCTCACCTCTGTGCTTTTATAGTGCTGGCTCGTGACTCTATTTCAATCCTACCATTGCTCTTAGTGCCTCTCTGCCACTGCTATTGTCTTATTCCAGCTCTGTGCTGTGAGGGCACAGACTGGTCTTTTCTGTGCGAAGCCCAGTGCCCAGCATATAGCAGATTCATGGCTTTCTAACATTTCTGAAGCTAAGAATCACCTGGGAAACTTGGTTAAATATATAGAATTCCCACCTCCACTCTTATATGATTTTATGGGGCCCAGAAAATTGCCTGATTCTGATTCAGGCAATATATAGATCACACTTTGATAATGTAGATGTCTCAGTAACGTTTTTTTCAGTGGGTGAATGGAAACCAAAGAATTAGAGGTTAACAAAAAGTATGGGATTTTGATTAGTCCTGTAGATTGCAGCAATACTAATTTCTTGAGTTTGGTATTACACTATATGTAATGGTTTGCCATCATTGGGTGAAACTGAATTTCACTGTGCTATCTTTGCAACTTCCTGTGAATCTGTATGATCATTTCAAAATAAAAAGTTTAAACAAGTCTAAGATTTTTTACAAGGCCTTGAGGGTTTACAGTTATAATTGGCCTATCACCCAAACTTTAATCCCATCCTCTAGAGACATCATCAATCCATAAAGATTTCCTTGTTCTGCCGAGTATAACTAATTATATACTTAATTACATACAATTAATTCTTTATTATACATTTTTCATATTTCAATATTTACTTCAAAGTAAGGTCTGTTGGAGAGCAAAGTAAGGTTGTATATGGAGAAGTTGAGGATACCTTTGGAGACGGTGGAGAAACTCTGTTCCAAAGTCAGAATCCAGAACCATTGCTGGACCTCACTGGTTCTCACATGTTTGGCTGTATATCATTGTACCACGAAACTTAAAAAATTCCCAGCACCAAGGCCACACCCCATGCCAACAAAAATTAGAATTTCTGGGGTGATACAATATATCCCACCTGAATTTGGAGATCATATCAAGAACAGATTTGATGCATCTGAAGAACAGATTTGATACATCTGAAGAATAGATTTGACTTAAAGACCAAAGACCAGAAGAGTTGTGGGATGACATCAAGAACATCATACACGAAGAAAGCAAAAAGTCATTGAGAAGACAAGAAAGAAGGAAAA
>NW_006408526.1:33070697-33080645 GCF_000296735.1 Chrysochloris asiatica | reverse complement strand
AGCATATGATCAAAAGCCAATGATACCAAAGGAGGAAGTCCAAAATGCATTGAAAGAAGTGGCAAAGAACAAGGCACCAGGAATTGATGGACTAAAAATTGAAATCTTTCAAGAAAGTGAGGTAGCACAGGAGGCACTCACTCATTCCTGCCAAGAAATTTGGGAGACAACTATCTGGCTGACTGATTCAAAGAGATCCATATTTGTGCCCATTCCAAAGACAGGTGACCCAATGGAATGAGGAAATCAATGGACAATCTCTTTGATATCCCATGCAAGTAAAGTTTTGCTAAAGGTAATACAGAAATGGTTACAATCATCCATAGACAGAGAACTTCTAGAGGTTCAAACCAGATTCAGAAGAGGCCTTGGAATGAGAGCTATCATTGCTGATGTCCGATGGATCTTGGCTGAAAGCAGAGAATATCAGAAAGATGTTTATCTGTGCTTTATTGACTACACAAAGGCTTTCGATTGTGTGGATCATGACAAGCTATGGACAACATTTTGAAGTATGAGTATTCCAGAACAGTTAATTGTGCTCATTAGAAATCTGAACATGAACCAAAAAGCAGTTGTTCGAACAGAACATGGGAACACTGAATGGTTTAAAATTTAAAAAGGTGTGAGACAAGGTTGTATTCTTTCATCATACTTATTCAACCTGTATGCTGAGCAAATAGTCCGAGAATCTGGGTTATATGAAGAAAAACATGGCATCAGGATTGGAGGAAGACTTATTAACAACCTGTGATATGCAGATGGTACAACCTTACTTGCTGAAAGTGAAGAGGACTTAAAACATTTACTGATGAAGATCAAAGAGCACGGGCTTCAGTATGGATTACATCTCAATGTAAAGAAAACAAAAATCCTCACCACTGGACCAACAAACAACATTCTTATTAACAGAGAAAAGATTGAAGTTGTTAAGGACTTCATTCTTCTTGGATCAACTATCAACACTCATGGAAGCAGCAGTCAAGATATCAAACGACATATTTTTTGCATTAAGTAAATCTGCTGCACAAGACCTTTTTAAAGTGTTGAAGAGCAAAGATGTTAGCTTGAGGACTAAGGTGCACCTGACCCAAGCCATGGTATTTTCAATAACCTCATATGCATATGAAAGCTGGACAGTGAATAAAGAAGACCGTAGAAGAATTGATGCTTTTGAGTTATGGTGTTGGAGGAGATTATTGAGAGTGCCATGGGCTGCCAAAAGAAGTGCAGCCAGAGTTCCCCTTGGAGGCCAAGATGGTCAAACTTCGTCTCTCATAATTCAGACATATCGTCAGGAGGGACCAGTCACTGGAGAAGGATATCATGTTTGGTAAGTTGGAGGGTCAGAGAAAAAGAGGAAGATCCCCAACGAGATGGATTGGCCAAGTGGCAGCATTGATGGACTCAAGCGTGGCAACAGAGGTTGGCCCAGAATCAGGCAGTGTTTTGTTCTGCTGTGCATAAGGTCGCTATGGGTAGGTACCGACTCGATAGCACCTAACAACAACAACAACTTAGGAGTCAGCATTTTTTAAACCCAGGTGATTCTGATCAGTAGAATAAATAGATATTAGTGACTGTGAACCTACTTATAGGCTCTGCTCAGGATGAGAGAAATGCTTAAGCTCTCTCTAAACTGCTGGCTCTAAATTCAATTTAAATTCAAGCTCCACAGCCAAAGAAGAATTGGCACATTCCATTTGGTCACTGAAGAAATGCAGGATCCTGCTTGGACTCTTCCATGTTCCCTTGAGAGATCTGTTTGTCCAGTCCTGGTTCTCATTCTGAATATTACAATGCAGGTTGTGTGGTGCTTAGGAACCTGCAGACAACCCATGCATCTTCAGTCCCAGAGGACTCTTCATTCCCACTCAATCCTAGGGTGGTGACCCTCTCTATCCCACCATCTAGGATGCAAGACATGTAGTATGTTCAGAGGATGCCATCCAATCTGACAAGCTGGCATAGCCTTCTGGAAGCCCCTTCAGAGGTGGCCTACTTAGCTCATGGCTGGGTCTGCTGCCAGCTGAATGAGGACTTCTAACAAGGTCTGATCTCCCTAGACTCACCTGGAAACAACGAAAATCTAGGTTCCAGGGGCATCTTTCCCCATCCCAACCCAGGCCTGCCTGCTCACTCCAGGTCCACCATCCTGTCCATTCCCCTCTTGCTGAGTTGTAGACCAGCCTGGGAAATAATAAAGTCCTCACATTAACATTAGTGCAGTAAACTTTATGACTTATTTAAACAGAAAAGTAAATTTTCTTATGGATGAATTGAATGACTCAAGCAGCAAAGTTTTTAATCTTGAGTTTGGCCACCATACTAACCCAAATTTATTTAACCTATGTGCCAGGCATTACATATGATGCATTAAATTCTACCAACCACACTAATGTTGTTGTTAAGTGCTGTCACGTCAATTCTGACTCATGGCGATCCTGTATAGGGTTTCCAAGGAGCAGCTGATGAGCTTGAACCACTGACATTGCAGTTCAAATTGACTTTGCAGTCTGACACATTAGCCCACAGCGCCACACCAGGATTCCAACCACACTAATAAATAGCATTATTTTCTCATCTTTATTTTATAGATGAGAAATTGAAGGCTCAGGTACATATAGTAACTACATGACTAAACGTGGACTTGAATGAAAAAAAAACACACTCTTCCTCACTGCCCTCTGCTGTGTAACCTCCAGAACCATTCACACTAAAATCTAGAGCTATACTCTCATTGTCACTGCGAAGGCACCAGAGCCCCTCTCCCTGTGGGATGGTGGGCTATTTCTCTACTTGCCTGGATTGAATCTACCAAAGAGTAGTATCTCAAAAAGCAAGACATCTAGGGGGATGGAATCTTGGAAATGACTTTCATGACCTGTTGGGTGAAAACGGCCTAACTGACAAATCCCTGGCTTTCTAGCATGGAGGTAAATATTGTAGGCCCAGCCTGGCTCTTGGTCTCTGCAGCATCCCCTAGCCTTAGAGGAAACTTGGGAAAGGGCTACCATCAAAGGTTCAGTGCATGTACATCAATACACTCTATCTCACAGCTTGGCCTAGAAGTCTATACCAAGCAAGGGAAGAGTGAAACGGAGGAGGGATCTGGGGTAAATGGCAGGATGAAGAAAGATATCTTTGGAGCCAAGATGTTTAGCTGTTTCTGGGTGAGTCTAGGGAGACCAGAGCCTTCCACAGCCCTCCAGAACTTTAGATGAAGGGGCTAACATCAAAAATGAGGCAACCATGCTCTGTTGAAGTCTGACTCCAGGATATGTCTAAGGAGCTGGAGCGGGGAGTCCTATTGCTCCATGTGAAGCTTCCTAAGATGAAGCATGCACACCCTTCCTAACATGGGAGGAAGGCAGGGGCAGAGATCCCACCACTCTGTTGCCAGAAAAAAGTCATGAGTCAGTTTATTGAATTTAGGATAAGCATCTTTAAAGGATCATTCCATTAATGTTTTTCCTAGATCTTCTTATCCCAATTCCTCTGCTGATGGTATGACTTGGGGCAGTTTATGTTCCTCAGTTTCTTATTCTTTACAACAGGAATAATAACAGTACCATAGCACAGGGTTGTATTGAGACTTAACTACAAGAGGACTTCCAAACATTTGTGAGAAAATTCCATTATCTTTTCAGCCCATTTTTCCATGAAGTTTTGGAAATCTCCTTGTAGTTCATGCATGTAAAAGGACAGTGCCTTGTATATAGTCAGTACCGTATCAGTATTAGCTAAATACTGGACTGCAAGGTCAATTTGAACGGCAAGGTTGGCATTTCAAACTCACCAGTCGTTCCTTAGAAATCCTATACAGGGTCGCTATGAGTCAGAACCAACTTGACAGCATTTAACAACAACAACAACAACGGAAGTAGTCATAATAATAGTGGTAATAGTAATAGCAGTAGTAGAATGTTGAGTGAGTATGAACTGCCGACCTTTCGTTTCAAACTGACCTTGCAGTCCAGTGCTTTATCCCACAGTTCTACACCAGAACACAAGTAGTAGAGTAAAAATCTCTTTTGAGACCAATATAATAAGCTCTTTTTCAGCAAGAGACACCATAAAATAACTTCTGGTCTATGTCACAGGTCAGACCCATCAGAATATGTTACAAAGGGATAATAGTCTCTCATCCCTTGGACACTGTTGTTGTTCCAACTCATAGTGACCTGATGCAGCCCAGTCCTGCACCGTCCTCACAATCATTGTTACATTTGAGCTCATTGCTGCTGTCACCATGCCAATCCATCTCGTTGGGGGGTCTTTCTCTTTTGTGCTGACCTTTCACTTTACCAAACACCTTGGACCCTAGAAAGAACATTTTGGTCTGAATTAGAAAATCATAAGAAAGATTTATTTGAGTACCTACTGGGTGTCAGGCACTTCTGTGCACATTCTCTCATTTAATCCTCACATCAGCTCTTAAGGACATTTTTTTTTTTTTCCTGGAAAGGACACTGAGGCTCAGAGAGGTAACATGCTTTGCCCTTATTACAAGTGCTGTTGGCACCTCTGAACCATTGCCTCTATCCACTGACAGAAGATGGACAGACAATCTAACCTTCAGAAAGCCATTGTAGTCTCCCTTGGACTTGTCCAGATCCTCAGCAAAATGGAGATCGGCAAATCCCCACGCTCAGCTCACACTGTATTCCTGCTCAGAGGAATACATTTTCTGATGTTAACAAAAGCAAGGGGAGCAGTCGGTCCAGGGCATTGACTGACAGCTCTTAGACTGAGTAATCCAGTGGATGGAGGGCAGAATGGCATTTGTATGCGTAGACCCGTGGGCAGGGAGATTGCTGGGCTCCTGTGAGAACAAGCGGTCCACGGAGGCTTTTGACTCATACTTTGTAAATTGGTTTCATGCATGGGCTATCAATGGGGGCCTGGCTAGATAATAGGATTTTCCAACACAGTTCTTCCCCCTCCTCTTCTGCTGCCCAAATCTCCCCGCTTAGTGCCTGGAGAAGATGTGATGTGCTTGGTGAGGCTCACCCTGGTCAAGTTGCACAGCTCTGGTGGGGGCGATACAGATCTAAGAGGCCTCTGAGCTCATCTGCTCCATAAAGCAATGGGGCAGGTCCCAGGTAGGCAAGGGTTTGGGTCTTCTCCACCAAGTTTCTTCATAGTAGGGTCTTCCAAAAGTGTCCATGAGACCATGGCTATGCTGTGTGGAACAGCCAGCCTGGACTGTCCATGGCAAGTTCCTTCTATGCATAATCCAAGTTTAGAAGAGAAATATCAGAGCCTAAGAACTCAGACAACCACAAAGCAATCATTCTCTAGAGAAAGTGAGTGAGCTCTCAGAGGAAGAGGGATGAGGGAACAAAGCGAGCATGCGGTCCAGCTGAAGAACAGCTGCCTCCCAGTCCACCAGTAGCCTTACAGCACAGGTTACACCACAACTCTGGACTCACTTTGAGCCAAAGGGTTTTGGCCTTTTGTATCCCATGCTGGTCAGTCATCAGCCATTGGCTTGGATTGGGTTTAAAAGGTGTTGCTGACCTCTGGGTAAGGTGACTCCGATTGGAGTCCTAGTGTGGCACTGTGGATTAATGTGCTGAACTGTAAAGACAGTTTGAACAGCAAGGTCAGTGGTTCAGGCTCACCAACTAGTCCTCGGAAACACTATACAGGGTCACTGTAAGTCAGAACTGACTCAATGACACACAACTACAACAATTTAACAAAGGCTACTTCTCTGGAAAAGGGAGGCACCTGGGAGATTTAGCAGCCAGTTCTCCCAGGAGTAGTGAGGGGAGGGAGGCAGTGGGGGGTTGAGGGATGGGGCTGCAGCATGTGATGAGGCACAGGTCAGCAAAGAGGATCTGAGCAGAAGACCAGCAGGATCACTATTCTATCCCCAAGGGAATCCAGGCAGGGCACAACTCAGCTTTTGCTGTTGTAGTTGATGTTTAGTGTTGTCGAGTCAGTCCTATCTCATAATAGCCCTGTATAGATTTTTCAAGGAGCAGCTGGTGTGTTGGAACTGCCGACTTTGTGATTAGCAGTCCAGGGCTCATCCTGTAGCATCATACCAACCTAATAATGCCCATCAAAAGCTAGCCTAGTGATTCTGACTTCTAGAACACTAGACAGCCACAGAGCCAGATGGTATCATAATGGGCAGTGACGGTCTCTCCTAACACCCTTACTCTAAAGTCTCATAGACCAAGGTTCACAGCTCTGTCCTCCTTTCTATCTTCAGCAAGGTCACAGGGCAGCAGGGCCAATTGAGGGTGGCATTTGTGGGGTTCCATCCAGGCTCCCTGAAGTCCAAACCAGCCCTTCCTGCACATAGGCACCCAGAACACTGATCAAAGCTTTTCTGTGACAATCCAAAGCCTCCTCCTCCAGAATTTTTAACACAAGTTTGCTGCTGAAACACAAATATCCGCCTCCGATGCGGAAGAGAAATTAAATTAGAAACAATCTTAATTCTTTCTGGCAGAAGGAAGCGAGCGAGAGCTGTCAGCTCCCCCATGATATATTGTTAAGGAAATCCGGGTTTAAAGGTATTTCATAAGTTTGCATTCGCTTGCTAATAAAGGGAGTCAGCTAACGGAATCCGATCACCAGGCAAGATTGTAATGAGATAATGCGATGTACTCCACAGAGACCCAGCTAGCTCCTGGAATTTCCTTCGAGAGAGAGTTTCTGAAGTGCCACACTGTGACGAGGAAGGGAGAGTGAAAGGGAAAATGAGAAGGGAAGATGGGAATAATTAGCCAAGTAGATTAGATGATTCTACAAAGATCATACAGGCTCAGAACAGGCTGAGTAGCTAGCTGTGGTATTTGTCAACCTACCTTTTGAGTACTTCTCCATCTCCAGATTCTTCCTGGTTTCTTCAGAGAGACAATCAAGTCTAGGGCCATCTTCCTAGAATGCCCTCCCAGAGGTGGGAGGTCTTATCACAAGCCATTCACAAACAGACCTGCCTGGATTCTAACCAGGTGGCTGCATCTTCTTCAAACTCACAGGTCTTGGGGAAAGGCACTGTGTTCAATGGAGGTCTCAACCTGGGGCTGAGGTCCCACAAGTGGGTGTCCACTCTTGTTACTAATGGTACACTGGCTTTGCTCAGTTTGGGGTCTGCAATGAGCTAGGGGTCTGTTTTGGTGGTGTTTGGCCTATGCTCTCGTTGTTTGTTCAATTGATGAATCCAGCTTATGACCTGCAGTAAGATAAGTCTGTGTATGTACCTATATGAAAAACATGTCTGGAAGCAAATGGTCAACCCATTTAGCAAATTAACTAGGAAGACCTACCCACATACAAAGAACATTTGATTAAGAGCTTACAGCTATAAACTATACTTCAAAACTTCAATTTACTATTTACACAAGCTCAGCCTGTACCCTGACTCCACCCTCATCCTCACCCCCTATAGTCTTTGGCAACTTCTTTGTTCTAAAGGACTTTGAAAAGTTGGTGGAGACGAAGGCAAATCTGCCCAGAAAAAGTGCAGACACACATAGACACTCAAGTTGTGCCGTTTTAGAGGTGTGCAGATCCTGACTGTAGAGCCCAGGTTTCAACCCCTAAAGAGGAGGAAAGGTTTAGGGGACAATCCTTTCTGCTTGAGTGGACCTGGCATGCCATCATTGAGACAGATGTCAAGTAGGCAGGAGGACCCCATCCAGAAGTTAGTTAGCCCAGCCTTTCGGACACACGGGCTGAATAAACTAGTGGACTCTTGTTTTATTTCCTGTACTGTCCTGGTTGTGTTTTCAGGTCTCTGGGGATCTGAAGCAAAAGATAAATAAGCGTATCTATTGCTGGTGGAAATGTAAAATGGTACAACTGCAATAGGAAACAGCACTTCCTCAAAGTACAGAAGTTCCTCAAAAAGTTAAATATGGAATCATCATTTGACACAGAAATTCCACTCCTGGTTATCCACCCAAGATACCTGAAAACAGAGACTCGAATAGAAACATGTACACTAATGCTAATTGCAGCATTACTCACAATAGCCAAAAGATGGAAATAATCCAATTGTCTACCAATAGGTGAATGTTGTTGTTCTTGTGTGCTGTTGAATTGGTACTGACTCATAGCGACCCTATGCACAGCAGAACGAAACACTGCCTGGTCCTGTGCCAACTTCACAATCGTTGCTATTCCTGAGCCCACCGCTGGCGCCACTGTGCCAATCCATTTTGTTGGGTGTCTTCCTCTTGTTCTCTGACCCTACACTTTACCAAACATGATATCTTTCTCCAGTGACTGGTCCCTCCTGATAAAATGTCCAAAATATGAGAGACGAAGTTTGGCTATCCTGGCTTCCAAGGAGCACTGGATGTACTTCTTCCAATACAAATTTGTTTGTTCTTTTGGCAGTCCATGGTACTTTTAATATTCTCCTCCAACACCATAATGCAAATGCACCAATTCTTCTATGATCTTCCTTATTCACTGTCCAACTTTCCCATGCATATGAGGTTATTGGAAATACTGTGGCTTGGGTCAAGAGCACCTTAGTCTTCAAACTGACATCTTTGTTCTTCAACACTTTAAAGAGGTCTTATGCAGCAGATTTGACCAATGCAATACATTGTTTAACATCTTGACTGCTGCTTCTATGAGTGTTGATGGTTGATTCGAGCAAAATGAAGTCTTTGACAACTTCGATCTTTTCTCCATTTATATGGATGTTGTTTATTGGTCCCATGGTGGGATTTTTGTTTTCTTTACATTGAGATGCAATCCATACCGAAGACTGTGGTCTTTGACCTTCATCAGTAAGTATTTTAACTCCTCTTCCTTTCAGCAAGGAAGGTTGTACCAACTGCATATCACAGGTTGTTAATGAGTCTTCCACCGGTCCTGATGCCACATTTTTCTTCATATAATCCAGCTTCTCAGATTATTTGCTCAACATAAAGATCGAATAAGTATAGTGAAAGAATACAACACTGTGGCACACTTTTCCTAATTTTAAACCATTCAATGTTCCCTGGATCTATTCTCACAGCTGTCTCTTGGTCTATGTACAGGTTCCTCATGAACACAATTCAGTATTCCAGAATATTCGTACTCAGCAAATGCATAGCCATCAAAGTTTGTTAGTGGTTACCAGGAGCAATTGGAAGGGGAGATAAAGTTATTACTTAAGGAACACTGAGTTTATGATAAGAGTGATGATAATGTTTGAAAATATATAGTATTGATGGTTACCCAACATGGTGAATGTAATTAATGTCACTTGATTATACATGTACAAGTGGTTGAAATAACAAATGTTGTTATAACTGTTTCACTGTAAACCTTTTCAAAGGGGAGAGTCTGGTGGAAGTCAAGCCCAGGAACCATGGCTCTCAGCTGCATCTAAGAGCCCTCATAACTGCCTCTTGACTTGTGGGATCTTTGTCACCCCCACTCTGTTCCTCATGGGCTCCAAGGCAAGGCCATGGAAGATAGCAAAGAGGGAAAATGGAATACTTGTTCCCTGTTACCACCAGGCTAGTGGGGAGAGAACTCCAAGAGGCAGAGTGATGGTGGCTATCCCCAAGAAGACAGAAAGGAGCCAAGATACTGGGAGCAACAGGAAGAAAGGACTGATCAGGGTTTAGGAAGAATTTCAGGGCTATCACTCACTAGCAATTGCTAACTCCTACCAGGATTGGAGGGGTTCAGATATGATAAGTTTAGATACCAGTCATTGGCTTTACTGTCCAAATGGGACTTCTCTCTTTCAGTGATCACTGATGTATCATGTCTCCATAATTGTGTATTGTATTTTGGCAGTGGTGCATCCAGTTGTTGTTATTGTCAGGTGCCATCGAGTCAGAACCGACTCGTAGCGACCCCATGCACAGCAGAACGAAAAAATGTCTGATCCTGGGCCAACCTCACTACTGCTGCCACACTTGAGTCCATCAATGATGCCACCTGGCCAATCCATCTCGTTAGAGGTCTTCCTCT
>NW_006408526.1:33059916-33070128 GCF_000296735.1 Chrysochloris asiatica | reverse complement strand
CAAGGTTGTATCATCTGCATATCGCAGGTTGTTAATGAGTCTTCCTCCAATCCTGCGGAGATTGGAAATCCAGATCGAACTCTTCCTCCTTGGCAGAACATCCATCACATGCTCTGAGGGGCCGGGGTGAAGTGAAGTGGGTAGAGATTTAGGGAGTGCTCAGATACAACCAGAAAAAAATGGGGAGCTACAAGGAAAATGTCTACTGATCTCAGAATCCTCCATGGTCTAGAGCTTGTTGGTCTAGACAATGTTTCCACTGCTCCAAGTTCAGGCATCATGATGGACAGAGGGACATTGGAATAGGGGCCCTGGAATGACAGGGACCTAGGCCCAGTCATTCACTCATTTGTTGACCAGTATTTTTTGAGCACCTTTTATATGCCAGGCACCGTTCTAGGCTCTGGGGATAGATAGCATGGTGGGTAAAGGAGGCCACCCTTGTGGAACTCACACTTTAGGGCGTGTCCTCTTCAGGTCAGTAGTGGTCCAGGGAGACAGCTGCAGGGCCTCAGAACCAACCTTCTTTTTCCATCTTCTCTAGCTAAGAATGTAGACATTATGTCCATCTCCTGTCTTCTTCTCATCCGTCCTAGGCCTGGCTCTGACAGGACTCTCCAAGTGGTCTGGAGCAAATCGCTTCCCTTCTTTGCTCCTCAATGTTCTAAACTATAAATGAGGTCAATGGTGCCAGCTCTAGTCACATGGAGGAACCCGTGACGTGTTACGGGGGAGCAGACACCTCAGGAGTCATTGAGCCCAGTTTCATAGATGGAGAAACCGAGGCCCAGAGAAGTACCTAATGAGATTGTGTCTGAGAAAGCTCTCAATGAATGGAAATCTCTGTAAACACAAGGAATTATTCTATTAGTATTGTTATATTATTATCCCCAAGACTTCTGTTTGTCCTGAACCTCTTGTGGCTCCCCCTGTGGTCACTGCCCAGTCTCACTAAGAGAAAGGGAGAAGCTTATTGTTTTCTTACATGACTGGGAGGTGGGAGTTATAAGCTAATTAAACCACAGACAGATTCCTCAGCAGTTGGCTGGGACCACAAGTGCTGTTACAACAGTAAAAGGCCATAGATGACAGATGGTGCTTTTTCAAGATTATGTCACTGTCACCCCCAAACACAGCTTCCACTTCATCCCTCTTCTTTGGGGCCACGCTCCATGGAGTGATTGCTCTGCATCAGGGAAGCCTATAGACAGTTTGGAGGATGGGGGCAGCAAAAAAAAATAGACAGGAATGAAACTGTTCAACTCCAATATAATGTCCAGAATAGTAAGCTGACCATACTATGGTCTCAATAAAAGAATATAAATCTATTCAACATGCCTTTCAAAAGTAAACTAGGAAAGTTCTTCCCAAAGTCTAACTGAAATTCCTTCTGCTGTCAAAACACCAAAAGGGTGGGGAACAGAGGCAGATAGCTGTGGAAGGGCACCTTCAGGATGATTAAAGGCCATCCTTGAGCAACCTTCAGAATGGATGCTTCTTCCACAAACACCCAAATGAGGATTCCTCGCTGTTGCACCTTCTTCCTTCTACCTCTTCCAGGAAATTGGCCTAGATGAGATGAAAGCAGAATCGTGACTTAGCTTTGTTTTCTGTGCTACCCACAATTGAGTTGGATGAAGGAAGGACAAGAAAGGAGAATAAATGACCTCATCTTTTAAACTAGCCTGTAAGAAAAGTTGTCATGTGAATATGGACTCAGCCAAGTAGGAACTGAGTTCTCTCTGCCAATGCCCAGTGGAGTTACCTTGGCCAATTTATTTGACCTTCGCTAGGCTTCTGGTTCTCCACTGTAGTAAATACAGCTCAATATTCCTGCCTCACGCCAGGGTGTTGTGAAGATCAAGAGCGATAATGCACTCCAGACACCGAAGTGTTTTGCAAAGTGGTTTGTGGTTATTCAGCCACTCATCAGA
The DNA here is from genome assembly GCF_000296735.1 of Chrysochloris asiatica. NCBI lineage: Eukaryota > Metazoa > Chordata > Mammalia > Afrosoricida > Chrysochloridae > Chrysochloris > Chrysochloris asiatica. The sequence continues at coordinate 33,068,194 of NW_006408526.1, read as the reverse complement.
GAATACAGGCTCCAAGAGGAGTCAGAACCTTCTTTGCCCTAAAAAAGAAATCCCCACTTTCTTTGGTATGAATTCTTTCCAACTTTTAGAGTCAGAAAGACACCATCCTAATGCCTGCCCTGACTCCCAACTGCTGCAAGACTGCTGGAAGGAAAGATCCAAAGGAGCAATTGGAGGGGCTGATGCTCAGGAGCAGCCTGGCATTTCCCCACTATCCTCCAGCTGGGAAAATGCTATACATCAGGACAGGCTGTTTATCTCCTTTCCTGACACCTGTGCTCCTCAGAACCTCCAAGGTCACTTCTCCCAGCTGGAGTTACAGCCTGAGCAGTGATGTGATGCTATTTGACATCCATGTTTCCCATTGCCAGTCCAGGGCATAGATGGGAGGTTGCTGAGCTGCTGGTGGTCAGGGCAGGCAGGGCAGGAGTGGCTGTGTTTTGGCCTGGTTGTGGGCTGGAGGTGGTCAATGGGACCTGTGGAACTGTACATTACTAAAAGACAAAAATACTGTGGTAGATTCTTAGAAGGTCTCTTTTCCACTTACCTCCTGCAACTTTGCACCCCTGCCACCTACCTCATGTTCTGAGGTACCTGACTGGGCCACCCTCATGGGATGGTGGCCTGCAATAAATGGAATGATGCCTAAGGGGGCATCTGAGTCCTTCTCACAAGCAAGTGCTTGCCTTGTGTTTTAGAGCAGGGGACTCCCCTCTGGGGGTGTTTTCCGTAAGCTCTGAGGAGCCCCTATTATGTTCAAGGCACTGTGTCAAATACTAATAGGTCTCGTTGATTCCTAAAGCACTAGAACACACTCAAACATCATACTATGTGGGGAACTTAATACAGGAACTCTTTACCTGCGGAGATGTGGGCAGGGTTGAAGGAAAGGAACAGAGGATAATGAAGTGTCCTCAGTAACAGCAGGGGCAAGAAAAGAGAGAGTTTCTACTGGCCCTGGGAGAGGGCAGCTGCTGGGGAAAGACTGCCTAGCAACAGCTGTGACCCTAGATGGAGGGAGGTTTCTGTAGGGAAAGAGCTAGGCAACTATATCCTAAACTTACTCTTCTGTCTTCTGATCTCCAGCTGGTGCCATCCACTGGCCCAATCCAATCAGGGGCCAGAGAGCAAGGAAGTTCATGGTTACCATCCAATTCGTTAGCATTGGGGGTGAGGGCCAGGAGAGCTGGGTGGAGAAGGGTGGAGAGTGGGTCTGCAGAGCAAACAGCAGGTGGTCAGCACAAAGTAGGAATGCATTCCTCTCACAAGTGAGAAAATCTAGAGTCACAGAGGCCAAGTGGCTCACCCGGTAACAAAACCAGACCCCACGGCCATCTTCTCGTCACCTAATGACTTCTGTCTAACTTCCTATCGTTAAAAAAAAAACTAGGACAGGAATTAAGGCAGGATGAGTCACAGATTCTGCTCAGAAGACCACTTTGCCTAAGTTTTTAGCTCTTGTTGATGTTGTTGGGAGCTGTTGAGTCAGTTCTGACTCAAAGCAACCCTGTATAGGGTTTCCAAGGAGAAGCTGGTGGATTTGAACTTCCAATCTGTGGTTTAAACTGACCTTGCGGTCCAGTGCTTATCCTACAGCACCACACCAGGACTTCTGATCACTCACCAATCCCTGACACTCTGGTGCCCCTCAGATCTAGATAGGGTATGAATTCTAACCCAACTCAGCCAGCAACTGACTCTTGACATTGAGAAACTCCTCAGGTTTTCTAAGCTTCAGTTTCTGTATCTCGAGGAGAAGGATAATTCTGCTCCTGTTTTGATTGCAAATATTTTTGAAGAGTAAAAATGAGATTTACAAAGGGGCTTCAAAAAGTTCATGGAAATTTTTCATTTCTTTTAATTCCATCTTTCTATGAATTTTTAAAGCCCTCATACACATGTGTATGCAAGAGAAAAATCATTCTTTAATTCAGCAAATATTAATGGAATAATATAACCTAAGGTGGAGGGACAGAGAAAAAGAAGACCCCCACCCCCTGAATTAGATGGATTGGCCAAGTGGCAGCATCGATGGACTCAAGCGTGGCAACAGTAGTGAGGTTGGCCCAGGATCAGGCAGTGTTTCGTTCTGCTGTGCATAAGGTTGCTATGAGTCGGTACCGACTTGATGGTACCTAAGCGTAGTGGCTACAAATCGGGCTGCGAACCTTAAGGTCAGCGGTTCGAAACTACCAGCCGCTCCACGGGAGAAAGATGAGGCTTTCTACTCCCATAAAGATTTACACCCTCGGAAACCCTGTACAGGGTCGCTATGGGTCGGAACCGACTCGACGGCACTTAACAACAACAACAACAACAACAAATTATGTGCAAGGCATTATTTCTGGGCTACAAGAGCAAACAGAGATATAACAACAAACAAAATAAACAATCTTCTGCCTTCATGGAGGTTATAGTATCTTTGAAGGACACAAACCATGAGCAAACAAATTAATACACATTTCATAAGGGGAATCCCTGGGTTATACAAATGATAATGTACTCATTGTGAACCAAAAGGTTAGTGATTTGTGCTTCTCTGCTTGGATTCTTCTTCCACCTCACTGGTCATTGCTTCTCAATCTTTTTTTCTGGTCCCTCAGAGTAGGGAAGTAGATTGCCAGAACTTTCTTCTGACAATCCTCTGTTCAAGTTCACACAGAGGCACCATGGACGAAAGTTCTGGTAATCTCTGTCTGAAAAATCAACCACTGAAAGCCCTACAGGGCTCAGTTTTACTCTGACATGCATGGGGTCTTCATGAGTTGGAAACAATTCGACAGCAACTAGTTTGGTTTGTTCTTTTAAGTCCGTAGGGACTTCTTTAAGCTATGGTGCTACTGGGGGAAACAAGGAGGACAAGGCATTTAGGGAGTACTGAAAGTGAGGAGATTCCTGGTTATATATAGGGTAATTCGGGAAGACCTCTTGTTAAGAAATCATTCAAACAAGGTTTGAAGAAAACAAGAAAAAAGTCACATGCAGATCCAGGGAGAAGAAACCAAGTTAAACATGATTGAGGAAAGGCATAGAAAATAGTAGTCAGAAAGGAGTGCATGCTTTGTTTGGAATAAATCCTTACATGTATAAACTGGAACCCCACTAACAATACTTTTTGACTTATCCTCGTATATTAAAATAATACAAAATAATTTGCTGATGGGTTGGATGTAAGGTCTAAAAGACAAAGAAAAGAGAAGTTAAGATTGATTCTTAAAGCATCTGGTCTGAACAACTAGAGGATGGTGTTGATATTTGTAACACTAGGAAAGACTGTGGATGGAATAGCTTTAAGGGGAAATTTGGAATTCTGTTTTGCACATGTTAAGTAGATATGAGCAGTAGTTATATGGATATGGAATTCAGGGACAAAGATCCAGCTTACATTATACATCTGGGAGTTATCAGCATATGCTGTTGTTAATTACCTTTGAGTTAGCCTCTGACTCACGTTGATACCATTCATGAAATGTTGCCTAGCCCAACATCTTCCCCGTGATCATTTGGGGATCGGACCTTTGTGACCCATAAGGTTTTTACTGGTTGAGTTTCATTGGCTGAATTTTAGAATTAGATTGCTAGACTTTTCTTCCTAGTCCATCTTAATCAGTAAGCTCTGCTGAAACCGGTTCTATATCACAGTAACACTTTAGCTTCTGCTGACACACAGGTCAGGTGCACTGACACACCTGAGGTGCACAGGCTGGGAATCGAACCTTGTCTCCCAAATGGAAAATGAGAATTCTAGCATTCAACTACAACTGCCATCTTGCCAGCATGTAGATGATTATGAACTAAAGTTATGAATCTCAGGAAGAACACCTGGTAGTCATTGCTAACAGAGAAGAGAGGAGAACTGAGGCTTCAACCCTGCAGTGTTTCAGGTGTTGCTGTTATTGTTAAATGTTGCCGAGTTGGTTCCAACTCATAGTGACACTGTATAGGGTTTCCAAAATGAGTTTGAACCACTGACTTTGCAGTTAGCAGTATAGTGCTTATCCTACAGTGCCACACCAGAACTACCCTACTTTGTAGTATGTGGTTAAATGCCACCGAGTTGGTTCTGACTAATAGTGATATAGTATAGGATTTCCAAGGAGTGGCTGATGAGTTTGAACCACCGGCCTTACAGTTAACAATACAGTGTTTATCCTACAGCACCACACCAGGACTCTTCACAAAAGATTGAGAAGCAATGGCCAATGAGGTAGAATAATTAATCAAGCCAACAAACACAAATTGCCAAAAACTGAAGATGAGCTGGTGCTACAGGATAATGCACTGGACTGCAAGGTCAGTTTGAACTGCAAAGTCGGTGGTTCAAATCCACCAGCCACTCCTCGGAAACCATATACAGGGTCACTATGAGTCAGAACTGACTCAACAGCACTTCACAACAACAACACCCAAATCCATAAGAAAATATTGTCAATCAAATTGAGCACTGCCTTCAAATAAAAGTATCTCATGACCAGTTTGGATTTATTTCAATACACAGGTTGATTCAACATTATAAACTGTATTAATGTATTTTATAGTATAACAAAGGGAAATTCTATGTAGCTATCTCACTACAAACAAAAAAAAGGGGGAGGGGATTTTTTTTAAGTTTTATACATTTTCCTCACTGAATAGTCTAAACAAAACATAAAAGAATTAAACTTCATAACTTGAAAAATCACTAGAACCATCCCTGCTCTAGTTGGAAAATAAAGAGAGATGTCGTTTTTCTTCAGCATGATTCTGGAGGTGCTAGCCATTGTATTGAGAGAAGAAAAAGAAGAATGGAAGATAAGTGTTGGAAGGAAGCAAAAATGTTTTCAGATAATGAATGAACTATCTAGGAAATTTTAAAAGAACAAAATAACAGACTCTTAGATAATAAAACATCATTGCAGTGATGGAATATCAGAGCAACAACAAAAAAACAAACCACAATGCCACCAATTACAAAAAAGATACCAGGCAAAATAAATAGCAATAACAAACATCTCTAAGATTCCAAGAAATAAACCCAATATGATAAGAATAAAACTTTTTTTTTAAAGTATTTTACTGTGGATTGAGTGAACATTTACAGGGCAGATCATCAGTTTTACATTCAACAAATTATACACTTTGTTTCATTACAATGATTACAATCCCCTCCATGTACCATCAGTTCACAGTATTTCTTACTGTTCATTTTAGCTCTTTTTTTTTTTTTTTTTTTAACACTCAGGCATATAAAATAATTTACTCCACCAAAGTGCACATTCTGCAAGTCTGCCTCCTGGCCACAATCTCTTAGTCCCTGTCTTCCCATGACTCTAGAGTCCTCAATTGCTCCCTCTCTCCACCCCATCTCTGCCTCCATCTCTGGTATCGCTGCTTCTCTGGATATGGTCTCTCATTCTGCTTGTGCTTTTCACCCTTGATGATCCTAGGGCCCCTGTTTCTGGACTGTAAGATTAACGATTCTCCCATTTTTGTTATAAAGCTTCTAGCTTTACAATTGTGACAGTCACAATTAGTCATGATAACAATTACTCACTATTGAATCATAAGAATCATATCCCTATCTCTTTTTACCAGACCCATCTAGACAACATGAAAACTATTCAATGGGTACTCTTTTTTAAGAATAAAATGTTTATGGAAAAATTTAAAACTCTACTATTTATCATAACAAATGACCTAAATAAGTAAGCAAAGAGACAGCTAATGATCCTGGGTGAGAAGTCTCAACATTATAAAGATGGCAGCTCCCCAAAAAGCCAAGATAATCCTAGTCAAAATCCCAACAGAATTGTATGGAACTTGATAAACTTGATCTAAACTCATTGGGAAGAGAAAAGGAACAAGAGTAGTCAAGTAATTGTTGAAGGAGAATTTCAAAGAAAAGGGATCTACTCTACCAGCATAAAAGATATTGTGATTACATAAGGTCATACTAACTCAAAAAGCAGACTATAGGGCTAAGAATACACAAACAAATAATAAAGAACCTAAAACAGATCAGGACTATACAAGTAAATGATAGCACAAGGCAGCATTTCAAATGAAATGATCAAAGGATGACTTGATTCAATAAATGGCACTGAATCAGTTACTGATTATATCTGTGTAGGCTATTGACTATGACCATCACAGAAAACTTGCCTCAATCAGGTTACCATCATTAGAAGCTTTTTTTGTACACAAGGAAATCCAAACGTGGTAGCAAGACCAAGGTTGGCATAATGTAGTTGCTCTGACTCTATTTCTCTAAGATTCCTTCTCAACTGTAGGCTTCTCTTCATATTGGCCTTATCCACAGCCCATTTTCTCCTGTGACAAAAAGATCACCAGATCTCCTGGATTGGCATGCAGAATCCAAGATGTCCAAAGGAAGAGAGGGTTTTTACCTATTAACCACTGACTGCCTTAAGAGTAAGAAAAGTATCTTCCTCAGAGGCATTCAGCAAGCTTGCCTTCACTTTAATTGGGTCATGTGCTCATTCCTGAACTGGTCCTTATGACCAACACCATGCCATGCCCTGATATTTAGGCAAGGTGTATAGGCTTTACCCTTAAAGCAGTTACACCCACTCTGAAGCCCTTGAATTAATGGAGATGGGCTGAATGTCTAAATAAAAATATGGATGGCAGGAAGGAAGCGATAAAATAATGGCCACCAATTTGGAAAAACTTAAACCTAGCCCATCACATATAAAATAAATTTCAAATGAGTTGAACAACTTCATAAGAGACAGGAGCATTATAAAAGTATTAGAATAAAATATATGTAACCTGAGAGTAGAGAAGACTTTTCTAGGGAAGATACAAAAACCATAAATGAGAAAAAAAAAAAAAACCTGATAAATAGATTATAGCAAAATGAATTATTTCTGTATGAGAAAAAAAGAGTATAAACAAAGTTAAAAAGTAATTCGCAAACTGAGAGAAAATATGAGAAACAAGGGAAACATATGAATGAACACCCAGGACAGATAAAGAAGTTCTTGAAAATGATAGTAGGTCAAATATAAGCAAAATAATTCATAAAGAAGAAATATAAATCAGTAGAGAACATATGAAAACTGCTTACTAAAAATCAGGACAATTCAGATAAAATAAAATATTCCATTTGAGTGAAAAATTAAAATTTTAGTAATATCTGGTGTTCAAGGGGATATAGGGAAATGAATGTCCCCTACTGCTCCTCTGGTAAAAGTATTTATTCGAATTAACAGTGCACCTACCATGCTACCAGGAATTTCACTTCTAGGCATCTGTCCTAGAAACACTCATTTACATGTATAGAAAAATATGAGAAAGGTATGTGTTGTTATGTTGTTGGTAAGAGTAACAAAACATAAGCAACATGACTGTCCAAGAAAGGAGTGGTAATGAAACATTACGTGTGTGTGTGTACTTACATCTACTTATCTGTATACATGAATTATTATCTAACAGTTAAAAATGAGGGAGATCTATAGGTAGTGAAACTGAACTATCTCTTAGAAACTTTTTATCATTATGTATGTATGATTTGTAATAAATACAAAGAAATCAAATCCCTCTTTTTTTTTTTTTTTCTTTGAATGTACAATGCATAGCCTGCCAGCAGTTAACTGCCCACACTAAATCCCTAACAGTCTTTACCACTTGTAGAGGGATTTGGGGAGTGGGGGAGTGGGATAGGGCAGAAAGCTCTTACCCATACTGCAAAGATTTTTTTTTAATGTAACTATGTATCCCTTGCATTAAAAAAAAATACTTTTTAAAGGTTTTATTATTATTGTTATTATTATTCATACATTTAAACCAGGCATAGTGTATGCATATCCTCATTCCCTTGCCTGGCATTCTAAAACCTCAGATGTTGGGAGGACACATTTACAGTTCCTTTCTATTGAGGCTCCTGGGAACCTTGGGAAATTCTGTGTATTCCCAGAATCCCACAGAGGTCCAGCATGGTTTAGTTGCAAAATAGAACGGCTTTGTGAAGCTGGACCACTTTGAAGACTGTATTGTATCGCTGCTTCTTGCTAGCGATGAGACTCTGGTCAAAGTTAATCCGGGCTTCAGCGTTTCTCCTGTAAAGAGGGCTCACTAACAAGGATCCCTAGTCACAGGGCTCCTGAGGGCTATTAAATAGACATGAAAACTACTAAGTATTAGAAAATATTTTTAAGTGCAAAAATCCTAATCTCAAAGATGTTTAGGGGTTGTCCTTTCAAATACCTACAGTGCCCCTTCATGATATAGAGAAACTAGAACTTGATTCCTTTTCCCCTTTCCTGTTCTCTCTGCC